>NC_080545.1:94902150-95202150 GCF_028640845.1 Ahaetulla prasina
GAGAAGAACCCTGACTGCTCTTTAGAAGGCCAGATCCTGAAGATGAAACTCAAATACTTTGGTCACCTAATGAGAAGGAAGGACTCCCTGGAGAAGAGCCTAATGCTGGGAACGATTGAGGGCAAAAGAAGAAGGGCACAGCAGAGAACGAGATGGCTGGATGGAGTCACTGAAGCACTCAGTGTGAGCTTAAATGGACTCCAGAGGATGGCAGAGGATAGAAAGGCCTGGAGGAACATTGTCCATGGGGTTGTGATGAGTCAGACATGACTTCACAACTAACAACAACAGGGAAAATTTTTATAAGATGTTTTATAGATGGCATTTAGATCCCAAAAAATTATCATGTATGTATCCTAATATCCAAGCGAAATGTTGGAGGTGTGATTGTGATGATGCTACATATTTTCATATTTGGTGGACCTGCAAGAAAATTAAGGTCTTTTGGATAAGAATTTGGTGGATTATTCAAAATGTATTGAAGAAGAAGATAAAGTTCCTGCCACAATTTTTCCTTTTGGGAATTATAATGGATTGTACAGGGATTGAGACTAAATTGATTTTGAACTTAATAACAGCAGCAAGACTGTTGATTGGACAATACTGGAAGAAAGAAGAGATACCTACAATAGAAGAATGGATATTGAAAGTTATTAATTTGGCTGAGATGGCTAAAATCTCAGCGTTTTAAAAGACAATACAGGAAAGATATTTAATTGAATGGAAAAAATGGATTGATTACATACAAAATAGATATCAGATTAAGAAATATCAGATTGCTTTTGAATAATTAGAAAGTTATTTTATGTAATGGGGAGGGGGTTGGGAGACGAAAAGCTTTGGATGTGGTTATTTGGATTGGAAGGGAAAATTTTATTCTATGTTTGGTTTATGTATAACTTTACCTTGTGATTGACCCGGGAAGCCGGGGGGTGGGGGAGGGAGGGGGGTGTTTTGTTTTTTTTTGGGAGGGAGGGGGAAAAAGGGGGGAAAAATGTTTTTGTTTTTTTAAAACTCTTTCAATAAAAAAAAAAACAACAACAAAAAGATATATAGATATAGATATTTAATATGCAATAAGCAATATATAGTATTGACCACATTTTCAAATTTTATTGACTAAAGGAGTTCCATTGATTTTGCTGTCATTTAAGTAGCCTTTGAATCTTCTGCATTTTTATAAAAACTATTGAATAGCTATGTAGTGTTTCAACCTCACTTCACACCTGAGAAGACCGAGAAGCAGAGAGATTGGAGTAAAATCCTCTAAGGTCCCTTCCATCCCTATTATTCTGTGTTCTATGTTCTCCTCCTGCTTTCTACTGTAGTGTTTACAGTTTAGACTGTTTTCATTCAGCAGCGTATTTTTATAGCTTGCAACTGTTTTTATCTGATGATCATGGTTACCTTCGGGTATTTAAAGAATGATGCATCTCTATTTTCTCAATATAAATTGGTAAATAGGTAGGTTCATGTCATGGGCCGCTTATATTACATTGCTGAATTGAAAAATAAATTATATCCCTGAATATAAGGGTGGGGAGGAATGAAAAGAACTAGACTATCCTTATTGCTGACTAGATTTTCTATTTTGCTGGATTTTTCTTCCCACCATAATTTGTAAAACCTCTTGCTATTGTTCACATTTAAATTGAAGCTGAAATACCTAGGCTGTTTTGTGTTTGTGTTTGTTTTGTTTTGCTTTTTCAGAAAAAGAAGAGAGGGAGGGGGAAGGGAGCAGACAAGACCGGAGGGAAAGGAAGGAAAAGAAGGGAAAAGAGAAGAGAGAGGAGAAGGAGGAAGGAACTGGAGGGAGGGAGGGAGGGAGGGAGGGAGGGAGGAAGGAAGGAAGGAAGGAAGGAAGGAAGGAAGGAAGGAGAAATAGTAAGGAAGCAAGAAGGAAGAGGAAAACTAAAAGGAAGGAAGGAAGGAAGGAAGGAAGGAAGGAAGGAAGGAAGGAAGGAAGAAAGAAAGAAAGAAAGAAAGAAAGAAAGAAAGAAAGAAAGAAAACTAAAATGAAGAGTATATAGGCCTATTCATAATAAAACAAAAACATACTTTTCATAGAATAGAATAGAATAGAATAGAATTTTATTGGCCAAGTGTGATTGGACACACAAGGAATTTGTCTTGGTGCATATACTCTCAGTGTACATAAAAGAAAAGATACGTTCATCAAGGTACAACATTTACAACACAATTGATGATCAATATATCAATATAAATCATAAGGATTGCCAGCAACAAGTTATAGTCATACAGTCATAAGTGGAAGGAGATTGGTGATGGGAACTATGAAACGATTAATAGTAGTGCAGATTCAGTAAATAGTCTGACAGTGTTGAGGGAATTATTTGTTTAGCAGAGTGATGGCCTTCGGGAAAAAACTGTTCTTGTGTCTAGTTGTTCTGGTGTTCATGACTTTATTGATTTCACAGTTTTGCATAATACACCTGGTTTGTTTTTCGTAGCCTCATTCTATAGTTTTTCCTTAGAGGTTCTCTAATTCTGCCGTCCCCGACACTCTAAAATACTAAATGTTTTTGTGAGTTCTCCTCGCCCCAAACCCCAATGTACAAAATTCCTTAGGAGAAACCCTTCCCTAAGAGATCCATAACTTTCCCATATCTTTTTTTACAACTTTTTGCATAAATCACATCACTCAAAAAAAAAGGATTGGTAGTCTCCCAGAGTCGTTCATTAGACGGGCAGTTAAATTGAGGTTTATAATAAGTAAATAGATCAGATTTGCACAACAATCAGTGGTGGGTTTCAAAATTTTTTATTACTGGTTCTGTGGGTGTGGTTTGGTGGGCGTGGCATGGCATGGCTTGGTGGGCGTGGCAGGGGAAGGATACTGTAAAATCTCCATTACCACCCCACTCCAGGGGAAGATTACTGCAAAATCCCCATTTCCTCCTGATCAGCTGGGATTCAAACCAGGGGTGTCCCATCTGGACAATTTGAAGACTTGTGGACTTCCAACTCCCAGAATTCCCCAGCCAGTCATGTTGGAAGTCCCCAAGTTTTCAAATTGTCCAAATGGGACACCCCAGATCTAAGCAAAGGCCACAGTAACTGCAAAATGAGTATTTTATTATAAAGTTTTGTTGTTGTTAGTTGCGAAGTCATGTCCGACCCATCGCGACCCCATGGACAACATTCCTCCAGGCCTTCCTGTCGTCTACCATCCTCTGGAGTCCATTTAAGCTCATGCCAACTGCTTCAGTGACTCCATCCAGCCACCTCGTTCTCTGCCGTCCCCTTCTTCTTTTGCCCTCCATCGTTCCCAGCATTTGGCTCTTCTCCAGGAAGTCCTTCCTTCTCATTAGGTGGCCAAAGTATTTGAGTTTCATCTTCAGGATCCGGCCTTCTAAAGAGCAGTCAGGGTTGATCTCTTCTAGAACTGACCTGTTTGTTCGCCTTGCAGTCCAAGGAACTCGCAGGAGTCTTCTCCAGCACCAGAGTTCAAAGACCTCAATTCTTTGGCTCTCAGCCTTCCTTATGGTCCAACTTTCACAGCCATACATTGCAACTAGGAAAACCAGAGCCTTGACTACACGCGCTTTTGTTGGCAGGGTGATGTCTCTGCTTTTTAGCATGCTGTCTAGATTTGCCATAGCTTTCCTTCCCAGGAGCAAGCCTCTTTTAATTCCTTGGCTGCAATCCCCATCTCTTTATTTTATGTATTTATTTATTAAATAAATAAATATTAAATAAATAAATGCGGTGATCTTGGAGCCCAGGAAAATAAATTCTACCTCCATTTCTTCCCCATCAATTTGCCAGGAATGATAAAGTTTAGGGAGATTAAAATAGCTTTTGAGGATCATGAAACCATAGCGTGGTACGCTTGAATTTCTAGCATACTAAGGTGCCCTGACAGATATCTGACCAGGCCCGAAAAAGTTGGGTTTTGCTTCCTTCCTTCCCAATAAACCCATCACGTTTGAGCCCAGTGCTTCCATCTTCCTTCTCAGCCCTAAAAAGAAAAGTTAGTTACAACCAAAATCTTCTTATCTGACCTAATTGTGAGCCTACATGAAAGCAGAGTTAATTTGGGCTGTTATCTGTCAAATTGATAAAAATCTCCCTGTTCAGTACTAATTATATTCAGCAAGATATTTTTTTTCCCTCCCCCTCCGCGGGGACTGAAGTAACTTAATTCTGACCTCAGCAAAAGAGGCAATAAAGTTGGAAATTTCCCTCGGAGTTTTGCTCCAATCGTTTGGAGAGCTACTTTGCTACCAAAAGTAGCAAAGTCACTCCCTCTCTCCCTCCATCTCTCTCTCTCTCTCTCTCTCTCTCTCTCCACAAATCTAATATGAAAATCTTGTTTAAGGGGCTGAGGTTTCAGAAATGCTAATAAGATGAATCAAATTTTTAAGGGAGAAGAAATTTTAATTTCCCCCTCGCCGTCAACTGGAAAGAGGACAAAAAAAAAAAAAAAAAGGATACCGATGTTTATAAATTGTAATGGTCATTTCAAGTTTATTGGCTAATTGTTCTCACTCTTAGGAAATTTCTCCTTAGTTTTAGATTGCTTCTCTCTCTCTCTTTGATTAGTTTCCTACCTTTATTTCTTGTCCTGCCTTCAGGTGCTTTGGAGAATAGTTTGACCCGCCCCCTCTTCTTTGTGGTAGCCCCTGAGATATTGGAACACAGCTATCATGTCACCCCTAGTGCTTCTCTTTGTTAGACTAGACTAAATCATCATGAATTAGTCACATAGACACACATGCGTGTATGTATACAGATGCTAAAAATTTTTTCCTTCCTAACTCAGTTATACTCCTGCAATTCTCATCAATTCCTAACCTCCCCCAAAACAATCAGAGATAATACATCCTAATCATTCAGTCTGATATCTCTTAGTCTGATATCTATTTTGAATATAGTCAATCCATTTTTTCCCATTCATTTAAGTATCTTTCTTGCGTATTGCCTTTCAAAAAGGCTGAGATTTTGGCCATCTCAGCCAAATTGGCAACTTTCAATATCCATTCTTCTATTGTAGGTACTTCTTTTTCCTTCCAATACTGTCCTATCAGTAGTCGGGGTGGGGGAGGAGGGGTTTTGAAGGGGGGGTAGAGGGGAGGGGAAAGGGGGAAAGCTTTTTGTAAAACTTTTCAATAAAAAAGAAAGAAAGAGAGAGAGAGAGAGAGAGAAAAGAAGGAAGGAAGGAAGGAAAGAAGGAAGGAAGGAAGGAAGGAAGGAAGGAAGGAAGGAAGGAAGGAAGGAAGGAAGGAAGGAAGGAAGTTGCCAATTTGGCTGAGATGGCAAAAATCTCAGCCTTTTTGAAAGACAATACGCAAGAAAGATATTTAAACGAATGGAAAACATGGATTGACTATATTCAAAATAGATATCAGACTAAGAGTTATCAGACTGCCTTTGAATGATTAGGATGTATTATCTCTGATTGTTTTGGGGGAGGTTAGGAATTGATGAGAACTGTAGGAATATAATTGAGTTAGGAGGGAAAAATTTTTAAGCATATGTTTGTTTTATCTTTAACTATACCTTGTGTTTGTTCCGGGAAGTCGGGGGGGAGGGGAGGGGGTTTGTGAAGGGAGGGGGGAGGGGAGGGGGAAAAGGGGGGGGGAAGTTTTGTAAAACTTTTTCAATTAAAAAAAAAGGAACAACAGATGGAAACTAATGAAGGAGAGAAGCAACCTGGAATTAAGGAGAAACTTCCTAACAGAGAGGACAGTGGAACAGCTGGCCACCAGAAATTGTGAGTGCTTCATCACTGGAGGTTTTTAAGAAGAGACTGGACAGCCGCCTATCTTTCCGCATCACACAAGACTCCGCTATAAAAGCCGTTACTACAAAGCGTGGTGCGGATTCTCATAAAATGGAAATAATTTTCATTGCACTATTGCAGTGACTTTGTTGACCTCAGCCTGCCAATAATCCTGGTTTGGAAAAAAAAACCCAGCACAGCATCCAAAATTCAAACCCAAAGCACTACTTTGGGTTTTTAGCCACGACAAAACTATTTCAGGGATGTTATTCTTCATGTGATGAGAGCCATTATAGCACGAGACAGAGGATTAAGACAGAAATACTCCTATTTCTTGTACTACTTCCCATCCTCTTTCATTCCCTGTCCCCCAATTTATTTGTCTCCTGTTTAATTATATAAGCTTCCTGTCTTCTTGGTCGCTCTCTGTTCTTCCTCGGATGTTTGCGGCTTATAGGTTAAAACAGATGGAATGGACCGCAAATATTCTTTGCAGGCTGTCCTCGGCTCGGGATCATGATTTATTTCAACACACAAAGAGAGACACAGAAAGAGGATTCACACACACACACACACACACACACACACACAATTCCGGCAAACTCCGTCTGAATAGCACTGATTTCAGCAAGAAATTTGAACTTGAAGGTTTGCGAATAGATTATCTCCAGCGATGCCTCCCTCCCTCCCTCTCTTCCTCCCTCCCTCTCTTTCTTTCTCTCTCCCTCCCTCCCTCCCCCTCTCTCACTCTCTCCCTTCCTCTCTTGGTCACTCCCTCTCTCTCTCTCTCCCTCCCTCCCTCTCACTCTTTCTCCCTTTCTTTCTCCTCTCTCTTTCTCTCTCTCTCTCTCTCCTCCTCCTCTCTTTCTTCCTCCTCCTCTCTTTCTCTCTCCTCCTCTCTCTCACACTCTCTTTCCCCTCTCTATTCCTCCTCCTCTCTCTCTCTCTCACTCTCTTTCTCCCCTCTCTCTTCCTCCCTCCTCTCGTTCTCTCTCTATTTCCCTCCCTCCCTCCCTCTCTTCCTCCCTCTCTTGGTCACTCCCTCTCTCTCCCTCCCTCCTTCTCTCTCTTTCTCTCTCTCTCCCTTTCTTCCTCCCTCCCTCTCCCCTTCTTTCTTTTTTTCCTTAGCAAAACTCAATGCCACACTTGTAAAAGAATTCTGTAGCTCAAGGCGTCCTTTCCCTTCTTACCTCTCCCTTGTCATCAAGAGGCAAAGGGTTTTCTTAGCAACACTTCTAAGCAGGGGTGGGCTTCAGAATTTTTAGCAAGGGGTCCTCTGTCCTGTTGCTGGGTTGGCGTGGTCATGGTGGGCGTGGCCTAGTTGGCCTCCTGCAGCCTCCATTTTCTGGACCATTTTCTGGCTATTTTTGGGCCATTTTGGGGCCATATGCGGCCTGAAAAACACCCCTAAAACTCCCCCCAAACAGTCCAAAACCAGCCAGAAAACAGTCCACAAAATGGCCCCAAAATGGCCTGGGTTTTCTTGGCCTTTTTCGGGCCATTTTGTGGGCTGTTTTCTGGCGCTCTGGCACCCACGAAGATCAGCTGGCCAGCGCGCTGGAAACCAGAAGAGCAGCTGGTGAATGGCGCATGTGCCTAGAGAGAGGACTCTGCATGCCACCTCTGGCATCACGGGTCTAGTCTAATGAAGAGAAAGACTAGGGGTGAAATGGTGCAGTCTTCCAGTACTTGAAGGGCTGCCTCAGAGAACAGGGGGTCAGTCTTGTTCTCCAAAGCAGAGGTCTCCAACCTTGGCAACTTTAAGCCTGTAGGACTTCAACTCGCAGAAGTCTTTGCTGGCTGGGGAATTCTGGGAGCTGAAGTCCTCCAGGCTTAAATTTGCCAAGGTTGGTGACCCTTGATCCAAAGCACCTGACAGTGAGAACCATCAATCAATGGAACGGTTTGCCTCCAGAAGTTGTAGAGGAATTGTCTATGCAGCCAAAGATGGTTTCTTACAAGGAAGAAACAAGTGTCGTAGCTAAGAGACATTTCTCTCTTCCCTCTCTGTCTCCCTTTCTTGCCCTTATTCATTCTCTCTCTCTCTCTCTCTCTCTCTCTCTCTCCTCTCCCCCATTTTCTCTCTCGCTCATCATTAATAAAAACCACTACTTCCGCAAGAAATGTAAGGAGGCTTTGTAGATATCAAAATAAGCTTTCCATTCATACAGAGAAGGGCCTTTCCATGTGCTTGTTTGAAGACAAAACCGTAATAGGAAGTTGAATGACAGAAACCAGGAAATGCTGAGGTTAACAGTGTCGACAGTTTGGTGAGATGAGTAAAAATTAAGATGTTGGTTTTAGGAAGTGTTAAGAGTTAAATTATATATAATATTAGATGATGAGAGAGAAAGAGAGAGATGATAGATGGATGGATGGATGGATGGATGGATGGATGGATGGATGGATGGATGGATAGATAAGAGAGAGAGAGAGATGGTAGATGATAGATAGGAAGAAAGATAGGTAGGTAGGTAGATAAATAGATAGATAGATAGATAGATATAGATAGATAGATAGATGAGAGAGGAAGAAAGAGAGAGAGAGAGATGATAGATAGATAGATAGATAGATAGATAGATAGATAGATAGATAGATAGGAAAGAAAGAAAGAAAGAAAGAAAGAAAGAAAGAAAGAAAGAAAGAAAGAAAGAAAGCGAGAGGGAGAGAGGGGAGGAAGGAAAGAAGAAAGGAAGGAAGAAAAGAAAGAAAGAAAGAAAGAAAGAAAGAAAGAAAGAAAGAAAGAAAGAAAGAAAGAGTTTGCCATTGTGACAGGTGAAATCATCTTTTATATAAAGCAAATTATTTTGAGCCTGAATCAGCCAAATGTCATCTCGTGGGATGTTACCCATTACGTGTTAGTAGTCTTTTTTTTTAAAAAAAAAAATCTGTTATTCTGTTATTGATTTATTCCATTATTCTGTTATCATCTTCCATCACTACTATTTGGATTGCTTTCCTGTTTAACTGGGCTGTATGCATGCCGTGCTGATGTAAATTTATGCACAAGTATGAATATGCATTTTGGAGAGATGGGTCTGTTATTTATTATGCAGAGGGTGGCACAGAAGGACCTGATGGGTATTTTGAAGGTTAAAAAAGAGCCTTTCTTCCACTTTGGGTAATTTAAATTCAGAGAAGGAGACACATTGTCCTTCGAGAGGCAAAAAATGCCTTCTTCTTCTTCTTCTTCTTCTTCTTCTTCTTCTTCTTCTTCTTCTTCTTCTTCTTCTTCTTCTTCTTCTTCTTCTTCTTCTTCTTCTTCTTCTTCTTCTTCTTCTTCTTCTTGCACAGCAAATCTTACCTCCTCAGCCCAAGTTGGTATGTTGCAATACAAAAGCAAGGATCAACATATTCCGTCTTGTTTTGCTAATTCCACACCTGCTTCCTGATGAGGTTTTGGATCCAGATCCAGAATAAATATCCAACTCTACTCTTCACTCAACACTGTGGGATGCATGTGGGAATTGCGACATCTTCTTTCCTGGGCCTGCTTGTTTGCTTTGCAAAGTGGGAGCTCCTGTTTGCAAGCAGAGAGCTTCTCTCCACAGGAAACTCTGAACCCAGATGCTCCTCCAAAGCTGAGCATTGATAGGCTGTGACTACTTGACTTCTCGTTTTGTTAAGCCACTCAGAAATAGCTTACGCACTGGGAAGGTGGGTGGGAGGGTGGGTGGATGGGTGGATGGATGGATAGATAGATAGATAGATAGATAGATAGATAGATAGATAGATAGATAGATATTGATAAGATAGATAGATAGATAGATATAGATGATAGATAGATAGATAGATAGATAGATAGATAGATGATAGATAGATAGATAGATAGATATTGATTAGATAGATAGATAGATAGACAGACATATTATTGATGATATAGATAGATAGATAGATAGATAGATAGATAGATAGATAGACAGACAGACAGACATATTATTGATGAGATAGATAGATAGATAGATAGATAGATAGATAGATAGATAGATAGATAGATAGATAGATAGATGGATGGATGATAGATTTAATAATAATAATAATAATATCAGAGTTGGAAGGGACCTTGGAGGTCTTCTAGTCCAACCCCCCTACCCAGGCAGGAAACCCTACACCATCTCAGACAGATGGTTATCCAACATTTTCTTAAAAATTTCCAGTGTTGGAGCATTTACAACTTCTGCAGGCAAGTTGTTCCACTGATTGATTGTTCTAACTAATTGTTCTAAAGGTAGAATAGAATAGAATAGAATAGAATTTTTATTGGCCAAGTGTGATTGGACACACAAGGAATTTGTCTTCGTGCATATGCTCTCAGTGTACATAAAAGAAAAGATACGTTCATCAAGGTACAACATTTACAATACAATTGATGATCAATATATCAATATAAATCATAAGGATTGCCAGCAACAAGTTATAGTCATACAGTCATAAGTGGAAAGAGATTGGTGATGGGAACTATGAAACGATTAATAGTAGTGCAGATTCAGTAAATAGTCTGACAGTGTTGAGGGAATTATTTGTTTAGCAGAGTGATGGCCTTCGGGAAAAAACTGTTCTTGTGTCTAGTTGTTCTGGTGTGCAGTGCTCTATAGCATCGTTTTGAGGGTAGGAGTTGAAAAAGTTTATGTCTAGGATGCGAGGACCTGTATACGGCCCTCTTCTTGATTCGTGCAGTATACAGGTCCTCAATGGAAGGCAGGTTGGTAGCAATTATTTTTTCTGCAGTTCTAATTATCCTCTGAAGTCTGTGTTTTTCTTGTTGGGTTGCAGAACCGAACCAGACATTTATAGAGGTGCAAATGACAGACTCAATAATTCCTCTGTAGAAGGATTCGCTTAACAACCGCGTTACGAATTTAACAAATGCAATGATTCCCTTAACAACGGTGGCAAGAAAAGTTCTATCATGGGGCAAAGCTCATTTAACCCATGTTTCACTTAACCACAGAAATGTTAGGCTCAATTATGGTCGTAACCAGGGGTGGCTGATGGGGGTTCACAGGGGTTCGGGAGAACCTCTAGCTAAGATTCTGTGCAGTTTGGAGAGACCCCAAATCCCACTCCTGTATGGCCCCACCCATCCCTCCCCTCCCAGGAGTCCCCACACAACCCGCTTTGGATGCAAGTAACTGAAGGGCGTGCACGGAGGCTCGGGGAGGGCGAAAAACAGACCTACCGGAAGTTCAGGAGGCCGGAAACGGGCTCCTTTTCAGCCTCCAGAAAGCCTCCTGAGCCTGGGGAGGTCGTTTTCGCCCTCCCGGAGGCTCAAGGAAAGTCTCCGGAGCCCAGGGAGGTCAAAAACACCCCGCTCCCCGCCGTGGTGCAGGAGGCCAAATAGGCCACGCCCACCATGGCCACGCCCACCCAGCAACCGGACAGAGAACCCCTTGCTAAAATTTTTGAAACCCACCCCTGGTCGTAACTCGAAGATTACTTGTATTGTAGCCCTGATTCTAGGTCAACCCCCCCCCTTTCTTCCCAAAACATAGCATACCCTCCGAGCCTCCTTAGCAAAAGCAGAGAAATTTAGCCCTTCGGGACGTTCTCAAGGCCATAGCAAAATTTAATAACAGGGACATGAAAAATGTAGGTCCTTCAGTCGGCGTGAGTGATGTCCCACGGAAAGGTGTTGCGCAGAATTTATTTATTTAAAATAATGACTCTGAGATGGTTTGTCACTGCCAAAGCTGTGTTATTTCCACGGCGATAATGTAACTGCAGCCCCCCCTCCCCACTTTCCCCAAAAGTAGTGTCCCAATTCCGAGCCAGCGGAAAACAGAATAAAAAGGTCCTTGGGTTCTCTAAACTGGATTCCCTCACTCCCTACCTTCCCATCTCTAATCAGAGCTATACATTTTCATGCGGGCAAACTTGAAAACATGCAAATGAAACCTTTAATTCTTAAGATCCATTGCAAGCTCGGAGGTTTGCAAGCTAGTTCGTCTTGTCAGAACCGGCCTTATCACGCAAGTGAGAAAAATAAACAGAGTCATTTTTCTCGTTTCTTTTTCTTTTTTCTTTTTTATCTTGCTTGGCGGGTCGGCTGGTTTTGTTTTCTAAATGGAATCATCCGTTATTTTCTGAAATTCAAATCGACATCAGATTAATAGCGGGAAGCGGCTGAAATATTGATTTGCTTATAGAAATGCCAGGGATGGCAGGTAAGCCATCTTCCAGCCTCCTGAGAGATGTTGGCATTCGGCGAAATTATGAAAAACAGTTTTACACACCGCGAGAAGTTTTGCGACCGTTTGCATCTCGGCTCTGTTTGGCTAAGGCATGCGGGTTTTCATCTGCTTCCAAAATCTTGACTATTCCGTGTTTTAGGGAAATGTTGTCTTGAATCAAAGTGGGGTAGTAGTAGAAGAGAGACTTAAGTTTTAGCCTGTTTTCTGAATTTAGTATCAAAGCTTATTGTCTGTCCTCTTTGGAGTTTGTATTTGGAGTTTTCCTGATGGAAACGGTTGGTTGACTATAGCGCTAAGTTTACCCTACTACAGCGTTTTTCAAACATAGCAACTTTAAAATGGGTGGAATTCCCCAGCCAGCTTTAAAATGGGTGGACTTCAATTCCCTAAATTCCCCAACCAGCATGCTTTAAGATGGTTGGCCTTCAATGCTCATAATTCCCAAGCCAGTCAGCTTTAAAATGGCTGGACTTCAGTTCCCAGAATTCCCCAGCCAGCATGATTTAAAATGGCTGGACTTCAGTTCCCAGAATTCCCCAGCCAGCATGCTTTAAGATGGTTGGCCTTCAATGCCCATAATTCCCAAGCAAGTCAGCTTTAAAATGGCTGGACTTCAGTTCCCAGAATTCCCCAGCCAGCATGATTTAAAATGGCTGGACTTCAGTTCCCAGAATTCCCCAGCCAGCATGATTTAAAATGGCAGGCCTTCAATACCCAGAATTTTCTCAGCCAGCTATTTTAAGATGTTATTGACTGAATAAATATTTTTTTCTTTTTATGACCCTATAATCCCTTGCATTGGGGTGGAGTGAGGGCAATTTGAATGTAGCTGAGCATTTTTTTTAATTTGCATTTGTCTTCTCTGAAGACTCAGGGCGGCTTACACTATGTCAAGCAATAGTCTTCATCCTATTTGTATATTATATACAAAGTCCACTTATTGCCCCCAACAATCTGAGTCCTCATTGTACCTACCTTATAAAGGATGGAAGGCTGAGTCAACCTTGGGCCTGGTGGGGCTTGAACCTGCAGTAATTGCAAGCAGCTGCTGTTAATAACAGACTGTCTTACCAGTCTGAGCCACAGACTGGCTGGATGCCCTTCCTGACGCCTACCCTTTAGCTTCCTTTCTAAATCCATTTCCTTTCTTATTCCAGCCGGAAGCCCATGCTTCCTGCTCCTAGTATATGCAAATACGGATATTTGTCGCATCATATCTCTGGTTCTTTCCACTCTATCTTTTTTTTAGAACAGCAATGGGGGGCGGGGAAACCCCAAGCTTTTATTATTATTATTTTCCTATGCTACTTGGGGGGGGGAAGCGTTACTGTACAGCCACTGTATGTGGTTGGGGAAAAAAAAATAACTGCAGGTGATCTTCATGAGAAATCACGCATTCTTAGAAAACCCAGATTCGTTAGAAAACCACAAAGAGTGGGGAAAATGAGGTCTTCAAAAGATCATCAGAAGTGAACAGAAGCGGTCTGGCATCATCAAAGAAAATCACCGAAGTTTGACGTTTTGAGACATTTTCTTTTCAACGGGAGAAGACATTCCCGTGAACTTGGATTAGAAGGTTTGGGTGAAGCCCCTGCACACTTCTCAAGAAAATCGGTCAAATTGCAAAGCGTTTGTTTCCAAAGTCAAAACCCCATCCAGTTTTCTACGGTGATCGATTTCCCTAGAAGTGAGGGAATTCGTGCCCTCGGTTGGTCATAAGTCACCAAAAAAAAAAAAAATGTTGACTTTTCAAACTGAAATTAAACCGAAATAAACTCAGTCGATGTCAAATTGAAAAGAAAAGGAAGTAAACTCAGTGTTAAGAACTTCAAACTGCAAATGTAGGCATTTTTATTTAGCAGTAGGGTGAATTCACAGAATGATAGAGTTGGAAGGGACCCTGGAGGTCTTCTAGTCCAACCCCCTGCTCAGGCTGGAAACCCCATACTATTTCAGATGAATGGTTGTCTAATCTGTTCTGGAGCACCCACAACTTTTGGAGGCATGTTGTTCCACTGATTAATTGTTCTGTCAGGAAATTTCTCCTCAGTTCTTGGTTGCTTCTCTCCTTGGTTTGTTTCCATCCATTGTTTCTTTTTCCTGCCTTCAGGTGCTTTGGAGAGTAGCTTGATTCCCTCTTCTTTGTGGCAGCCCCTCAAATATTTATTTATTTATTTATTTATTTTATTATTTATATTTCTATACCACCCTTCTCTGAAGACTCAGGGCGGTTTACAGCCAGAATAAAATAATTACACAAAAGTTAAAAAACAGAATAAATCTTTAAAAATCTAATTCAATTGGCCAAAATGTAAAAATAGTGAAATAAAATTGTAAAAAACAAGCCCCAATAAAACCCCAGTTAAAATTACCATTAGGCCAGCCCTGCTGGATGAAACAAAAAAAGTCTTGAGCTCGCACTTAAAGGTCCAGAGGTCAGGGAGTAGACGTAGCCCCAAAGGTAGTTCATTCCACAGGGCAGGTGCCCCCACAGAGAAGGCTCTTCCCCTGGGAGTCGCCAGCTGGCATTGCTTAGCTAACAGCACCCTGAGAGAGCGCACAGGTCGAAGGGAGGTTGTTTGTGGCAGTAGGCGGTCCCGTAAGTAACCCAGTCCCAAGCCATGGAGCGCTTTAAAGGTGATAACCAACACCTTGAATTGCACCCGGAAGACCACCGGCAGCCAGTGCAGCCTGCGCAGGAGTGGTGTTACATGGGAGCTACGAGATGCTCCCTCTATCCCCCGTACAGCCGCATTCTGTACCAGTTGGAGCCTCCAGGTGCTCTTCAAGGGGAGCCCCATGTAGAGAGCATTGCAGTAATCCAGGCAGGAGGTAACGAGGGCATGAGTAGGAACACTGCTATCATGTCACCCCTACTTCTACTTTTCATTAAACTAGAGATACCAAATTCCTACAATGATGTTCATACGTTTTAGCCTCCAGTTCCCTAATCATCTTTGTTGCCCTTCACTGCACTCTTGCTAGAGTCTCCACATCTTTTTTTTTTATAACATGCTGACCAAAAATGGATGCCGTATTCCATCCAGATCATAATCCTTGCAAATGTAGAGGATGCGTGGAGAATGTGACACATAATTAATTGTGATCATACCATGTGCCATGTGAGGCACCATTGATTCTGAGGTTGTGGGGACTACTGCAGGGGTGAAATCCAGCAGGTTCAGTGTTGTGTCTGCGCCCCCCCCCGAGCCGGGCCCCCTGCCAGAAAGTGACTTGGAAAGTGAGGGGGAAGGGCCATCAGGACTTACCTCGGGAGCACCGGCTTCCCTGGCTTAGCTCCAGGAGCCAGAAGCAGGCCAGGTGGAAGAGATAATGAGGCCTCCGTCCCCTGACTCTTTCCCCCCCCCCAGGCCACACTTCCAGACCCAGCTGATGGCAATCAGGCCTGGCTGGACCCTAGATTTCATAGGCAGGAGAGGCGGGAACAACAGAAGCAGGGGTGGGGCAGGCCTAGGAAGTGCTGAGTCATGGAGCCACACCCCACAGGATATAAAACCAGCAGAGGCTTGCTACCTCTTCGTAGCAAGCAAATCAACTGCTTAACTAGAGTTGAAGTACAGTTTGTTCCTGGTTGACTCATCAAGAGAGATGTTCTGTCCTCCCTTGCCTCCGTCTGAATGATGGCTTAATTAGCCATCACTATCAGCTCTGGCAGCAGAATAGCCAGTGTCTGCCAAGAGCCTCCATTATCTTCCACGACGCTGGTGAGTCACTCAGAAACAAACTTCAGCTCGTAATCAGTGGATTTGCCTGTTACAAAAAGACACAGCAGCTCTGGCTGCCTTTTATATCCTGTGGGGTGTGGCTCCATGACTCAGCACTTCCTAGGCCTGCCCCACCCTTGCTTCTGTTGTTCCCTCCTCTCCTGCCTATGAAACCAAGCCTGATTGCCGTCAGCTGGGTCTGCAGGAATGACCTGGGGGTGGAAGATTCAGGGGACGGAGGCCTCGGTATCTCCTCCACCTGGCCTGCCTCTGGCTCCTGGAGCTGAGCCAGGCAAGCTGGTGCTCCCGAGGTAAGTCCTGACAGCCCTTCCCCCTCACTGTCCAAGTCACTTTCTGGCAGCAGGCCCGGCTCAGGGGTCACAGATACAACAAGAGATAACAGAGACACTTGGCATACACTCACTAGTTTGCTGCCAGAGCTGATAGTGCCGGCTAATTAAGTCATTGCTCAGACTGAGGCGAGGGGGACAGAACATTCTGACATTCTGGAGAACTGGTAGCGGAAATTCTGAGTAGTTCGGAGAACCGGAAAATACCACCTCTGGCTGGCCCCAGGAATGGGGAGGGAATGGGGATTTTGCAGTATCCTTCCCCCAGGAGTGGGGAGGGAATGGGGATTTTGCAGTATCCATCCCCCTGGGGTGGGGTGGGAATGGGGATTTTGCAGTATCCTTCCCCTGCCACGCCCACCAAGCCATACCCACCAAGCCATGCCCACAGAACCGGTAGTAAAACAAAAAATGAATTCCACCACTGGATTACTGTGACCCTTGCTGGCAACCCATTGAAGTCTACTGTGAAGCGAGGAGCTGGCAATGCAGCTCAAGGCAACTCAATGAAATCACTCCGTATGAACCAAGTCCTTGAATCCCATTGCTCTTCTGATCGCAGTGCCTTCAGCTTGATCCTGGCTAACATGCCTTGAACTTCAGATCCTGTGCGGAAATAGCTTTCATCAAATGGAATCAACAAGTCACCTTGAACTGGCTGAGTCTGCATTGTCTGGTTAAGACAATGCATAGGGCCGGATTACTTACGGGACCGCCTACTGCTACCGAATACCTCTCACCGACCCGTGCGCTCTCAGAGAGGGGGACTCCTCAGGGTGCCGTCAGCTAGGCAGTGTCGTCTGGCGACACCCAGGGGAAGGGCCTTCTCTGTGGGGGCTCCCACCCTCTGGAACGAACTCCCTCCAGGACTTCGTCAACTTCCGGACCTCCGAACCTTCCGTTGCGAGCTTAAAACACATTTATTCATCTGCGCAGGACTGGATTAGATTTTAAATTTATATTGGTTTTAAAGGGGTTTTATTATTTATATTGTTTTTTTAATAATTCGGCTTTTAGAATAAGTTTTTTAACTGTTATTTTAATCTGTATTTATATATATGTTTTTATTTGCCTGTGAACCGCCCTGAGTCCCTTGGGAGATAGGGCGGTATATAAATGTGATAAATAAATAAATAAATAAATAAATAAATAAATAAATAAATAAATAAATAAATAAATAAATAAATGGATTCAAATTAGACCTTGAGAAATGTATACCTATAGGTAGGTATACAGGCCTACCCAATTCTCTACCAACATAATCCTAGCAATTTGGGATGACTCCAAAGTCATGGAGAGAAAGGGGGGGAGAGAGAGATGGAACGAGAGAAAGAGAGAGATGGAAAATGAGAAAGAGGGGAAGAGAGGGGGAAGAGAGAGAGGGAGAAAGAGAGAGAGGGAGAAAGAGAGAGAGGGAGAAAGAGAGAGAGGGAGAGAGAGAGAGAGAAAGAGAAGGAGGAGAAGGGGGGAAAGAAAAGGAAAAGGGAGAGAGAGGGAGAGGGAGAGGGAGGAGGAGGAAGGGGGAAGGGGAAGGAGGAAGGGGAAAGGAAAAGGGGAGGGGAAGGAGGAGGAGAAGGAGAAGGAGAAGGAGAAGGAGAAGCTTCATTCATCCATCTATTTTCTTTCTTTATTTCTTTTTTTATTTGCATTTATATCTCGCCCTTCTCCGAAGACTCAGGGCGGCTTACGCTATGTTAAGCAATAGTCTTCATCCTATTTGTATATTTATATACAAAGTCAACTTATTGCCCCCAACAATCTGGGTCCTCATTTTACCTACCTTATACAGGATGGAAGGCTGAGTCAACCTTGGGCCTAGTGGGACTTGAACCTGCAGTAATTGCAAGCAGCTGTGTTAATAACAAGTTGTCTTAGCAGTCTGAGCCACCAGAGGCTAGGCACCCTTTCACCGGTCTCTGTCCAATTCTTCTCCCACCCCATCCCATAATAGTGTGGCGACGGCAGGGGGACGACGACAATGACAGAGGATTGGTTTTCCAGCCCATTCTCCTGAAAGGATATAAAACAAACACAGCACGCCATTTTAACAAGTTCCGAATGCAACTTTGCTGGGTTTAAATTATGATAAGGTCAGGAGGATAACGAATGTATTTGGGGGTGGGGGGGTTATGAAAACGAGCCGACATGCTTTGCCGCAGAATCCATTCCTTATCATTTAATGACACACAACGTCATTTGGCTGTTAGACAAGCGATCTAGGGTGCCCCCCCTCCCCGTTCTCTCCCCCCCTGCAAATGTAAATAACCTTGACTTAAATCTGTATTCCAAAGACTGTGTTGCGACCTCCCCAACTTTCATTCTTCCTTACACAGAAGGCAAAAAAAAGAAAGAAAACCACACACCCAGAGGCACAGCAAAAAATAATAATAATTCATAAAAGTGCAACCTTTTTTCGATCTAGCAGAAAAGATGGTTAGCTGTGGGTGTTGTTCAGAAACTCAGAGGTTTTTCGATTGGGGCAAGGTGTTGAACGCAGGAAGGAAGGATGACATGACAACGGCTTTTTGATGTGTTTGCTCTCTCTCTCTCTCTCTCTCTCTCTCTCTCTCTCTCTCTCTCTCTCTCTCTCTCTCTCTCGACGTTGCCCGACTTCTGAAGTTTTGGCACTTGTCAATCTCCTTTCCACCAAGTTCAGCCCTCTAACAAAGAGAAAAAAAGGGGTGAACTGAAAAGGGTTCGGTTGAGATCTCGGGGTGGGAGGTTAAGGTCAAGGTTGGGGATTCACTGGGAAAATTCTTCCATGTCAGATTTCAGAGGAAGGTTAACGTGACAGCTTAATTACATGAGTAGATTCGGGTGCCATAAAGGTAGGTTCAAGAATGCCCCATAGCAACTAAACTAAAAATGTGACTAGGTGGCTCAGCGGCTAAGACACTGAGCTTGTCGATCAGAATGGTCAGCAGTTCGGCGGTTCAAATCCCTAGTATAGTAGGTCTCTGGTGTGAGCAGGGGGTTGAACTAGATGACCTCCAAGGTCCCTTCCAACTCTACTCAATAGTAGTACCTGTGAGAGGGATCTTGGAGTCCTAGTGGATAACTATTTAGATATGAGCCAGCAGTGTGCAGCAGCTGCTAAAAAAGCCAACACAGTTCTGGGCTGTATAAACAGAGGGATAGAATCAAGATCACGTGAAGTGTTAGTGCCACTTTATAATGCCTTGGTAAGGCCACACTTGGAATATTGCATCCAGTTTTGGTCGCCACAATGTAAAAAAGATGTTGAGACTCTAGAAAGAGTGCAGAGAAGAGCAACAAAGAGGATTAGGGGGCTGGAGGCTAGAATATATGAAGAACGATTGCAGGAACTGGATATGTCTAATTTAATGAAAAGAAGGACTAGGGGAGACATGATAGCAGTGTTCCAGTATCTCAGGGGCTGCCACAGAGAAGTGGGAGTCGGGCTGTTCTCCAAAGCACCTGAGGGTAGAACAAGAAGCAATGGGTGGAAACTGATCAAGGAAAGAAGCAACTTAGAACTAAGGAGAAATTTCCTGACAGTTAGAACAATTAATAAGTGGAACGACTTGCCTGCAGAAGTTGTGAATGCTCCAACACTGGAAATTTTTAAGAAAATGTTGGATAACCATCTGACTGAGATGGTGTAGGGTTTCCTGCCTGGGCAGGGGGTTGGACTAGAAGGCATCCAAGGTCCCTTCCAACTCTGTTGTTATATTATATTATATTATATTATATTTATTATATTATATTATATTATATTATATTATATTATATTATATTATATTATATTATATTATATTATATTATATTATATTATATTATATTATATTATATTATATTATATTATTATATTATATTATATTATATTATTATATTATATTATATTATATTATATTATATTATATTATATTATATTATATTATATTATATTATATTATATTATATTATATTATATTATCTACTGTTACAAACCCTTCAAAGGGTGATGAAACTGCAGCGGAAAAGGATTTTTAATTATCACAGAATAACAGGGTTGGAAGGGACCTTTGAGGTCTCCTAGTCCGCCAGAAACCATTTCAGACAAATGGCTGTCCAATGTCTTCTTCGAAAACCTCCAGTAATGGAGCAGCCACAACTTCTAGAGGCAAACAGTTCCACTGATTAATTATTCTAACTCAGGAAACTTTCTCCATAGTTCTAGATTGCTTCTCTCCTTGATTAGTTTCCACCCATTGCTTCTTGTTCTACCCTCAGGTGCTTTGGAGAATAGTTTGACTCCCTCTTCTTTGTGGCAACCCCTGAGATATTGGAACACTGCTATCAGGTCTCCCCTAGTCCTTCTTTTCATTAAACTAGACATACCCAGTTCCTGCAACCGTTCTTCATATGTTTTAGCCTCCAGTCCCCTAGTCATCTTTGCTGCTCTTCTCTGCACTCTTTCTAGAGTCTCAACATCTTTTTTTTTTTTTTAACCAAAACTAGACGCAGTATTAGATCACAGGAAGGGACAATGTCACTTGATACTGGACTAGTGAGGACGCACTTTCGGAAGACTGCATAGAGTTTTGGTTACCACGATAGACAAAAATTCGGAGACACTAGAAAAGAGTGCAAAGTAGAGCGACAAAAATGAGTTAAGGGTTCCTGGAAGCTAAATCATATGATGAAGGAGTGAGGGCATGGGTGAAATTCAAAATTTTTCCCTATCCGGTTCTGTGGGTGTGGCTTGGTGGGCGTGGTGTGACTTAGTGGGCGTGGCTTGGTGGGTATGCCAGGGGAAGGATATTTCAAAATCTCCATTCCCTCCTCACTCCTGAGGGAAGGATATTGCAAAATCTTCATTCCCACCCTTCTCTGGGGCCGGCCAAATTTGGTATTTGCCGGTTCTCTGAACTACTGAAAATTTCCACTACTGGTTCTCCAGAACCTGTCAAAACCTGCTGGATTTCACCCCCTGATTGAAGGAACTAGATATATCTAGCCTAATGAAGAGAAGGATATGTGGGGACACCATAACCGTCTTCCAGTATTTGAGGGGCTGACAAAGAGAAGAGGGGATTGACTTATACTCCAAAGCAAGGGTCTCCAACCTTAGCAACTTTAAGCCTGGTGGACTTCAATTCCCAGAATTCCCCAGCCAGCTGGCTGGGGAATTCTGGGAGTTGAAGTCCGTCAGGCTTAAAGCTTTGCTGGCTAGGGAATTCTGGGAGTTGAAGTCCGCTAGGCTTAAAGCTTGGAATTCTGGGAGTTGAAGTCAATTAATCAGTGGAACAGTTTGCCTTCAGAAGTTGTGGCTGCTTCATCACTGGAGGTTTTTAAGAAAAGACTGGACAGCCACCTGTCTGAAATGGTATAGGGTCACCTGCTTGAGCAGGAGGCTGGACAAGGAGACCTCGAAGATCCCTTCCAAGTCTACTCTACTCTACTCTACTCTACTCTACTCTACTCTACTCTGTTCATCTATTATATCCATCCATCTATTCATCCATCCATCCAATCTATCTATCATATCTCTCTTATCTCTATCTCTCTCCATCCATCCATCCATCCATCCATCCATCCATATTTATTTATCTCTCTCTCTCATATAATCATCTCTTTCTTCATCCTCTTTCTTTCTTTCCTTCCTTCCTTCCTTCCTTCCTTCTTTCTTTCTTTCTTTCTTTCTTTCTTTCTTTCTTTCTTTCTTTCTTTCTCCTCCCTCCCGTCCTTCCTTGTTATATTAAATTGTACGAATGTATCACAGCAGTCCGTGTTGCATTAAAGATTCTAATAAAAACCAAAATACCATGCCACGATCAAGCCAATGTATTATTTCTTAATGGAAATTCTTAAATCCAGTGTGTGCTGCTAAGTCATTGGTGATCTGAGCTTCAGAGGCCTTTTCATTTTGAAATGCCTCCTTTTGAGGGCAGGCTTTGTCACGTTCTCCCGATCTTGTAATTGTGGCCTATTCGACAAACAACAGTTATTGTAAAGCCCAAGGCCAGTGGCATTAAGCAAGAGATCTTTCCCCCATCCTTTCTAAGGGATCGTATTCATTTACTCAGCCCAAATCTCGTTGTAAAATTGGAGCAGGTTCACGCCTTTTGAAGCCATCCTATCCTATCCCTGGAAACAACAATGCGCAGATGAAAAACGTGCCTACCATTCCTGTCCTATTGTTATATATATATATATATATATATATATATATATATATATATATATATATATATATATATATATATGTCTTTGGTTATTCGGGTTTTCTCCCGCTGTAAGCACCTAGCCTGATGATGACGAATGGGATTTCGTCGAAACGTCGCCAAGACACTTCAAATTTTACGCGGGAGAAAACCCGAATAACCAAAGACCTACATACAAACACCCGCGAAAACCTCAGAAAACACACACACACACACACACACACACACACACACACATATATATATATATATATATATGTAGGTCTTTGGTTGTTCGGGTTTTCTCCCGTGTAAAATTGGAAATGTCTTGGCAACATTTCGACGAAGTCTCATTTGTCATCTTCAGGCTTCAGCTTCGTGCTTCTGGGAGCAATGTGTGATCGCAGCTGTTTCTTCCTTTTAACGGAAGGAATGTATATATATACATACATATACATATACATATACATATATATATATATATATATATATATATATATATATATATATATATATATATATATATATATATATATATGATGCTTATATATGCTTATATTTCCTCATATATATGTTTATATACTATATAATCTTTTTGTGTGATGCTTATATATATTGTTGTGACAAATAAATAAATCAAATAAATAAAATAAAAAAGTACGTGGCATTATTTAATTAAGTCGCATTCCTTTGATTTTATTTAAGAATGGTTTAGCGCTGCTGCCTGCAGTGGGCAGGGAATAAACACGGTAAATTGAAATGCAAAATCAAAGCCCCTTAATTGTCATGTAGCCATGAACGCAGGTTGTTATCAATGATCAAACCTTCCCACCATTTCCCCTCTCCTCTCGAAATAGCTTCTTTAAAGTTTAAATATAGGCAGCAGATTCCATTGATCTAAAAATAAACTCTCGTTTCCCCCCCCCCCCCAGGTTACGCTACAAAGTCACTTGATTCGTAGAAACTGTCGTTTCCACCCCCAAACCCCCCCCCGCACCGTTCTGTCGTTCTACAAAATCGCAACTCTTCTGAAACAAACTGACTTCAAACAGTAATTTTATCTTTCTTCCTTATAAAATTAATCAACTTAGAGTCTTGCAAAGGCCCTGCATTGCTTAATTGCAGTTTTATTTATCAGCCTGACTACAGTATATATTATATACAGTATATATATATATGTATGTATGTATGTATGTATGTATGTATATATGTAGGTCTTCTTCTGAAAGCACGAAGCTGAAGCCTGAAGATGATGAATGAGACTTCGTCGAAACGTCGCCAAGACACTTCCAATTTTACGTGGGAGAAAACCCGAATAACGAAAGACCTACATACAAACACCCGCGAAAACCTCAGAAAACACACACACACACACATATATATATATATGTAGGTCTTTGGTTGTTCGGGTTTTCTCCCGTGTAAAATTGGAAGTGTGTTGGCGACGTTTCAACGAAGTCTCATTCGTTATCTGTATACACACACACACACACACACACACACACACACACACACACAGAGTGGTGGGATTCAAATAATTTAACAACCGGTTCTCTGCCCTAATGATTTCTTCCAACAACCAGTTCACCAAACTACTCAGAAAGTTAACAACCGGTTCTCACGAAGTGGTTATTTACATTATATTATATAAATTATATATATAATTTCAATTATATATATAATTTCAATTATTTCATTATTCAGTTCTGGGCCTGGCTATGGCTGGTGGCTTCCTGTAGCTAATCTTGGCTGGTTTTAAAAGAATTAACCCAAATGGTGACTTGGTGGGGGAACCACTTGATAATCTCAGGGCTGTAGATTAAATGGAGGAGTAAAAAAAAAAAAGAAAAAGTTAAAATACAAGACTAAAGCATAGCCAAGCCACTTTCTTCCTGTCATCAAGAAAACTGATTTTTTTTCTTCGAAGTCACGAACCATAGGGCTGGAAGGAACGTCGGAGGCCTTCTAGTCCAACCCCCTGCTCTCAAAGCCAGAGAACCTATACCATCGCAATCAAATAGTTTGTCCGATCTATTTTTGAAAACCTCAGTGGTGGAACATCCACCATTGTTCTCACTTTCAGAAGATCTGTCTTTACTTCCAGGTTGGATCCTTCTTTAAGAAGCTTCCACCCGTTGTCCTGTTCTCTGGTGCTTTGGAGCAGGGTCTAAGGGGTGAAATCCATCAGGTTCTGATAGGTTCGGGAGAACCGGTAGCAGAAATTTTGAGTAGTTCGGAGAACTGGCAAATACCACCACTGGCTGGCCCCAGAGTGGGGTGGGAATGGAGATTTTCCAATATCCTTCTCCCAGGACTGGGGAGGGAATGGGGATTTTGCAGTATCCTTCCCCTGCCATGCTCACCAAGCCACACCCATAGAACCGGTAGTAAAAAAAAAAATTTGAATTCCACCACTGTGCTATTGCTATCATCATGTCCATTCAATCGTGTCTGACTCTTGGTGATTCTATGGCCCAGGTCTCTCCACACCTTCTGATCTTGCTCTGTGTTGTGGTCCGCCAGCAGCCTGTGGAGCTGGCAACGGAGTCGGACAGCGATGAGGCTGAGGTGAGGCCAGGGCCATCAGGGAGTGAGGTGCGGACTCCAGAGCCTCCAGAGACTGATAGTAGTGAGGCAGAGGAACAGGAGGGGCCTGTTCCTAATGCACGCATGAGAAGAGCTGCCAGAAGGCAAGAGCAGCTCAAGCAGAGAGGACAACTCGGGAGTAGGGCCAAGAGATGATTGGCCCTTCCCATAAGGCGTAAAACAGACCAGCAACGGCATTTGAGCTTCGCCGGAAAACAACATTGATAGCTGCGTCTTCTGCTTCGTCTTCTGCTTCGTCTATGTCTTGCCTTTATTTTTATGACTTCTGAACGTTTGCTAAGAAAGGCCTTTGGCAGTTTCCTACTACCTACTTGGGCCTGGGTCACAACACACTGATTCTTTGAGTTGTTCTGTGCTCTGGTTGGTGTCAGCTTTGAGGGTATCCGGCCACGGGGTTCTTTAACAGCCTGGTTTCCTTTTACCACTAACCAAATCTTTCAGAAACATAATTGCTTTCTCCAGTGAAGTCCCTCTATGTGCCATGGCCAAAATAAGTGTGTTGGTTACTACCTTTAAAGCGCTCCATGGCTTAGGGCCGGGTTACTTATGGGACCGCCTACTGCTACCGACTGCCTCCCACAGACCCGTGCGCTCTCACAGAGAGGGACTCCTCAGGGTGCCATCCGCCAAACAATGTCGGCTGGCGGCCCCCAGGGGAAGGGCCTTCTCTGTGGGAGCTCCCACCCTCTGGAATGAACTTCCCCCAGGACTTCGTCAGCTGCCTGACCTTCGGACCTTCCGCCGCGAGTTGAAGAACTATCTATTTATTCGCGCAGGACTGGCATAGTAACTTTTAGTAGTTTTTAGTATTTGGATCTAAATTTTATGGGGTTTTATGGTTTTAAATGGATTTTAATTTGGCCTTATATTTAATAAGTTTTATAATTATTGTTTTCTTGTGTACTTTCTACTGTTTTTTATTTGGCTGTGAACCGCCCTGAGTCCTTCAGGAGAAGGGCGGTATAAAAATCTAATAAATAAGAAGAAGAAGAAGAAGAAGAAGAAGAAGAAGGAGAAGGAGAAGGAGAAGGAGAAGGAGAAGGAGAAGGAGAAGGAGAAGGAGAAGGAGAAGAAGAAGAAGAAGAAGAAGAAGAAGAAGAAGAAGAAGAAGAAGAAGAAGAAGAAGAAGAAGAAGAAGAAGAAGAAGAAGAAGAAGAAGAGAGACACAGTTGTGTGGGGTTTTTTTTTTCCTTTAGTGATATATCTGGTGTTATGAGCTCCAGGAGTTGCTTTCTGGTCACCTTTGCTGTCCAAGGAATATGTGGGAGATTCTCCAGCACTCCAGCTCAAACACGTCCATTTTCTTCCGGTCTTACTTTTTTAAGGTCCAACGGGAGAAGCCCTTTGTCTAAAGACAGCGTCTCTACCTCTACCATTCATGCCAATCATGTCATGGAGGGGGGAAACACCACTTTTGAGCTTGCCCTCCCACCAACCTTCTAAACAATGGGGAACATCCAGCTTGTTCTTGTCTTCAAGGCATGATCAAAGTGGAAGCAGCTGGTGGTTGTGGGCCAACCCAGTCTTGCCAAATACCTTAGTTTGCACCTGGAAGTTAATAGGAAGCCACTGTAAGGTCATAAAACAGATGAAATAACATGTGCCCACTGATGAGCATCAGTGGGTACTTGGAACATGGCCTTCTACACTAACTGAACCATTTTAAAGGTTGTCCGGTATACAGCACATAATCTAATCGGATGATGTGACGGAGGTATGAGCCACCACAGGTAGTGTGAGAGGGATCTGGGAATCCTACTGGACAATAACTTAAATATGAGCCAGCCATGTGCAGCAGCAGCCAGAACAAAAAGGCCAACATAGTTCTAGCCTGCATAAACAGACATATAAATTCAAGGTAAGTGTGAATACCACTTTATAATGCTTTGGTAAGGCCACACTTGGAATACTGCATCTAGTTTTGGTCGCCACGATGTAAAAAAATATGTGGAGACTCTAGAAAGAGTGCAGAGAAGAGCAACAAAGATGATTAGGGGACTGGAGGCTGACACATACGAAGAATAGTTGCAGGAACTGGGTATGTCTAGTTTAATAAAAAGAAGGACTAGGGGAGACATGACAGCAGTGTTCCAATATCTCAGGGGTTGCCACAAAGAAGAGGGAGCCAAGCTATTCTCCAAAGCACCTGAGGGTAGAACAAGAAGCTATGGATGGAAACTAATCAAGGAGAGAAGCAACTTAGAACTAAGGAGAAATTTCCTGATAGAACAATTAATCAGTGGAACAACTTGCCTCCAGAAATTGTGAATGCTCCAACGCTGGAAGTGTTAAAGAAGAGATTGGACAACCATTTGTCTGAAATGATACAGGGTTTCCTCAGGTATAGGGGATTGGACTAGAACAGGCCAGGGGTGTCAAACTCAATTTCATTGAGGACCACATCAGGGCTGCGATTGACCTTGGGGGGGGGGGCAAGCAGTTATGGCCGATTGGGTGGGTGTGGCCAACTGGCTGGGCATGGGCAGCTCGACAGCATTCCCCAAACTACTGGCATGTTTCCTCTTCGCATTGAGTAGACCGAGCCAAAGCGACACAGTCCTGGTGTTTCCTCTATGTATTGCATAGAATGGACTGCAGCGACGTGGGCCAGCCCCTTACATTTTCCAGGATGGCCCTGTGGGTCAGATCCGAACACATTCAGGCCACTGGCCTTGAGTTTGACACCCATGGACTAGAAGACCTCCAAGGTCCCTTCCAACTCTGTCTATTCTATTCTATTCTATTCTATTCTATTCTATTCTATTCTATTCTATTCTATTCTACTCTACTCTACTCTACTCTACTCTGAATTCTTAATTCTATTCTATTCTATTCTGAATTCTATTCTATTCTATTCTATTCAATTCTGAATTCTGAATTCTGAATTCTGAATTCTGAATTCTGAATTCTATTCTATTCTATTCAATTCTGAATTCTGAATTCTGAATTCTGAATTCTATTCTATTCTATTCTATTCTATTCTAATCTATTCTATTCTATTCTATTCTATTCTATTCTATTTTATTCTATTCTACTCTACTCTACTCTACTCTACTCTGAATTCTTAATTCTATTCTATTCTATTATGAATTCTATTCTATTCTATTCTATTCTATTCTATTCTGAATTCTGAATTCTGAATTCTATTCTATTCTATTCAATTCTGAATTCTGAATTCTGAATTCTATTCTATTCTATTCTATTCTATTCTATTCTAATCTATTCTATTCTATTCTGAATTCTGAATTCTATTCTATTCTATTTACTCTGAATTCTGAATTCTATTCTATTCTATTCTATTCTATTCTATTCTAATCTATTCTATTCTATTCTGAATTCTGAATTCTGAATTCTGAATTCTGAATTCTATTCTATTCTATTTACTCTGAATTCTGAATTCTATTCTATTCTATTTACTCTGAATTCTGAATTCTATTCTATTCTATTTACTCTGAATTCTGAATTCTATTCTAATCTATTCTATTCTATTCTGAATTCTGAATTCTGAATTCTGAATTCTGAATTCTGAATTCTATTCTATTCTATTTACTCTGAATTCTGAATTCTATTCTATTCTATTTACTCTGAATTCTGAATTCTATTCTATTCTATTTACTCTGAATTCTGAATTCTATTCTAATCTATTCTATTCTATTCTGAATTCTGAATTCTGAATTCTGAATTCTATTCTATTCTATTTACTCTGAATTCTGAATTCTATTCTATTCTATTTACTCTGAATTCTGAATTCTATTCTATTCTATTCTATTCTATTCTGAATTCTGAATTCTGAATTCTGAATTCTGAATTCTATTCTATTCTATTTACTCTGAATTCTGAATTCTATTCTATTCTATTTACTCTGAATTCTGAATTCTATTCTATTCTATTCTATTCTATTCTATTCTACTCTACTCTACTCTACTCTACTCTGAATTCTTAATTCTATTCTATTCTATTCTGAATTCTATTCTATTCTATTCTATTCAATTCTGAATTCTGGTTCTGATTCTGGATTCTGATTCTGATTCTATTCTGATTCTGAATTCTATTCTATTCTATTCAGTTCTGGTTCTGATTCTGGATTCTGATTCTATTCTGTTCTATTCTGTTCTGTTCTATTCTAATCTGTTCTATTCTATTCTATTCTATTCTGTTCTGATTCTGTTCTATTCTGTTCTATTCTGTTCTGTTCTGTTCTGCTCTGCTCTGCTCTACTCTGCTCTGGATTCTTGTTCTGTTCTGTTTACTCTGATTCTATTCTAATCTGTTCTATTCTATTCTATTCTGTTCTGAATTCTGAATTCAATTCTATTCTATTCTATTCAATTCTGAATTCTGAATTCTGAATTCTATTCTGTTCTATTCTATTCTGTTCTATTCTAATCTGTTCTATTCTATTCTATTCATTCTATTCTATTCTATTTACTCTGAATTCTGAATTCAATTCTATTCTATTCTGTTCTGTTCTAATCTGTTCTGTTCTGTTCTGGTTCTGGTTCTGATTCTGATTCTGATTCTGATTCTATTCTATTCTATTCTGTTCTATTCTGATTCTGTTCTATTCTGTTGCTCTGATTCTGATTCTGTTCTATTCTATTCTGTTCTGGTTCTGTTCTAATCTGTTCTATTCTATTCTGGATTCTGATTCTGGTTCTGATTCTGGTTCTGTTCTATTCTATCTATTCTGTTCTGATTCTATTCTGTTCTATCTATTCTGTTCTGATTCTATTCTATTCTGTTCTGATTCTGTTCTATTCTAATCTATTCTATTCTGTTCTGGATTCTGATTCTGTTCTGATTCTATTCTATTCTGTTGCTCTGATTCTGAATTCATTCTATTCTATTTACTCTGAATTCTGATTCTGTTCTATTCTATTATTCTATTCTGGTTCTGATTCTGATTCTGATTCTATTCTATTCTATTCTGTTTACTCTGATTCTGTTCTATTCTCTATTCTATTCTGTTCTATTCTATTATTCTATTCTATTCTATTCTATTCTGCTCTGCTCTGCTCTACTCTACTCTGATTCTTAATTCTGTTCTATTCTATTCTGAATTCTGTTCTGTTCTATTCTATTCAGTTCTGTTCTGTTCTCTGATTCTGAATTCTGATTCTATTCTATTCTATTCTGTTCTGTTCTATTCAGTTCTGGATTCTGATTCTGTTCTGATTCTATTCTATTCTATTCTATTCTGTTCTGTTCTAATCTGTTCTATTCTATTCTGTTCTGTTCTGTTCTATTCTCTACTCTATTCTATTCTATTCTGTTCTGTTCTATTCTGTTCTATTCTGTTCTATTCTATTCTCTACTCTGCTCTGATTCTATTCTGATTCTGTTCTGTTCTGTTCTGTTCTATTCTATTCTATTCTATTCTGTTCTATTCTGGATTCTATTCTATTCTGGTTCTGTTCTATTCTGTTCTATTCTGTTCTGGTTCTATTCTGATTCTTTCTATTCTATTCTATCTATTCTGTTCTATTCTATTCTGTTCTGTTCTGTTGCTCTGATTCTGATTCTGTTCTATTCTATTCTATTCTGTTCTGTTCTAATCTGTTCTATTCTGTTCTGGATTCTATTCTGATTCTGAATTCTGATTCTGGTTCTGATTCTGGTTCTATTCTATTCCATTCTATTCTATCTATTCTGTTCTGATTCTGTTCTATTCTGTTTACTCTGATTCTGATTCTATTCTATTCTATTTACTCTGGTTCTGATTCTGTTCTGTTCTATTCTGTTCTATTCTGTTCTATTCTATTCTGTTCTGTTCTGTTCTGTTCTGATTCTATTCTGTTCTGTTCTGTTCTATTCTGTTCTGTTCTGTTCTATTCTATTCTGGATTCTGATTCTGGTTCTATTCTATTCTGAATTCTGAATTCTATTCTATTCTATTTACTCTGAATTCTGAATTCTATTCTATTCTATTCTATTCTATTCTATTCTATTCTAATCTATTCTATTCTATTCTGAATTCTGAATTCTGAATTCTGAATTCTGAATTCTGAATTCTGAATTCTGAATTCTATTCTATTCTATTTACTCTGAATTCTGAATTCTATTCTATTCTATTTACTCTGAATTCTGAATTCTATTCTATTCTATTTACTCTGAATTCTGAATTCTATTCTATTCTATTCTATTCTATTCTGAATTCTGATTCTGATTCTGAATTTGAATTCTGATTCTGAATTTGAATTCTATTCATTCTATTCTATCTATTCTGAATTCTGAATTTATTCTATTCTATTACTCTGATTCTGAATTTATTCTATTCTGATTTATTCTATTCTAATCTGTTCTATTCTATTCTGAATTCTAATTCTGAATTCTGAATTCTGAATTCTATTCTATTCTATTTACTCTGATTCTGATTTATTCTATTCTATTCTATTCTATTCTATTCTATTCTATTCTATTCTATTTACTCTGAATTCTGAATTCTATTCTATTCTATTTACTCTGAATTCTGAATTCTATTCTATTCTATTTACTCTGAATTCTGAATTCTATTCTATTCTATTCTATTCTATTCTGAATTCTGAATTCTGAATTCTGAATTCTGAATTCTGAATTCTGAATTCTATTCTATTCTATTTACTCTGAATTCTGAATTCTATTCTATTCTATTCTATTCTATTCTGAATTCTGTTACGACTTATGGTCATTTTTTCCCCACAGCATCCTCCTGGTCAAGTGATCAAAATTCCAGACAACTGCCTCGTATTTATGGCAGTTGCTCTGCCCTCTGGGGTCACACGATCCCATGTTTTACAACTTTCCGACGAGCAGAAGTCGGCGGGGAAGTCAGGCTCGCTTAACCACCACGCTACTCGCTCAACAACCGCAGCGATCCACTCAACAACGTTGGCAAGGAAAGTGGCTTAAAACTCATTCAGCAACTGCGTCGTGCCAGCAACAGAAATTCTGGGCTCCGTTGTGGACGTAAGATCGAGGATTACCTGTAATGGGAGGTGACTTTTAAAAGTTATGAAGGAAACTGTGTATATATATATATATATATATGTAGGTCTTTGGTTGTTCGGGTTTTCTCCCGTGTAAAATTGGAAGTGTCTTGGCGACGTTTCGACGAAGTCTCATTCGTCATCTTCAGGGTTCAGCTTCGTGCTTCTGGGAGCAATGTGTGATCGCAGCTGTTTCTTCCTTTTAACTGCTAGTGGGGGTTTGAACTGATTGGGTGGGAGCTTGGCTGTGCTCTGATTGGATGGGGGTTTTTTTGTGCTCTGATTGGCTGGGGGTGTGTCCTGTGTTGGTGGGGGCTTGGTTGTGCTCAGTTTAGTCTGTGTTGCAGGGGGATTTGAGCTGGTGAGCTGCATAGCTGTTGTTTGGCTTTGTGGTCGTGCTACATCTTCATAGTGGGTGTCAGTCTGCTGCATGAATGGATTGGAGGGGTTTGAAATGGCTAATGTTGCAGCTGCGGTCTGGCTTCTGGTCCTTGGTCGTGCTTCATGATCAGTGTGGGTTTGGGTCTGCTTTCTGGGTGGATGTGCGGTGGTGACATCCTGTGTGGACCTCGTGAGTGTGGGTCTGGTGTCATTCCTCGGGGAGAAAACTCGGGGAGTTTTCTCCTCGGGGAGAAAACCCGAACAACCAAAGACCTATATACAAACACCCGTGAAAACCTCAGAAAACAAATATATATATATATATTTATATAAATATACATATATATATATGTTTTCATTTTCCAGGCTGCAAGCTCAATTTGTAAGGAGGGTGACACTGAGTGCTTTTTCATGCTTCTGGTGTCACATCATTTGTTAGCCCAGATTTTTAAATGTCCCCAAATGTAACAGAGTTCCCAATCGCTGCGACCATATTTTACAGAAGCGGTGAATTATTTGTCTCTCAGGCACCATTCATCAGATTTCATTTATTTTTATAGCATTAAAGGCATTAGCGTTACCCTTTAAAACTCTTTTCTCCTCCATTCCGCCCCTGTAGGAGACATTTTCTCCTTTGTGTTGGGATTTCACTGCTCCTTCTTCCCCCTTCTCTCAAGATTAATGTTGCCTGATAAGAGAAAAATTATTAACCCACAACCAATTGTAATGTGAAATAAATGCGCTTGTCAAGGAAACTTTGGAACACAGGCAACACGAGGGGAGGGGTGGCAATCAAAAAGTAAATACTACTTAATGTCCGTGGAGATTCTCAGTCATCCAGGTCATGATTGTCCCAGAAGTGCAAAGGAGTTTCTTCGTTTTTGCTTGAAGGCGTTTCGCTTCTCATCCAAGAAGCTTCCTCTGTTCTGATTGAGAACTGAAGGACAGAACTGAGGAAGCTTCTTGGATGGAAGCAACCCAACGTGATGAGTTTTCTCCAATATTCTTACCACCGGTTCGCCACACGTGTGCGCACGCTCTTGTATTGTGCACGCCTTCTGTGCATTTGCCCCGACCTTCCATACATGTGCTTTGCTCACTCGCATGCCTTCCACGCATGCGCCTGCCTGGCCTCGAAAATGTGCCTAAATAGAATGGCCTAGAGCAGAGGTCTCCAACCTTGACAACTTTAAGACTTGTGGACTTCAACTCCCAGAGTTCCTCAGCCAGCAAAGCTGGCTGAGGAACTCTGGGAGTTGAAGTCCACAAGTCTTAAAGTTGTCAGGGTTGGAGGCCCCAGGCCTAGAGCCAGGGTGGGGCCATCCGCGATTTCCACTACCAGTTTGGCCGAACTGGTATGAACCAGCTGAATATCACTTCTGCCTTCCAGCAAAAAAAGAAGAAAGTCCAGTTGCCTCTTGAAAAAGCACTGGACTTCCTTTGTTTTTGCTTGAAGGCGTTTCGCTTCTCATCCAAGAAGCTTCCTCTGTTCTGACGGAGAACTGAAGGACAGAACCGAGGAAGCTTCTTGGCTGAGAAGCGAAACGCCTTCAAGCAAAAACAAAGGAAGTCCAGTTGCCTTTTTGAAAAAAATAAAAATAAAAGCACCTTTGGGATACTGTTTAATGTTTCTTTCAGGAATGGTGACTTCCTTCCCAACTTTTCTAGCCACCACACATGTTGAATGAGGAGAAAAGTCGCTTGCGCTCATTAAGGCTCTACTTCAGATGATATACAGCAGGGGTGTCCAAACTTGGTCCCTTTAAGACTTGTGGACTTCAACTCCCAGAGTTCCTCAGCCAGCTTTGCTGGCTGAGGGACTCTGGGAGTTGAAGTCCACAAGTCTTAAAGGGACCAAGTTTGGACACCCCTGATATACAGTATCGGCTTATGACTACAGCGGAGGTCAAAATTTATGTTGCTAAGGGAGATCTTCAAAGCGCTCCATGGCATAGGGCCGGGTTATTTACGGGACCGCCTGCTGCCACTGACTACCTCCCACCGACCTGTATGCTCTCACAGGGAGGGACTCAGTGCCACCCGCCAGGCAGTGCCGACTGGCGACACCCAGGGGAAGGGCCTTCTCTGTGGGGGCCCCTGCCCTCTGGAACGAGCTCCCCCCAGGATTACGTCTACTTCCAGACCTTCGAACCTTCCGCCGCGAGCTTAAGACACACCTGTTTATTTGTGCAGGGCTGGCTTAATTTTAAAATTTTAAAATTAATTTTAAACGGGATTTTGTACTTTTAACTATAGTTTTAAATTTGGCCTAATGGAATAAGTTTTTTAAATGTTGTTTTAACATGTATTTATTTTATATTTTATGTTTTATAAGGCTGTAAACCACCCTGAGTCCTTCGGGAGATAGGGCGGTATAGAAATTTGAATAATGAATAAAAATAAATAAAGACATTTGTTGTGAGTTCTGCCCTACTACTTTAGTGTTGTACTACTTTACTGTTGAGGCTTGTCAGTCGCCGGCCCCTCCAGCAGCCGAATCGGAGGAGGAGGAGGAGGAGGCGTGGGAGTTAGGGTCAGTAACAAGGCAACCTGAGAGGGGGAAGAGGAAATAGAGCTGGCAGAGAGAGAGACAGAGACAGAGACAGAGGCAGAGCCTGGGCCGTCCGTCAGTCCTCAGATGGAGAGACAACAGCTCCCAGGTCTGGAGGTGGCTCATGAGGAAGAGGAGGAACAGCTGGGTCCAGTTCCTGATGCACAGAAGGCAGAGGAGAAGAGAGCAATGGAAATCTATGGGCCGATCCTGGGGAAGGAAGAGCTACCGCTTCTAGAGAAGCCCTATCTGGGGATAAAAGCCAGGGGGTAGAGATGAATAGATGTGGCAGACATTCATCTTTCAGATGGACGGACTTGTTAGCCTGCAGTGAGTGGAAAAAAAATTGCCGGGGCTGCCGGGACACCTAATTAAAGGAATCTTTAATTGGATTAAAGTCAGTTAGTCAGAATCCGGAGGTTGTTAGTCCAGAACCGGAGGTCAGTTAGTCCAGAATGGCCGCTGATGAGGGAGCACGCGTTGCTCATATAACACCTATCTGCAGGCCTGCACTGGCTACTGGTAGTCTTCGGTGCAATTCAAGATCTTGGTTACCACCTTTAAAAGCGCTTCATGGCTTAGGACTGGGATACCTTGAGACCGCCTTCTGCCGCGTTGCCTCCCAACGACCGCGCTCCCACAGGTGGGCCTCCTCAGGGTGTCGACCAAACAATGTAGGCCAGAGGAGGGCCTTCTCTGCAGCTCTGTGGAGCAGGCTTCCTCCAGGAACCCGACCTTCAGACCTTCAGGCGTGAACTGAAGACTCTATTGTTATCATTGGACTAGCCTAAGATAAAAGACATATTTTAATGTGTTTTTATAGTTTTACTGTTTTAGTGACCAGGCTGATAATATTTAGTTTTAACTGGGTTTTAATGTTTATTTATTATACTGTTTTATATGCTGAATATCTATCCACAGATGGTGCGGTATATAAGTTTGATAAATAAATAAAATAAAAATAAATAAAATAAATAAATCTTTGAGTTTACTTCAGAGGGTTTGTCGTGTTTGGGGAGCTGGGTCAGAACATTTACAACAACCATCATAAATATGAGCCAGTTGCCAAGCATCTGGATTGGGGTTGTAAGTGTGAAAAACGGTCATAAGTCACTTTTTTTCAATGCCGTTGTAACTTCAAATGGTCACTGTATGAACTATTGTTAAGTCAATGATTACCTGTATTCCCATTATTTGAAACTCCTTCCCCTACATTAAAAATCTCTATCAATAAAGGGTTACTTTCTTCAATAAAATATTGTAAACCTGCCCCGGAATAGGTGCGCCAAGAAAAATGTACACAGAGAACTTTCCTAGAAATACTTGAGGTGTGGTAGCTGAATGATCACCAGTATCTTCTCCCCGTTTTAAGCCGATATTGGTGTGTAAATGAAACCGCCTGTAATACGTTTTATTTCCCTTCGTTTGCAGGAAGGGAATTATATACAAGGTCACGAAAGAACAATACTGCTGCAGTAACCCAAATATATTGAATGAGTTTAACAAATAATTCCCTCAACACTGTGCAGACTGTTTGTTCACTGAATTAATTCGTTTTGCTTGAGGCGTTCGCTTCTCATCCAAGAAGCTTCCTCTGTTCTGATTGAGAACTGAAGGACAGAACTGAGGAAGCTTCTTGGATGGGAAGCGAAACGCCTTCCAGCAGCGGTGGGTTTCTCCAATATTCTTACCACCGGTTCGCCACACGTGTGCGCACGCTCTTGTATTGTGCACGCCTTCTGTGCATTTGCCCCGACCTTCCATACATGTGCTTTGCTCACTCGCATGCCTTCCACGCATGCGCCTGCCTGGCCTCGAAAATGTGCCTAAATAGAATGGCCTAGAGCAGAGGTCTCCAACCTTGACAACTTTAAGACTTGTGGACTTCAACTCCCAGAGTTCCTCAGCCAGCAAAGCTGGCTGAGGAACTCTGGGAGTTGAAGTCCACAAGTCTTAAAGTTGTCAGGGTTGGAGGCCCCAGGCCTAGAGCCAGGGTGGGGCCATCCGCGATTTCCACTACCAGTTTGGCCGAACTGGTATGAACCAGCTGAATATCACTTCTGCCTTCCAGCAAAAAAAGAAGAAAGTCCAGTTGCCTCTTGAAAAAGCACTGGACTTCCTTTGTTTTTGCTTGAAGGCGTTTCGCTTCTCATCCAAGAAGCTTCCTCTGTTCTGACGGAGAACTGAAGGACAGAACCGAGGAAGCTTCTTGGCTGAGAAGCGAAACGCCTTCAAGCAAAAACAAAGGAAGTCCAGTTGCCTTTTTGAAAAAAATAAAAATAAAAGCACCTTTGGGATACTGTTTAATGTTTCTTTCAGGAATGGTGACTTCCTTCCCAACTTTTCTAGCCACCACACATGTTGAATGAGGAGAAAAGTCGCTTGCGCTCATTAAGGCTCTACTTCAGATGATATACAGCAGGGTCTCAACCTTGACAACTTTAAGACTTGTGGACTTCAACTCCCAGAGTTCCTCAGCCAGCTTTGCTGGCTGAGGAACTCTGGGAGTTGAAGTCCACAAGTCTTAAAGGGACCAATTTGACCCCTGATATACAGTATCGGCTTATGACTACAGCGGAGGTCAAAATTTATGTTGCTAAGGGAGATCTTCAAAGCGCTCCATGGCATAGGGCCGGGTTATTTACGGGACCGCCTGCTGCCACTGACTACCTCCCACCGACCTGTATGCTCTCACAGGGAGGGACTCCTTAGGGTGCCATCCGCCAGGCAGTGCCGACTGGCGACACCCAGGGGAAGGGCCTTCTCTGTGGGGGCCCCTGCCCTCTGGAACGAGCTCCCCCCAGGATTACGTCTACTTCCAGACCTTCGAACCTTCCGCCGCGAGCTTAAGACACACCTGTTTATTTGTGCAGGGCTGGCTTAATTTTAAAATTTTAAAATTAATTTTAAACGGGATTTTGTACTTTTAACTATAGTTTTAAATTTGGCCTAATGGAATAAGTTTTTTAAATGTTGTTTTAACATGTATTTATTTTATATTTTATGTTTTATAAGGCTGTAAACCACCCTGAGTCCTTCGGGAGATAGGGCGGTATAGAAATTTGAATAATGAATAAAAATAAATAAAGACATTTGTTGTGAGTTCTGCCCTACTACTTTAGTGTTGTACTACTTTACTGTTGAGGCTTGTCAGTCGCCGGCCCCTCCAGCAGCCGAATCGGAGGAGGAGGAGGAGGAGGCGTGGGAGTTAGGGTCAGTAACAAGGCAACCTGAGAGGGGGAAGAGGAAATAGAGCTGGCAGAGAGAGAGACAGAGACAGAGACAGAGGCAGAGCCTGGGCCGTCCGTCAGTCCTCAGATGGAGAGACAACAGCTCCCAGGTCTGGAGGTGGCTCATGAGGAAGAGGAGGAACAGCTGGGTCCAGTTCCTGATGCACAGAAGGCAGAGGAGAAGAGAGCAATGGAAATCTATGGGCCGATCCTGGGGAAGGAAGAGCTACCGCTTCTAGAGAAGCCCTATCTGGGGATAAAAGCCAGGGGGTAGAGATGAATAGATGTGGCAGACATTCATCTTTCAGATGGACGGACTTGTTAGCCTGCAGTGAGTGGGGAAAAAATTGCCGGGGCTGCCAGGACACCTAATTAAAGGAATCTTTAATTGGATTAAAGGCTCCAGTTAGTCCAGAATGCGGAGGCTAGTTAGTCCAGAACCGGAGGCTCCAGTTAGTCCAGAATGCAGCCGCGCGGGTGATAGAGGGAGCACCGCGTTGCTCCCATATAACACCTATCCTGCACGGCCTGCACTGGCTACCGGTAGTCTTTCGGGTGCAATTCAAGATCTTGGTTACCACCTTTAAAGCGCTTCATGGCTTAGGACTGGGATACCTTCGAGACCGCCTTCTGCCGCCGATTGCCTCCCAACGACCCGTGCGCTCCCACAGAGTGGGCCTCCTCAGGGTGCCGTCGACCAAACAATGTAGGTTGGAGGACTCCCAGGGGAGGCCTTCTGTGGCGGCACCAGCTCTGTGGAACGAGCTTCCTCCAGGATTACGACAACTACCCGACCTCCGGACCTTCAGACCTTCAGACGTGAACTGAAGACTCTATTGTTATCAGCGTGCAGGACTAGCCTAAGATAAAAGGTTTTAGCATATTTTAATGGGGTTTTTATAGGTTTTTACTGTTTTAGTGACCAGGCCGTGATAATATTTAGTTTTAACTGGGTTTTAATGTTTATTTATTATACTGTTTTAATATGCCTGTGAACCGCCCTGAGTCCTACGGGAGATGGTGCGGTATATAAGTTTGATAAATAAATAAAATAAAAATAAATAAAATAAATAAATCTTTGAGTTTACTTCAGAGGGTTTGTCGTGTTTGGGGAGCTGGGTCAGAACATTTACAACAACCATCATAAATATGAGCCAGTTGCCAAGCATCTGGATTGGGCTTGTAAGTGTGAAAAACGGTCATAAGTCACTTTTTTTCAATGCCGTTGTAACTTCGAATGGTCACTGTATGAAGTATTGTTAAGTCGATGATTACCTATATTCCCATTATTTGAAACTCCTTCCCCTACATTAAAAATCTCTATCAATAAAGGGTTACTTTCTTCAATAAAATATTGTAAACCTGCCCCGGGAATAGGTGCGCCAAGAAAAATATACACAGATAACTTTCCTAGAAATACTTGAGGTGTGGTAGCTGAATGATCACCACTATCTTCTCCCCGTTTTAAGCCGATATTGGCGTGTAAATGAAACCGCCTGTAATACGTTTTATTTCCCTTCGTTTGCAGGAAGGGAATTATATACAAGGTCGCGAAACAACAATACTGCTGCAGTAACCCAAATATATTGAATGAGTTTAAGGCAGCGGGCATCCCCGCTCAAAGTGCAATGTTTGTTCACTGAGGATTAATTGTTTTTTCAGTAAGGGACTTTTTGGCAGGCAGAATTAAATTTAGGGTGGTGGTTGTTTTTTCCCCTGAAAATTGTTTCCCCCCCCCCCGATATCAAACTATTTAACACCACAGACAATACATCTACCATTCAAAAAGAGCTTGATCATCTAACCGCTTGGTCTAAAATTTGGCAACTCCAAAACTCAACCAGCAAATGCTCAGTCTTACATATTGGAAAAAAGAACCCAAACACTAAGTACATACTTGATGGACATTACCTTACAGATGACCCCCACCCTGTTAAAGACCTTGGAGTTTTCATATCAAATGATCTAAGTGCCAAAGCCCACTGCAACTACATAGCAAAAAAGGCTCTAAGAGTTGTAAACCTAATCTTGCGTAGCTTCTTTTCCAAAAACACTACACTACTAACCAGAGCATATAAAACACTTGCTAGACCAATTCTAGAATACAGCTCGCCTGTTTGGAGCCCTCACCACATCTCTGACATCAATACAATTGAACGTGTCCAGAAATATTTTACAAGAAGAGTTCTCCAGTCCTCTGAAAACAACAAAATACCTTATCCCACCAGACTTGAAATCCTAGGCGTAGAAAACTTGGAACTCTGTCACCTTCGACGACCTAAGTTTAACTCATAGAATCATCTATTGTAATGTCCTTCCTGTTAAAGACTACTTCAGCTTTAATTGCAATAATACAAGAGCAACCAATAGATTTAAACTTAATGTTAACCGCTTTAATCTAGATTGCAGAAAATATGACTTCTGTAACAGAATCATCAGTGCTTGGGACACTTTACCTGACTCTGTGGTCCCTAATTGCTGTTTATGTCCCACCACAAGCCTGTGTAAACAAGGCATTACGAACTCTAGCTGACCAAATCATGGAGGCTGAAGCCAAACACCCTGATTCATTGGCCATTGTTTTGGGAGATCTAAACAAGGCAAACTTAAGGAAAGAGCTACCAAAATACTTCCAGCATGTCAATTGTCCCACCAGAGGCAAGAATACTCTAGACCATTGCTACACAACACTAAAAGATGCTTATCGGTCTTTACCACGTGCAGCTGTAGGACACTCTGATCATTGCATGATTCACCTTGTACCTGCTTACAGGCAAAGACTTAAAGCCACAAAACCAATAATTAAATCAGTGAAGACCTGGACGGAGGAATCAAAATTAAAGCTACAGGCATGTTTTGACTGCACTGATTGGAATATTTCTAAAGATACCTCTGCAGACCTGGATGAACTCACAGATACTGTAACATCATATGTCAGCTTCTGTGAAGACCTATGTGTACCTACAAGGAACTTGCGAATACACAGTAACAACAAACCTTGGTTCACACCTAAACTTAAGCAGCTACGACATTCCAAAGAGGAAGCCTACAGAAAAGGTGATAAAATGCTGTACAATCAGGCCAGAAATGCACTAACAAGGGAGATCAGAGCAGCAAAAAGAAGCTACTCTGAAAAGCTAAAGAATCAGTTTTCAGCAAATGAACCAGCAAACATGTGGAAAACTCTTAAAAATATCACCGGCTATGGCAAACCTCCTTCCCAGGCTGAAGGTAATCAACAACTGGCAGATGACCTGAATGAGTTTTACTGCAGGTTTGAAAGGAAACTACAGCCACCTATCTCCACAACCCCCATCTCAGACACACCAACAACAGCCAAGCCTCCTACAACTGACCCCATTTCATTGGGTTCACAACCCCTAGTGATCACAGAAAGGGAAGTGCAGGACCTATTTCACAGACAAAAGCCAGGAAAAGCTCCAGGCCCAGACAAGATAACTCCTTCTTGCTTAAAAGTCTGTGCTGACCAATTGGCTCCCATCTTCACCCATATTTTCAATAAATCACTAGAGATGTGCTATGTTCCTTCTTGCTTCAAATGCTCTACCATCATCCCAGTGCCGAAGAAGCCCACCATCAAGGAACTGAATGACTATAGACCAGTTGCTTTAACATCTGTAGTCATGAAAACCTTTGAAAGGCTAGTGCTTTCCTACTTGAAAACCATCACGGATCCGCTGTTAGACCCCTTGCAATTTGCATACCGAGCAAATAGATCAACAGATGATGCTGTTAATATGGCTCTGCACTACATCCTACAACATCTTGAGTCTCCAAAGACCTATGCAAGGGTCCTTTTTGTAGACTTTAGTTCAGCATTCAATACCATCATTCCAGACATTCTTCTAACTAAGCTAAACCAGCTACAGGTACCAGAACAGACTTGTAAGTGGATCACAAGCTTCCTAACAAACAGGAAGCAGCAGGTGAAGCTAAGCAAGATCACATCAAATACCTGTACAGGGCCCCCCAAGGCTGTGTGCTCTCCCCACTTCTCTTCTCTCTGTATACCCATGACTGCATCTCCAATGATCCATCTGTTAAGCTACTGAAGTTCGCAGATGACACAACAGTGATTGGTCTCATTCGAGACAATGACGAATCCGCATATAGACGAGAGGTTGAACGACTAGCCTTGTGGTGCAACCAAAACAATCTGGAATGAACACACTCAAAACAGTAGAAATGGTGGTAGACTTTAGGAGAAACTCTTCCATACTTCCACCTCTCACAATACTAGACAACACAGTATCAACAGTAGAAACCTTCAAATTTCTAGGTTCTATCATATTGCAAGATCTAAAATGGACATCAAAAACATCATTAAAAAAGGACAATAAAGAATGTTCTTTCTGCGCCAACTCAGTAAGCTCAAACTGCCCAAGGAGCTGCTGATTCAGTTCTACAGAGGAATTATTGAATCTGTCATTTGCACCTCTATAACTGTCTGGTTCGGTTCTGCAATCCAACAAGAAAAACACAGACTTCAGAGGATAATTAGAACTGCAGAAAAAATAATTGCTACCAACCTGCCTTCCATTGAGGACCTGTATACTGCACGAATCAAGAAGAGGGCCGTGAAAATATTTACTGACCCCTCGCATCCTGGACATAAACTGTTTCAACTCCTACCCTCAAAACGACGCTATAGAGCACTGCACACCAGAACAACTAGGCACAAGAACAGTTTTTTTCCGAAGGCCATCACTCTCTAAACAAATAATTCCATCAACACTGTCAAACTATTTACTGAATCTGCACTACTATTAATCGTCTCATAGTTCCCATCACCAATCTCTTTCCATTTATGACTGTATGACTATAACTTGTTGCTGGCAATCCTTATGATTTATATTTATATTGATATATTGACCATCAATTGTGTTGTAAATGTTGTACCTTGATGAACGTCTTTTATGTACACTGAGAGCATATGCACCAAGACAAGTTCCTTGTGTGTCCAATCACACTTGGCCAATAAAATTCTATTCTATTCTATTCTGTTCTGTTCTGTTCTGTTCTGTTCTGTTCTGTTCTGTTCTGTTCTGTTCTGTTCTATTCTATTCTTCCCATAATCCCAAAAGCTTTAACCAAAAACTTTCTACTATTGACCTCACCCCATTCCTAAGAGGACCATAAGGGGCGTGCATAAGCGCACAAACGTGCCTACCGTTCCTGTCCTATTGTTTTTCTTTTTTTCTTCTTATATATATATATATATGCTTATTCCTCCTATTATTTACTCATATATATGTTTATACACTATATAATCTTTTCTGTATAATACTTATATATATTGTTGTGACAAATAAATAAATAAAATTGAGAGAGTACTTTTTTTAAAAAAAAAAAGAAAAGAAAGTTGCAAGCTGCAAGAAGAGATTATATCATTTTAGACTGTCTAAAAATGGATCATGGTTTTTTTTTTTAGAAAATAAATTTTAAAAAACTTATTGCAATTTTTAATCTGAATGAATCCCTGAAATTGAGACTTTTCCTCAAATAAACCAGCTGCAGTTTTATTTCCTACTAGCTGGTAACCCGGTGTTGCCCGGGTATTTATTTTTCCCCTGACAACTTGCCCTCTTTGCTTGAAGCTGAGGGCCTAGGCCCTAGGGTGTTTATTTCTTTTCTTTTTTTTAAGAACCAAACCCCCTTACCAGAGGGAGCCCCCTTGTGGAGTACTGGGAAGCCGTTACCATGGCAACTCCACTGTGCAGTACAGTAGAAGCCATTTTAAGGCACAACAGGCTGTATCTTAACAGAACTTGAATCCAAAATGCACAGTATCAGAAGTACTGTGATTTGACACTATAGATGTAATTCATTCCTTTTCAGTTCAGCGGCCCAGGCGTTCCAGAGTTATGCTGGAACACACACACACAGAGACACACAGAGAGAGACACTAGGGGGTATTAGGGGTGTCTGAAATGGTGTAGGGTTTCCTGCCTGGGCAGGGGGTTGGACTAGAAGACCTCCAAGGTCCCTTCCAACTCTGGTTTTTTTTTTACATTTATATCCCGCCCTTCTCCGAAGACTCAGGGCGGCTTACAGTGTGTAAGGCAATAGTCTCATTCTATTTGTATATTTACAAAGTCAATTTATTGCCCCCACAACAATATGGGTCCTCATTTTACCTACCTTATAAAGGATGGAAGGCTGAGTCAACCTTGGACCTGGTGGGACTAGAACCTGCAGTAATTGCAGGCAGCTGTGTTTTAATAACAGGCTTCTTACAGCCTGAGCCACACAGCAGCCCATTATTATGTTATGTCTTACTCCCACAGTATTTTTTTCCAGAGAGTAAGTCATCTGTGTACCACTTTTGGTTGAAATTGGTCGAGGCATTCCAGAGTTATGCTAGAACATACATATACACACACACACACAGAGGGGGGGGAGGGAGGGAGAGAGAGAGTGACATGTTCATATATATAGAAGATAGATGTAAGCCTGTTGCTTTTGTTTTTCCCCCTTAAAGATATATACTTTTGCAAGATGCTAAGGAAAGAGGAGTTTGGGGTTTACTACCAGACTTCATTTTTGGTCCTTAGGAAAATTCCAATAAACACCCAGTTGTATCAGGTGTTGAGACACAATAGGGTTATACCCACTGATCACATACACTGTGTGAGATTCACATTTAGTAAGTGTGGGAAGGCTGTGTGTGTGTGTGTGTGTGTGTGTGTGTGTGTGTGTGTGTGTGTGTGTAATAATATATTAAAAGTATATAAAATGAAAAGAAAACTTTAAACTTTTTTAAAATAAAAGATGGAAAACGAACAGCAAATAGTGAAGAAAAAGAAAAAAGGTAGAATATAAAAAGAAATAGCAGATAGAAGTGCAAAAATAAAAAAATATATAGAAAGAACCAAAAATACAGTAAAATTATTAAAAAATGAATAGAAAAATAAGAAAAGGGGGGGGAGTCCCAAACATGTTTTTTTTCCCCTCCAAATCGCAACTGGACTTTGAAGCAACTTTTTCCTTGAAGATGTTTCACTTCTCATCTAAGAAGCTTCTCTGGTTCTGACTGAATGGTGGAGGATGGAAGGATTTATCTTTCTTGCAGTCATCCATAGACCAAAGAAGAAGAAGAAGAAGGGTGGGGGGGGGGGGAAAGAGAAAACAGAATTTTAACTCTGGCCCTTCTTCCTACTGAGTAATTGTCAATTTAGTAACTTTCCCTTCCCTCTTTAACCCTTTTAAATCCCCAAAAATCTATTTTGCTGCACTAATCAAAGAGAGAAGCAACCTGGAATTAAGGAGAAACTTCCTGACAGTTTGAACAATTAATCTGTGGAACGATTTGCCTCCAGAGGTTGTAGGTCCTCCATCACTGGAGGTTTTTAAGAAGAGATTGGAAAGCCATTTGCCTGAAATGTGTCTGCCTGCTTGAGCAGAGGGTTGGACTAGATGATCTCCAAGGTCCCTTCCAGCTCTGTTTTGATTGATTACAACCAGGGAAAACTACAAAAAGACTACAGCAAATATCACACGTGCTCGAAAAATTGTGTAATATCATAGGGGTTTTTTTTTTGTTGTTGTTGTTTTCTTTGGAGGTTATTTCCTGTCTTTGTGCCGATGAAATAGATTATAATCCAGATGTTGGCTTGTTCCTTGAAGACCTGAGAGCACCCAAACGGTTGTTACGCTGCCTAATTCAACAGAATTGACATGACAAATATATTTACCTTGACAAAACTGAACAAAACACCTCATCATAACTTGATGGTGAAAGAAGCTTGACTTTTTAAAACATAAATAAATAACAGGGAATAATTCTGTTAGCAGCTGCTAGTTAGTGATCCAGGATTTCTAACTGTAGAATTTTTTGTTTTGCTTTGTTTTTAAAATGGGAAGATTTCAGCTTCTCAGATGCCAAAAGATAACAATGAAACACATTTCATCCGCATTTATGCTCTCCTTAAGAATTTCTCCCAAATAATTTCTCATTCATGTTGGAAAGAAAAATGCAGAATGGGTTGATTGTACATTGCTCTTCTTAGAATAGAATAGAATAGAATAGAATAGAATAGAATAGAATAGAATAGAATAGAATAGAATAGAATAGAATTTTTATTGGCCAAGTGTGATTGGACACACAAGGAATTTGTCTTGGTGCATATGCTCTCAGTGTGCATAAAAGAAAAGATACCTTCATCAAGGTACTTGTTTAAACTATATCAATTAAAGCTGGTCATTCCAAATTACCGTATTGATGGAAACTTTAATTTTTTGTTTCCTGACATTAATCAATGGAACTTGCTTTCAGAAGTTGTAAGCGCTCCATCACTGGAGAAGAAGAAGAGACTGGACAGCCATTTGTCTGAAATGGTATAAATTCTCCTGCCTGAGCAGGTTGGACTTGAAGACCTCCAGGGTCCCTTCCAACCCTGTTATACTTTTATTAATTCTGTTATTATTATTCTGTTAAAATAATAACAGCACCTGAGGGCAGGACAAGAAGCAATGGATGGAAACGAATCATGAAGAGAATCAACCCAGAACTAAGGAGAAATTTCCTGACAGTAAGAACAATTAATTGGTAGAATAACTTGCCTCCAGAAGTTGTAGGTGCTCCAAACACTGGAGGTTTTTAAGAAGAGATTGGACAACCATTTGTCTGAAATGGTATAGGGTCTCCTGCTTGAGCAGGATAGAATAGAATAGAATAGAATAGAATAGAATAGAATAGAATTTTTTATTGGCCAAGTGTGATTGGACACACAAGGAATTTGTCTTGGTGCAGATGCTCTCAGTGTACATAAAAGAAAAGATACGTTCATCAAGGTACTCATCAAGGTATTCAATAAAGAATAGAATTCTTTATTGGCCAAGTGTGATTGGACACACAAAGAATTTATCTTGGTACTCATCAAGGTATTCAATAAAGAATAGAATTCTTTATTGGCCAAGTGTGATTGGACACACAAAGAATTTATCTTGGTGCATATACTCTCAGTGTACATAAAAGAAAAGATACGTTGATCAAGAATCACAAGGTACAACACTTAATGATAGTCATAAGGTACAAATAAGCAATCAAGAAACAATCGATATCAATATAAATCGTAAGGATACCAGCAACCAAGTTACAGTCATAAGTGGGAGGAGATGGGCGATGGGAACGATGAGAAGAGTAATAGTAGTGCAGAGTTAGTAAATAGTTTGACAGTGTTAAGGTAGTGAGCTAGAAGACCTCCACGATTCCTTCCAGCTCTGTTATTCTCTGTTATTATTCTGTTATTCTGTCCCAATTCTTTTTAGTGGGTTAGTAATTTACTGAGACATTTTTTGAGTTACTGCTTAATTCGACTCCTCGCAACCACACACACACACACGTCTATGGAGGTTCTCAGTCCTCCAGGTCATGTTTGTCCCAAAGGTGCTATTTTTTTTTTCAAGAGGCAGCTGGACTTTCTGGTTTTTCTTTGAAGACGTTTCGCTTCTCATCCCAGAAGCTTCTTCAGCTCCAAGCTGAAGAATGTAGATGGAGAGTCCCCATGCCGTTTTATGAAATAAGAAGAGGCAACCTATCGGAACCCATCAGTAGCAACTCCAGGTGTTCAGTGTTGGATTCTCTCCCCCCACCCCCACCCCGCTCGATTGTTGTAGGGTTGTTGTCTATACATGTAGTGTGATGAGTGACTTAAAGGCGCATTGTGAAACGGATGCTCTGATGTTTATGTTTATGTGGGATTAGTTACACAGCGTGCCACGGCAATTTTCGTCAGCAAAACGTTGGCACTGCTGCGTTGAGATGGGACACATCATGTATACACAACCGTACCAAACGTTTGTGTTCTAACAGGTCTCCTAGCCCCACAGCGCCGGCTGCAACAAATATGTGCCACCTTGATTTTCACCCCGTTAAATTTTCTGCGTGCTTTAAGGCTGACGCCAGACTTCAATTACTGTACTGTTGACAATGTTTTCCTAACTCTTTCTAGAGCAGGGGTCTCCAACCTTGGTCCCTTTAAGACTTGTGGACTTCAACTCCCAGAGTTCCTCAGCCAGCTTTGCTGGCTGAGGGACTCTGAGAGTTGAAGTCCACAAGTCTTAAAGGGACCAAGGTTGGAGACCCCTGCTCTAGAGTGTCGGTCCATTTATTAATGGGGGTGAGGGTAGGGGAGAGGAATTGTGTGTAATCAAATATTACACATTATCTGCAAAGAAATGTCAGGTGTGCTAAGGTATGATAGTGAATTAAACCTCAAAATAATTTTTTTTTGATAAAATTGTGCTTCAAAATTTGGAACAAAAGCTGATGTGCGTTGCCTTACACCAATTCCTTCCTTCCTTCCTTCCTTCCTTCCTTCCTTCCTTCCTTCCTTCCTTCCTTTCCTTCCCTCCCTTTTAAAGCAAACAAGAATTATACCAGCATTTCCACAAAAAAATCCATGATGCAGTATCAGTGAATTTAAACAACAGTAACAAAATTGGAGACTGAATTAACACCAGGAATATTTCAGTGAACGTTGAACCTAGTAAAATTCTGAGTAATTAGTGGATTTCTCTAGATGATGTTGTTCCAAGTAACACCCCCAACTACTTTTCACTCTGGGTCAAAAGCTTATGATAGATAGATAGATAGATAGATAGATAGATAGATAGATAGATAGATAGATAGATAGATAGATAGATACCTTGGAATTTGCTTTAGAATTCTTGATGAACATTTCAACTATACCCCGTCTCAATAGATGCATCTCTCATTGCCAGTTCCTCCCTTATTCTATTCTGTTTCCTTAAATATCTCCAAATCCTACAAAATGATACAAATGTGTTAGGAAATTCCTATTCAACAAATGAAGCCAAACCAAATCCTCATTTATTCCTCTCTCTTTTTTTGCTTGTTTGTTTGTTTTTCCTGGGATTTAATTTTTCCCCAGTGAGATTATGCGTTTCATTTATTCATACGATGAAAGCTCTTTCTAATTGTATGAAATTATAGCAAAACGCCTGAAGGTTTTTTTTTTGTTTTTTTTTAGAACCAAGATGAAGCCAAAATGGCAAACAGATAAATTAAAATAAAATAAAAATAAATAACAAAATAACAGAGTTGGAAGGGACTTTGGAGGCCTTCTAGTCCAACCTCCCGCTCAGGCAGTAGACCCTGTACCCATTTCAGACAAATTGCTGTCTAATCTCTTATTTAAAACTTCCAGTGTTGGAGCATTCACAACTTCTGGAGGCAAGATGTTCCACTGGTTAATTGTTCTAACTGTCAGGGAATTTCTCCTTAGTTCTAGGTTGCTTCTCTCCTTGATTCGTTTGCGTCCATTGTTTCTTGTCCTGCCTTTGGGTGCTTTGGAGAATTGGTTGACCCCTTCTTCTTTGTTTCAGCCCCTTATATACTGAAATACTGCTATCATGTCACCCCCTATCCTTCCTTTTCATTAAACTATACAAACCCAATTCCTGCAATTGTTCCTCGTGCTATCGCTTAGATTTGCACATCCTATAATATTGGCTATCATATCATATTGTAGCTTATTGGACTGAAGGAGCTACTTCACTATTTTAAAACTGCACCAATTTAAAAAATATATAAGGTAAAGGTAAAGGTTCCCCTCGCACATACATGCTGGTCGTTACCGGCTCTAGGGGGTGGTGCTTATCTCCATTTCAAAGCCGAAGAGCCAGCGCTGTCCGAAGACGTCTCCATGGTCATGTGGCCGGCATGACTCAACGCCAAAGGCGCACGGAACACTGTTACCTTCCCACCAAAGGTGGTCCCTATTTTTTCTACTTGCATTTTTACATGCTTTCGAAACTGCTAGGTTGGCAGAAGCTGGGGCAAGTAACGGGAGCTCACCCCATTATACGGTAGCACTACGGATTCAAACCACTGAGCTGCCAACCTTTAGATCGACAAGCTCAACGTCCTAGCCCCTGAGCCACCGCGTTCCTTCAAATATATATATATATTTCACCGAAGCATATGGAACCACATCCATTATTTCTGGATACATGAAGTTAGAATGTGTGAACTACTAGTTTTCTGGTTTAATTTGCAAAACCTTTCAGAGAATAAGCTCTGCATATCAAACAGCAAACAGAGATAACATGCTAATTTCATGCGTTCAAAGGTGATACATCCTATTATCAGATAACAGCCTAACAGTTAATACATGTAGACATACTGATTATATAACTTGAGTGTCACTGTATGGTTAACGTGATATCATCACTCATTGAGAAAGAAATTGGTTTACTGAATAGGAAATATTCAGCTTAGAGAAAAGATATTTAAGAAGGATCCATCAAGGCAGCAGGAAGTAGATACTGAATTTATTTATTCATTTAATTTATATTATGTCTTTCCTCCAGGAGCTGGAGGCATTGATTCATAGCAAACCCAGTTCTTATTTTTCCTACAACAATCCTGTAATCCAAAATATTGATTGATCTAAAGTAACCCAGTGCTAATACCAACAGGATAGACTATTTGTAGCTCAGGGCTGAACTGTGAGGGCCTCGATGGTCTCTGAGATGTTTCATGACCCAACTAGATAACATCATCAGTGCTAGATAGGAGTGGAGTTTGCATTCTATTCTATTCTATTCTATTCTATTCTATTCTATTCTATTCTATTCTAGTCTAGTCTAGTCTAGTCTAGTCTAGTCTAGTCTAGTCTAGTCTATCCCATCCCATCCCATCCCATCCCATCCCATCCCATCCTACAGAATATTTGTAGCTCAGAGTTAAAATGTGGGGTCCTTGACTCCCTCAGCTTGGATGTTTTCTTCCAGACATTTCATTACCAAACTAGGTAACATCATCAGTTCTAGTAAGGCAGTAGGGTTTGCTCTCATTTTGTATACTAGTGGCTTGCCCTGTCAGCATTGGTCTGAGTGGATTTGGTGGGTGCTAGAATGGGCTGTTGTTTACTGCTAGTTTGCTTGTCTGAGTTGGTAGTTCCTTGATTGGGTATCATTTACTCCGTGATTGTTCATGTAGTATTAATCTTGGTGTTCATCTCTGCTCATCAGGGTGCTGGTGAGGGGACACTTTGATTTTTTTTAATTTTATTTTTTGTCTCCCGTTTGGCTTTTGATTGCCTTTTCGTTAAGATATTTAACTTTAGTAGCTGGAGCAGTGGGGTTGTGCAGTGTGCTAAAACACACAGCTGTGGTTGATGAGTACCAGAGTGTTGGCTCCTGCGTGAGGCAATATGCGCTGTGATTGGTTGCTGTGGGTGTGGAGGGGGCGTTTCCCTTTTTCCCCACCTTTTTCTTCTGTGTGCTCTGTGATTTACCTCATGATTCTCTGTGATTTACCTCATGATTCTTTGTTATTTATCTCATGATGCTCTGTGATTTACCTCATGATTCTCTGTGATTTACCTCATGATTCTCTGTGATTTACCTCATGATGCCTAACTATCTATATGTATGTAGATATAGAGTAAAATATATTTATTTATATAAAACTACAAGTTCGTGTTAGCATCTCTGACTCCATTTGGACACCTGCTGTGCAACTCTTTGAATGATGTGTAGATGCAGTTTATCTCTATGTGCCTGCTGATGGCCGATTTGTCTGAGCGCCAGCTGCTATTCCATGGTTGGGCTTAGCCTTGAACATGAATTGTCCTTGTCTAACACTTCGTTCACTACAGTGGCTCTTATTTCCAATACAGGTAGTCCTCATATTACAACTATTCACACTCAGTGACTGTCTGAAGTTACAACAGCACTGAAAACAGTAACTTACAATTGGTCCTCACACTTACAACCATTGTAGCACACTCACCCCTCACAGTCCTGTGATCAAAATTCAGGTGTTTGACATCCGCCATGTGTTTACAGTGGGTTGCGCTGTTCTGGGATCAAGTGATCACCATTTGCAAGCTTCCTTGCTATCTTCCAACCAGCAAAGTTAATGGGGGAAAAGTCGAATTCCCTTAACAATCATGGCCAAAGGGTCATAAAATTGGGTGTGATTTACTGAATAACTGCCTTGCTTAGCAACAGAAATTCCCAATTGTAGTAAGTCAAGGACTACCTGTACTACAAAATCCATGCCTTTTTTTTTTCATATTTCATTACTGCATCCTTCTCATTCAGCTTTTCAATTGCATTGAGGCATTCTGTACTGTGTCAGTTTTGGAAGGCAATTTTCTTTTTTGCCTCTTAACTGCCACATATTTTAGCTGGGGAAGTTGGGAGGGGGTTGTTGTTGGAACGGTAGAAAGTTAGTCATAACAACATTCCGTATTCAAGGACTTTTGCCTGCGTCTGATGGAGACTGCCTGAAGATTGTACCCAATTGAGTGTGAAGAGTTGAGTGGACAATATGACGAACTTGTGGGTGTGGGGCAGGGCTGTGAACTGTCAACTGGGTGTGGAAAACCTGGAAGCTTTCAGTTTCGGGTTTTCCCAGCTGTGCCAACATGACATCTCTAATAAATTGGAACTTTGAGGAACCTCAAGCCTCAGAGCTTTATTTCATTGGGGGTGTTCGTTGGAACCCTGATATACTGTTGTTTATATTATGTTATAACCGTGAGGGCAAACCAATGGCACGCGTGCCGCAGCTGGCACCGAAAGCCCGCTCTGTGGGCACATGAGCCATCACCCAGCTCAGCTCCACTGCGCATGAGCGTGCCTCCCGCTGGCCAGCTGATTTTTGGGATGCACAGGGGGTGGGGCACATGCGGGAGATGTGCGCACATGTACGGGGGGGTCACACATGCATGCATGGGGGGAGTGTGAGGGAGTGGCGCACGCATATCAGAAGTGCAGAAATGGGACAATTTCCGGCCTCTGAAGGGCCTCTGGAGCAGCCCTTGGGAGGCTGTTTTCACCCTCCCGGAGACTCAAGGAAAGCCTCCAGAGCCTGGGGAAGACGAAAATGCCTCCCCCCGCTCACTGTGGTGCAGGTTGTTAAAAAATTTGACTCCCACCCTTCGCGCACATGTGAGGGTGTGTGTGTGTGTGTGTGTGTGCATGCGCGGGGGGCACACATTGCATTATGGGTGCCCACAGGCTCGCTTTTGGCACACGAAGTGAAAAAGGTTAGCCATCACTGTGCTATAAGATACCGAAATATCTCTGCAACTTCATCCCCTTTTTACATATTCTGGCCCTAATTCCATTGCACGAAGCAGAATTTAAGAAAATGTTGTTTTGCGGGCCACCCCATATACAGACACCCCCCACACACACACAAGTTGGGTGGCTGTGTAGGTCTTTTCAAAATAAACGAAATAATAAATAAAACAGATGCAAACAGACCCCAATTTCATTCTGCCTTAAGGTGAAAAACAAAACAAAAGATGTATGTATTCCTATAGCCCCGATGTAGGAGATCTTTGTTAAAAATCTAGTGACTCGCAGCTATTTTATTTTCCAAGCTAAGAGGAGGGGGGACTGGCTGCCAGGTGTGTATGACATTTTGTGATCCTTATTTAAATTGTTATTCATTGTTCCAAAAAGATGAGATGAGACGAGATAACATAGAGCCGTATATTAGTCAGAATAAGGAGTCTACACTTTGCCCACCAAAAGTTATTCAAACAAAACGAAGTTATCTTGATTAGCTAATTGCCTTACATCAGCATTTTAGGGTGTGGGGATTTTTTTCCCCCATATCTTCTATTTTTTTCCCCCACCGAGTACTTCATAATTTAGAATTTAAAAAATCGCGACCATTAAAAAAGCAATTAAAAAGGATTAGCGGAATCAAAGTTGATCTTTAATTGGTCTGCCTATCTAGATCTTCCTTGCCATGATATGCCAGATAAAATTTCTGCTTTCTTAATAGTTTAATAGCTTTAATTATCCAGAACATAAGAAAATTCAGCCTTTTGAGGTACATCCCATTTATAAGTGGTCATCAAAAAAAAAAAAAAAAGTTTGTTTCACTCTTTCAGAAATTTTGCCTCAGCCAGCAGTTTTAGAATTCTTTTTGAGCAGTGGAAGTGGGACAGTTTAGGATTTTTCTGATGGATGTGAACAACTGTGAAATAATAACAATTTTAATATTATGAAACAACATCTACGGAGATTCTCGGTCATTCAGGTCATGGTTGTACCAAAGGCGCTTTGTCAAAACATGACTAGTCTGTTTTTCCTTGAAAACATTTCGCTTCTTATCCAAGAAGTTTCTTCAGTTCTCCTGGCAGTGCTCTGATCATTAGTACTATTTCTGAGAGTTGTTGAGGCTACTTGGAGGTTTATCTACACCCTCAGGATCCACACCCATTTGCACTTTTCAGGTGATCCTGAGGGCACAGATAAACCTCCAAGTGGCCTCAATGACTCTCAGAAAGAGTATTAATGACCAGATGACTGCAAGGAATATAAATCGTTCCATCTTCCCACCATTCAGTCAGAACTGAAGAAGCTTCTTAGATGAGAAGTGAAACATCTTCAAGGAAAAACAAAGTCCAGTTGCTTTTTTTTGAGGGGGGGGGGACATCTTTGGAACTTCTTTTTTTTTCTCTTTGCTTATTTTTCTATTCATTTATTATTATTATTTTGTATAACCTTTTGACTTTTGGGGAGAAAAAAAAAACACCTTTTGGAGTACTATGAAACAACATCTGTCTATCCAGGTCCTTGAGAAGGACTTGATGGGTGGATAAAAAATGCCAAATCCGATCTAACCATCCGGCTGACTGTACGACCAACCATCATAATAATTCCTTGAGCTAATTTTGGCTGCACAAGACCAAGCCTTACGAACGAATTCATGCAAAGGTAGGATTGGAAAGGCAGCAACAGACAGTGAATGTCGTTTCTGAAATGAAGACAACAGACCACCTAGCTAGCTGATGCAAAGAAGATTGTGCAGAATGATTGCAAGCAACCCATCACAAAAGTAGCAACAACAGTGCAGCAGAATATCTACGAGAAATGCTATTTGCCTGCAAGCGAGAACTGGTAGGAACCACAAAATAGACAAAGTAACAAAACAAAAAAAAACCTGAAGAAGCTGAAGTATTCTGAGATTTTAGAATTCCAACGGATAAGCATCTGCCACACAGCATCCCAGACTTGACAATTATTGCTAAGAGAAACAAAAATGTATGGATAGTGGATGAGGCAATACCTGGAGATAACAAAATAGAAGAGAAAGAACTGGAGAAAAATCACACAAAATACAAAGAGCTGCAAATCGAAGTAAAACAACTGTGGCAAAAGCAAGCAAAAGTAGCACCATTGAGCAATAGGCACGCCTTGGGTGCAACTCCAAAACAACTGGAGCACCATTTGAACACCATCGGCATTGACAGAATCCCCATCAGTCAATTACGAAAGGCAGCTTTACTTGGAACAGCTTACATCCTGCTTACAACCTTTTTAAAACCATCAAACAATAATATCTGACCTATCGCAGACCCTTGGGAAGGACTCCATTGGTAGACAAAAATGTCAAATCCAGTCTAAACATCTGGCTGGCTGTGCCAGAATAATTTATTAAATGTATACGACGCCCAAATCTCAGCGGTTCTGGGCTGGCCTAAAAACTGCTTTAACAGTAACAAGAGTTGGAAGGGACCTTGGAGGTCATCTAGTCCAGAGGTCTCCAACCTTGGCAACTTTAAGACTTGTGGACTTCAACTCCCAGAATTCCTCAGTCAGCTGGCTGAGGAACTCTGGGAGTTGAAGTCCACAAGTCTTAAAGTTGCCAAGGTTGGAGACCCCTGATCTAGCCCAACCCGCTAGACCGTGATCTAGTCCAACCCAGCGGGAGACCTGTAGTAGAGATTCAAACCGCCGAACTGCTTTCTGATCGACAAGCTCAGTGTCTTAGCCACTGAGCCACCTAGTCAGGTAACCAATGTTTAAACCAGAGTCCTAAAGAGTTCTAACCACCCCAACAAAGCTGTCGAAGTGTTGTCTCGGTGTCTGGAGGCCGTGCGGGTCTGGATGGGGAAGAACAGGCTTAAACTCAACCCCTCCAAGACTGAGTGGCTGTGGATGCCGGCATCCCGGTACAGTCAGCTGCAGCCATCGCTGACTGTTGGGGGCGAGTCATTGGCCCCAATGAGAGGGTCCGCAACTTAGGCGTTCTCCTGGATGGACGGTTGTCCTTTGAAGAACATCTGACGACCGTCTCCAGGAGAGCTTTTTATCAGGTACCCTGATCTAGCCCAACCCGCTAGACCGTGATCTAGTCCAACCCAGCGGGAGACCTGTAGTAGAGATTCAAACCGCCGAACTGCTTTCTGATCGACAAGCTCAGTGTCTTAGCCACTGAGCCACCTAGTCAGGTAACCAATGTTTAAACCAGAGTTCTAAAGAGTTCTAACCACCCCAACAAAGCTGTCGAAGTGTTGTCTCGGTGTCTGGAGGCCGTGCGGGTCTGGATGGGGAAGAACAGGCTTAAACTCAACCCCTCCAAGACTGAGTGGCTGTGGATGCCGGCATCCCGGTACAGTCAGCTGCAGCCATCGCTGACTGTTGGGGGCGAGTCATTGGCCCCAATGAGAGGGTCCGCAACTTAGGCGTTCTCCTGGATGGACGGTTGTCCTTTGAAGAACATCTGACGACCGTCTCCAGGAGAGCTTTTTATCAGGTACCCCTGATCTGCCAGTTGCACCTCTTTCTAGACCGGGATTCCTTATGCACGGTCACTCATGCCCTCGTCACTTCTCGCCTGGACTACTGCAATGCTCTCTACATGGGGCTCCCCTTGAAGAGCACCCGGAGGCTCCAGCTGGTCCAGAATGCAGCTGTGCAGGTGATAGAGGGAGCTACTCGTGGCTCCCATATAACACCACTCCTGCGCAAGCTGCACTGGCTACCTGTGGTCTTCCGGGTGCAATTCAAGGTGTTGGTTACCACCTTTAAAGCACTCCATGGCTTAGGACCGGGTTATTTACGGGACCGCCTGCTGCTACCGTTTGCCTCCCATCGACCTGTGCGCTCCCAAAGGGAGGGCCTCCTCAGGGTGCCGTCAGCCAGACAATGTCGGCAGGCGACCCCCAGGGGGAGAGCCTTCTCTGTGGGGGCACCTACCCTCTGGAATGAGCTTCCCCCAGGACTTCGACAGCTTCCCGACCTCCAGATCTTTCGCTGTGAGCTGAAGACGTATTTATTCTTCCGCGCAGGGCTGGCATAAAATGATTAGTAATTTTAATGGGGTTTTTTATGGTTTTTAGGGGTTTAGTGTGTATTTTAAATTATGGGCCAAATTGAATAGGTTTTTTAATGGGTTTTTTAACTGTGTATTGATTGTATATTGTATGTTTTATTGTGTTTTATCTGGCTGGAAACCGCCCTGAGTCCTTCGGGAGAAGGGCGGTATAGAAATTAAATTATTATTATTATTATTATTATTATTATTATTATTATTATTATTATTATTATTATTATTATTATTATTATTATTATTATTATTATTATTAAATGCATTGTGGGATGGCTTTCTGGAATAATGGTTGGAAGTAGGCTTTGGAGAAGCGATCTAAGATCTCACTGGCAGAAAGAGGTCTAGAATGGTTTGGTCTTGTCGTGTCCCACTCCTCCGCTGACGGCCGGGTCAGGGAAATCCAAATCAGGTGTGCCTCTGCAGCTCTGCCAAAGTCCTAGCAAAGTCCTCAAGGCAGGCAGGAGACCAGAAAGTGACTTCAGCAAGATATGTTTAGACTTTGCCTGACTCAGAGAATGCCAGAAAACAGATCCTTTATATAGGCCATGGGGTGTGGCTCCATGACTCAGCACTTATCCAGGCCTGCCCCTCCCTTCCTTCTGACACCGCCGCCTATCAATTCTTCTGAAGCGAGGGTCACTCCAGTCGGCAGCTGTTGGTAATTGACCTCCCTCAGGCTCACATGCTGTGGGGGAGGAGGAGGGGTCTAGTTGCTCCGTTTACCTGGGCATGGAGCCAGAGCTGGGGCCGGGAGGTGCTTCCTCCTCCTCAGCCTGTCTGGGCATGGAGCCAGGGCTGGGGCCGGCAGGTGCTTCCTCCTCCTCAGCCTGTCTGGGCATGGAGCCAGGGCTGGGGCCGGGAGGCATACTAGGACATTCCTCAGCGTTCGGAAGCAAATAAGAAGGCCCCGGCTGCGGTGAGAGCGGGCAAGACACAACAGGTCTACAGCAGGCATGTCCAACTCAATTTCATTGAGGGCCGCATCAGGGTTGTGTTTGACCTCGGGGCCGGGGGGGGGGGTTCAGGGTGGATGTGGCCAGGGTGGGGTATCCAGCTAGACCTCACTCATTTTGGGGGGCACCTGTGGTGGCCCGAGTCATCCGCCAGCGAAAACAGGGTCCCGAGGAGCTCCGTTTTTGTCTGCAACGGCTTCCTGCAACCTTCTGCCAGCGAAAATGGAGCTCTGGAGGGCCAGCTCCATTTTTGCTGGCAGAAGCACTGTGGGCTGGTCCTTTGCTGTTTACAGGGTGGTCCTATCAATATCTAACAGTCCTGCGGGCCAGATCTAAACACTCTGTTGACCAGATCTGGGCCCTGGGCCTTCTATTTGACACCCCTGGTCTACAGCCAAAAGAAAACAAACTCTGCCTAGGTTTCTGCGCAGAGAAATTGGGTGACTGGGTTTAACTAAACCTGGGCTCTCCAAACTTAGCTACTTTTAAGATTTGTGAATTCCCCAGCCAATTTCGAAGGAACTCTGGGAGTTGAAGTCCATGCGTCTTAAAGTTTTGGAGACCCTTGTTCTGGAGTTAGCCACATTTCTTCGCCATTCTTATCTCCTCCCTCCAATTTCTTTGGCTCGCTCGTTAATCTTTTTCTGCCCTTTGGATAATATAGCTTCCCCCAACAGGGTGTGCCCACATATAGTTTGCCAAGATTTAATTCTGAAGCATCCCTAGATTTAACATTCAGATGGAAGATAGGAAAGTCTTAAGCTGGTGGCTTCTCCAGGTCTAGAGAACTTTGGCTCCACTCCGATTGTTTTCTTGATATGAAGAACCTCCCCAGACAACATTGGTCCATCAGACCATTCCTTATGTCTCCATCATGAAAAGCTCATTTCATTTCATTTCCCACCTCCTCTTCTCCAGTTCTACTATCCTTCTATCACTATAGCAACCATCCCCTCGTGGCTGCGATCAAGGGGAAAAAATGAGTTGTAATTAATTCCTTAGAAATGGAAAAGGAAGGATGACTGTCAATCAGACTGAACACATTTCCAAAATTAAATAAAACCTTCTCTCCCTCCCTTCCTTTCTTCTTTCTTTCTTCCTCTCACTCCCTCACTCCTTCCCCTTTCTATCTCCCCTACCTCTTTCTCTCTCTCTCTCCTTCCTTCCTTCACTCACTCACTCACCCCGCTCCCTACCCCTTCTATCTTTCTTATCTCTCTTTCTCTCCTCTTCCTTCCTTCCTTCCTTCCTTCCTTCCTTCCTTCCTTCCTCCCTCCCTCCCTCCCTCCCTCCCTCCTTTTCCTACTTAAGACTATACTACTTAAATTTATACCCATAAATGCATTCCTGAGTCCATTTCTGTCCATATGCATTCTTTGGACATGCTTATATGATCTATTCCTTTTCTACCCATCTGGCTGTAGGTATGTGTATCTTGTCTCACTTCCTTTTTCCTTCTGTGCATTTCAAACAAGATAAGCTAGTTCCTCCTTACTTTCAAATTTTCTCACTTGAGGAAATCCAATTGATTAGTTTCCATCTGTTGCTTCTTGTTCTGCCTTCAGGTGCTTTGGAGAACAGATTGACCCCCTCTTCTTTGTGGCAGCCCCTTAAATATTGGAAGACTACTATCATGTCTCCCCTGGTCCTTCTCTTCACTAGACTAGACATACCCAGTTCCTGTAATTGTTCTTCATATGTTTGTTTGTTTTTGTCACAACAGTATATACAATCATCAACATAAACAATAAACCATCATGAGAGAAAAAGTATATATAAGTAAAAGTATAAGTAAAAGTATGCATATAATACTATAATGAAGAGAACAATAGGGCTTCTGTGGCTCAGACTGGTAAGACAGTCTGTTATTAACACAGCTGCCTGCAATTACTGCAGGTTCTAGTCCCACCAAGCCCAAGGTTGACTCAGCCTTCCATCCTTTATAAGGTAGGTAAAATGAGGACCCAGATTGTTGGGGGCAATAAGTTGACTTTGTATATAAATATAAAAATAGGATGAAGACTATTGCTAACATAGTGTAAGCCGCCCTGAGTCTTCGGAGAAGGGCGGGATATAAATGCAAATAAAAAAAAAATAGGACAGGAACGGTAGGCACTTTTGTGCTCTTATGCACGCCCCTTATAGTCCTCTTAGGAATGGGGTGAGGTCAATAGTAGACAGTTTTTGGTTGAAGATTTTGGGGTTTTGAGTAGAGACTATAGAGTCAGGTAGTGTGTTCCAAGCGTTAACAACTCTGTTACAAAAGTCATATTTTCTGCAATCAAGTTTGAAGCGGTTGACATTAAGTTTAAATCTATTGTTTGCTCGTGTATTGTTGCGATTGAAGCTGAAGTAGTCTTTTACAGGAAGGATATTACAATAGATGATTCTGTGTGTTAAACACAGATCATGTCGGAGTCGGCCTCCAATCCCCTCGGCATCTTTGTTGCTCTTCTCTTCACTCTTTCTACAGTCTCCACATCATTTTTATATCCATTTAAGTTGAGCTTGTTAGCTTTAGACCTGCAAGAATTCAAGTAAGGCCTCCTCTACGTCTTCGTTGCAATGATTTCTGAGCCAGTCGAACTAAGAAATTATAAAAGTTGAGTGAGAACAAAACTATTGATCTCAGGCTCCGTCAGTGGCCTCCCCAAGGATCATTGACAGATTACCATGTCAACAGCAGCCTGAACTCCACGGACCTCTGCTCACTGAGGATTCTTATCCGGTGTCTTCATCTTTTATGTCCTGGAGCACATTTTAATTTTGGTAAATTAAACCTGAAGTATGAACATGTATGTAACTCTAAGGGGGGAATCTTACCCCTGGCTGAGAATCTCTTGAGAGTTCATTATTACAACAATTTCCATAGAAAGAGTAACAGGATATATGTACTGGACATAGCAGGAATGGAATAAGTTGACCTTGGAGATCTTTGTGAATTTCCACTTCCTTCCTAGACAGCTCAAGGGAAAGAGACGTGCTGGAAACATTAGCTTAGAATTCTTTGGCACTAACATACAAGTCACTTAATTCAGGCTTTTTTCCCCCTTTTAATGACTCTGTAATTTGGGGTGATTGGATAGAGTTGAGCATTTACTGGCCAGATGCCCTCCCTGATGCCTATGTGGAGTTCACAGCAGATATTTTCACATGTATGGTATCTCATAGATTTAATAGTACTGATAAAGGAGAATATTTGTAGCTCAGGATTGAACTGTGGGGTCCTTGGAGCTCTCCTTGGTTATTTTCTTGCAGACGTTTCATGACCCAACTAAGAAACATCATCAGTACTAGTGGAATTTGCAGAGTGGAAGAGGAAAAGGAGGAAAGCTGTGAGGTTCTTGGTGCTCTCTGAGCTTGGTTGTTTTCTTGCAGTTGTTTCAATACCCAACTAGGTAACATCTTCAGTGTTAGAAGGGAGTGGAGTTTGCTCTCCATTTACATACAAGTGTTGGTGGGAGTCTTCCTGGTGACTCCTTGATTAGGCTGTAGTAAAGGTTTCCTCAAATGTGGGAATTTCAACTTCATTATAAAACAACACTCCATCGATCTAGCTCCATGATGGCGAACCTGGCATGCATGCCACAGGTGGCACGTGGACCCATATCTGTGGGCATGCAAGCGTTGCCATAGCTCAGCTCCAGCGTGCATGTGTGTTCTGTCCCCCCTCGCCTCCATCCGAGCGATGGCTTAATTAGCCGGCACTATCAGCTCTGACAGCAAACTAGCGAGCACCTGCCAAGTGACTCTGTTATCTCCCTTGATGCCGATGAGTCACCCAGGAACAAACAGTACTTCAGCTCTAGTTAAGCAGTTGATTTTGCCTGCTACGAAGAGGCATAGCAGCCCTCGCTGGTTTTATATCCTGTGGGGTGTGACTCCATGACTCAGCACTTCCTAGGCCTGCCCCACCCCTGCTTCTGTTGTTCCCGCCTCTCCTGCCTACAAAACCTAGGGTCCAGCCAGGCCTGATTGCCATCAGCTGAGTCTGGAGGCATGCCCTGGGGGTGGGGAAGAGTCAGGGGACGGAGGCCTCGTTATCTCTTCCACCTGGCCTGCCTCTGGCTCCTGGAGCTGAGCCAGGGAAGCCGGTGCTCCAGAGATATGTCCTGATGGCCCTTCCCCCTCACTTTCCAAGTCACTTTCTGGCAGGGGGCCCGGCTTGGGGGGCGCAGACACAACAATGTGCAGCTAATTTTCTGGGCCCACCGGGAGTTGGGAAATCGGCTGTTTCCGGCCTCCAGAGGGCTTCCAGAGGGTGGGGAAGGCCGTTTCGCCCTCCCCAAGCTCCTAGAAAGCCTCTGGAGCTTAGGGAGGGTGAAAAATGGGCCTACCGGGCTGTTGTGTCTCGTTCGCTTTCCCCGCAGCCGGGCCCGTCTTATCTCCTTCCGAACGCTGAGGAATGTCCTGGCATGCCTCCAGGCTTCAGCCCTGGCACCATGCCCAGACAGGCCGAGGAAGAAGAAGTGCCTCTAGCCCCCAGCCCTGGCTCCATGCCCAGGCAAACGGAGCAACTAGACCCCTCCCCCTCCCCCACAGCATGTGAGCCTGAGGAAGGTCAATTACCAACAGCTGCAGACTGGAGTGACCCTCACTTCAGGAGAATTGATAGGCGGCGTCAACAGAAGGAAGGGAGGGGCAGGCCTGGATAAGTACTGAGTCATGGAGCCACACCCCATGGCCTATATAAAGGATCTGCTTTCTGGCATTCTCTGAGTCAGGCAAAGTCTACCTTATATTGCTGAAGTCACTTCCTGGTCTCCTGCCTGCCTTGAGAACTTTGCTAGGACTTTGGCAGAGCTGCAGAGGCAAGCCTGATTCGGATTTCCCTGACCCGGCCGTCAGCGGAGGATTGGGATATGACACGGGCCCACCCAGCTATCACATGCCAAAAGCAGGGGGGGGAGGCATGCATCATGGGTGTGAGGTGTATGGGGGGGCATTGAATTATGGGCATGGGTGTGACACACACACACCCGTGTTCCCCCTGCTTTTGGCACACAACAGTGAAAAGGTTAGCCATCACTGATCTAGCTTCTTCATGAGCCGCTACAATTTTAAATGCGGGTTGTTGGGGGTTTGTTTGTTTTTTGTTTTTTTGTTTAGAGAACTCTGTTCCAGCCTGTTTAGTTTGTTCACAATCTCCAAAGTTTCTAAATCTTCCGGCCATAGGCAAAATGGTTTGGTTTTCCCCCAGTAAGTGCTCAAGAGACACATTTTGTGCCTTTTCGGAGATTAGGCCTTGGGTAAGATGGATGACGGTGTAAACAACATGCATAGTTGGCTTGAGACCTCTGTTTGCATCCAGATCAGAATGACGGTGAGGGTTCCAAGTTGTACTGATTTGTTGTTTTTTTGTTTTTTGTTTTTACAAATTGGCCCGATGTCTTGCAACAACTCTGTCAGCCCAGCCCCATTTTTTTTATTCTGCTGGAATTTGGGCCCACATGGAGTTTTGCAGTTTCAAGCCAAGACATATACTTGAAACAAGACTACGAAGAAGCAAAATGGACTCCCCTAGGCTTTATCACCTGAATTCCCATTTACCAGTTAGATTTCCAAGTTTCGAGATGCCTCTTGTTTATATCTCCAACTCCAGGTAAGTTTCAACCTGCTAAGGCAATCGTGCCTGCACAAAGATATTATTATTATTATTATTTACACAAAATGACAGTATACACAGCAAACAAGATAGCTATGCTGGATTTCGTATCACAGATCACTAGTCGAACACTTCCCAAGCGTTTAGGACTGCATGATGTATCGGCGGATTATGTGAGCAGATCCCAATAAGGTGGCCTTCTGCAGCTGACCAATGGTGATCTTGTCAGCGCCAATTGCTTTTAAGTGCTTGCCTAGGTCTTTAGGCACAGCGCCCAGTGTGCCGAGTACCACTGGAACCACCTGCACTGGTTTATGCCAGAGTCTCTGCAATTCGATTCTCAAATCTTTTTTTTTTATTTGCATTTATATCCCGCCCTTCTCCGAAGACTCAGGGTGGCTTACACTATGTTAAGCAATAGTCTTCATCCATTTGTATATTATATACAAAGTCAACTTATTGCCCCCAACAATCTGGGTCCTCATTTTACCTACCTTATAAAGGATGGAAGGCTGAGTCAACCTTGGGCCTGGTGGGACTTGAACCTGCAGTAATTGCAAGCAGCTGTGTTAATAACAGACTGTATTAGCAGTCTGAGCCAGCAGAGGCTTGATATCTGGTGACTTTTTCAAGTTGTTTCTCATCGATTCTGCTGTCACCAGGTATAGCAATGTCGACTATCCACACTTTTTTCTTTTCCACAATCGTGATATCTGGGGTATTGTGTTCCAAAACTTTATCAGTCTGTATTCGGAAATCCCACAGTAATTTTGCATGCTCATTTTCAATCACTTTTTTAGGTTGTTGTTGTTGTTGTTATTATTAGTTTGGATCTGAGGTAGTTTAATTGGTCAGCTGGGAGAGGATAAGATGCTTTGATATGCAATGGAAAGCGTGTGTGTTATCTACCACAGGGATCTCCAATCTTGGTCACTTTAAGACTTGTGGACTTCAATTCCCAGAATTCCTCAGCCAGCTTTGCTGTATCAATTGGACTGTATTGGACTGTATTGTGTGTATGTGTGTGTGTGTACGTACGTACACACACACACACACACACACACATATATATATGTATTTATTTCTATTTTGTTAATCTTCTTTCGTTATTACTAATCTCTGCACCTGTTATTTAATCATTTGTACAATAAGTCCCATGTTAAGTAATACTCTGATTCCTCTTTATTCTTAAATTCCATCGTTAACTGTATAATCTGATCACCTGCCATCTGATTTTACTAATGTGATTTACAGCAGGATCACCCTAATCTCAGTTTATGAACCGTCTTTCTCAACACTTACTACCACCAACAGCTTCCAACCACCAACTAAGTTTAAATAGGCTGTGTGAACATAGCTGAGCAACACTATCAGCTGAATTCAACTTAGAGTTAGTCTTCTGCACCAGTGGTGAAATCCAAATTTTTTTACTACTGGTTCTGTGGGCGTGGCTTGTTGGGCATGTCAGGGGAAGGATACTGCAAAATCTCCATTCCCACTCCACTCCTGGGGGAAGGATATTGCAAAATCTACATTTCCACCTCACACTGGGGCCAGCCAGAGGTGGCATTTGTTGGTTCTCCGAACTACTCAAAATTACGCTACCGGTTTTCTGAACTGCTCAAAATTTCCGCTACTGTAATTAGAATACTGTAGAAAACATGTTTTCTACAAATAAGAGTAGAGATTCTAAGGCACTTATCTGATTAATGATGAACACATGGCTTTTTTTCCAGCCCGAAAGCCCCAATTTCACTTTCAGCCAGACAGAATCAATTGCTTAGTGAATCTATTTCCTCATGATCAACTAATGCTGGCTGGCTTTGCTGGCTGAGGAACTCTGGGAATTGAAGTCCACAACAAAATAAAATAAAATAAAATAAAATAAAATAAAATAAAATAAAATAAAATAAAATAAAATAAAATAAAATAAAATAAAATAAAATAAAATAAAATATTTGTGCAGCTTTCTGAAATTTGGTGTGTTTCTGTAGTGTTTCACTCTAACTACATAAACACACAAAATCTCAGAAAGCTCTATGTGGCATTTTGTGTGTGTGTGTGTGTGTGTTAGTGTTGTGTATGTGTAAAGTGTGAAAGTTGGTTTTTGAGCTTTTTGTGGCTGTGTAAAGTATGAAGTGCAGCTCCTTTTACATTGTGTATGAGTCAGTTGTGTTGTGTTGTGTTGTATGTGTGTAAAGTGTGAAAGTTGGTTTTTGGTACCTCTTATTGTTTTTTATACTTTGTTTATTATTTTTATTATTTATTGTTATTGGCCACGCCCACCCAGTCATCTGACCACCAAGCCACGCCCACCAGTTAAGCCACGCCCACAGAACCGGTAGGGAAAGTTTTTAGGTTTCACCCCTGCCCTACACCTTCTTTTCATTACATGAGACATACCCAATTCCAGCAACCATTCTTCATATTTGCGATCGTGGCAAACATCTGCATTTTGGGTGTAGGATGAGGGTGGAGCTTCATTCTCCAAGCTGGTGGGTTGTTTTTCCAAACATTTCATTACCAGGCTAGGTAACGTCTTCAGTGGAAATTAGGGAATGTCCATTTCGATATTCTTTCGCTTATTTCTTCATCTGTCTTTCCAACCTTCTCTTTGTCCTCTCCCTCAAGGTCCATCAAACACCACCTTTTTATCTTCTGGCCTTCTTCCTTCATGACATCACCTTGAGGCTGAGATGACACCAGATCTGGTTTTCAGCCGGTTCAAACCGATTCGGCCGAACCGATAGTGGAAATCGCAGGTGGGCCCTCCGCCCCCCCGCCCTGGCTCAATGCCATCCTATTTAGGCACATTTTTGAGGCCGGGTGCATGCGCAGAAGGCTGAGTGCATGTGCAGAAGGCAGTCGCGCATGTGAACCGGGCATGCACGCCAGGGGTGGTTTTCAAAAATTTTTACTACCGGTTCTGTGGGTGTGGCTTGGTGGGCATGGCATGGCTTGGTGGGCGTGGATCGGTGGGCGTGGCAGGGGAAGGATACTGTAAAAATCTCCATTCCCACCCCACTCCAGAGGAAGGATACTGCAAAATTTCCATTCCCATCCCACTCCAGGAGAAGGATACTGTAAAATCTCCATTCCCACCCCACTCCAGGGGAAGGATACTGTAAAATCTCCATTCCCACCCCATTCCAAGGGAAGGATACTGTAAAATTTCCATTCCCACCTCACTCCAGGGGAAGGATACTATAAAATCTCCATTCCCACCCCACTCCAGGGGAAGGATACTGTAAAAATCTCCATTCCCACCCCACTCCAGAGGAAGGATACTGCAAAATTTCCATTCCCACCCCACTCCAGGGGAAGGATACTGTAAAATCTCCATTCCCACCCCATTCCAAGGGAAGGATACTGTAAAATTTCCATTCCCACCTCACTCCAGGGGAAGGATACTATAAAATCTCCATTCCCACCCCACTCCAGGGGAAGGATACTGTAAAAATCTCCATTCCCACCCCACTCCAGGGGAAGGATACTGTAAAATCTCCATTCCCACCCCATTCCAAGGGAAGGTTACTGCAAAATCTCCATTCCCACCCCATTCCAAGGGAAGGTTACTGCAAAAATCCCCATTTCCTCCCGATCAGCTGGGATTTGGGAGGCAGAGAATAGATGGGGGTGGGGCCAGTCAGAAAATTTCCCTTACCGGTTCTCCAAAACTGGTCAGAACCTGCTGAAACCCACCTCTGGTACATGCACACGAAGCAACCGTGCACGCTCACGGCAAACTGGTAGTAACATAATGTGGATGACACATCGACCCCATCCAGTAGTGGGTAGGAAGAAGCAGTTTAGAAAGGACAACAGTCTTTTCAACAGGGAATACCCAAGTTGGCGTCTGTTTACCTTCCTTTCTCCTTTTCTCTTTTTCTCTTGTTGTTTTTTTTTTGCCCTGAGGTCAGAATTCTTTTGGCTGGCAGGACCTGTTGAAGATGCCTCTTCGCTTTAATTATTCCAGACAGCTTTTTGGCTTCAGTTGCTCCTTCATTGGTTACATAAATCTTGCAAATTATTACTACGGTGCTAAACTATAATTACTCACAAAGCCCAACATGTCAAGAGGTGTATTAATTTGATAATTTAATAAACACTTTGGTGCTCATGAGTATAATTATTACTTCCAAGCCGACACATATTCCATCTCCATGGGTAAATTTGAGTATGCACAAGTCTGTGTATGTGTGTGTGTGTGTTTGTGTGCCTGTGTGTGTGTGTGTGTGAGAGAGAGAGAGAGAGAGAGAGCTTTGATTAGTATGATGATCGGACTTTGTTGTTCATCAGATTATTAGCATCTTATTAGCATCTGAAAGGGGCAATATTTAGTCATCAAATACAGGTAGTCCCTTTTTTTTTAATTTGAATTTATATCCCTCTTCATATTATATATTAATGATCTCTGTTACCATATTACAAGTAATTGTGCTCCGTTTTCTGATGATGTAAAACTATTTAACACCACCAACAATACAACTAACCTTCAAAAAGATCTTGACTTTGTATCGGAATGGTCTAAAACTTGGCAACGCCAAATCTCAACCAGCAAATGCTCAGTCTTACATATTGGAAAAAAGAACCCAAACACTAAGTACTCGCTTGAGGGACATTACCTTGCAGATGACCCCCACCCTGTTAAAGACCTTGGAGTTTTCATATCAAATGATCTAAGTGCCAAAGCCCACTGCAACTACATCGCAAAAAAGGCCTTAAGAGTTGTAAACCTAACCTTTTTTTAAAAAAAAATATTTGAATTTATATCCCACCCTTCTCCGAAGACTCAGGGCGGCTTACACTATGTTAAGCAATAGTCTTCATCCATTTGTATATTATATACAAAGTCAACTTTTATTGCCCCCAACAATCTGGGTCCTCATTTTACCTACCTTATAAAGGATGGAAGGCTGAGTCAACCTTGGGCCTTGGTGGGGCTTGAACCTGCAGTAATTGCAAGCAGCTGCTGTTAATAACAGACTGTCTTACCAGTCTGAGCCACACAGGTCCTTGACTCTCAACAGTTCATTTAGTGACCATTCAAAGTTGCAATAGCACTGAAAGATGTGGCTTTTCACAGTTACAACCGTTGCAGCATCCCGTGATCATATAATCAAAATTCAGACAATCGGCAATTGGTTCTTACGTATGACGGTTGTAGTGTCCCAGGGTCACGTGACCCCATTTTGCAAACTTCTGACAAGCAAAGTCCTTGGGGAAGCCAGATTCACTTAACATCTGGGTTACTAACTTTTCAACTGCTGTGATTCACTTAACAGCTGTGGCAAGAAAGGTTGCAAAACGGGGCAAAACTCACTTAACAAATGTCTCCCTTAACAGCAGGAATTTGGAGCTCAGTCGTTGGCCGTATAAGTCGAGGGCTACTTGCAAAGCTCTCCTAAAAGAAGATCAGAATTCACCTGCTACAGGTTGTGTACTACACGCCCAACAATAGTAGGATATCAACTGATTCAACAGATTGATGGAGCATGTACATTACTTGGCCCTCTTTTTCTGCACGTCAGAGGTTGCTATTCTTAAAGATCGTTTCGATAGATGTCGTTAACTGGAAGTGGAGTGAAATAAACAATCGAGTGGGCCTATAAATAAAAATAAAATAAAAATAAATATTTGACCACTTTCCCCCCCTTTTTTTTTTTTTTTTGAAAATGCCAACGTTCTAAAACATGGGTGTCAAACTCAAGGCCCGCGGGCCAGATCTGGCCCGTGAGGTGCTTAGATCTGCCCCCCAGGGGTCGGCCTGCAAACAGCAAAGGACCGGCCCGCAGTGTCTCTGCCAGTGAAAATGTGCCCCGTTTTCAGCCACGATGGCCTCCTACAACCCTCTGCCAGCGAAAACGGAGCTTACTCAGGGCTCCGTTTTTGCCGGCGGAGGGCTATTGTAACAAACTGAAAACAAAGCAAAAGGAGAAATGTTTCCCCTTTTGCATTTGAGCATGCAAGAAGGGACAGGAAAGGAGAAAGACAAAGAAAAAGAAAAAGAAAGGAAGATGGGAAGAAAACATGAAAGGAAAAAGAAGGGAAGATGGGAAGGAAGAAGAAAGGAGAATGAAGAGGGAAGGGAAAAGGAAATAAAGGAAGGAAGGAAGGAAGGAAGGAAGGAAGGAAGGAAGGAAGGAAGGAAGGAAGGAAGGAAGGAAGGAAGGAAGGAAGGAAGGAAGGAAGGAAGGAAGATTATAATGAGAGTGAGGAAGGGTCTCAGGGAAGTCCTGCCTTAGCACTTGGCCACCACAGGTGCCCCCAACATGAGTCCCATATCACATGCACCATGCCCACGCCCGCCCACCCCTGTTCTAAAAAGTTGGTTGCTAGAGAAGCGAATGTTTCATGTTTCAATAAAGACATGCCTTTATAAACCACATACTCCCAGTCTAGAATTACCTAACTCTGCTACTGTTTGATGAGTTCCTTATCTAACCATCTGTCAGATCTCCAAGGTGTTGTCCAAAGGTGCTAATATACTCACCTTAACACTCTTTAACGGCCTCTAGGTGCCTCCCTTGTCCCATCGGACATTTTAAAAGACGGTTGCATATTTTTTTGGGGGAAAGAGAAATATGCCAGCCTCCAAGATTCATATTTCTTTTTTTTAAAAAAATGATATTTATTAAATTTCCAAACATTAAAATACACAGTACACACACAAAAAAAAATACATAACACACGAAGAAAACAAATGAACAAAAGCGAACACATCAAAAGTTCAACACTAGTAACAGCTTTTCTACATAGAATAGAATAGAATAGAATTTTTTTATTGGCCAAGTGTGATTGGACACACAAGGAATTTGTCTTGGTGCAAAGGCTCTCAGGGTACATAAAAGAAAAGATACGTTCATCAAGGTACTCATCAAGGTATTCAATAAAGAATAGAATTCTTTATTGGCCAAGTGTGATTGTGTTATTGGCCAAGTGTGTTTACTTACGCTAAAGCTCTCTACAAAAATCTGAACTACTAATGGTGAAAGGAAATTGGCGGTAGATAAGAGTCAATGAATAGAATAGAATAGAATAGAATTTTTATTGGCCAAGCGTGATTGGACACACAAGGAATTTGTCTTGGTGCATATGCTCTCAGTGTACATAAAAGAAAAGATACGTTCATCAAGGTACAACATTTACAACACAATTGATGGTCAATATATCAATATAAATCATAAGGATTGCCAGCAACAAAGTTACAGTCATACAGTCATAAGTGGAAAGAGATTGGTGATGGGAACTATGAGAAGATTCATAGTAGTGCAGATTTAGTAAATACATTGGTATCTGTATCCTAATTAACCTCTTTACACAAATTGTACTTCTATATATCTCTGTCTTAACTTACAACCTTATTTAAATTACATTAAGTTCTATTCCCAATTCAATTTCATAACAAAATATCCCTTAAGTTTTAAACTTACTCTCAAACCAGGAATACCATCTGTTCGAAATTAAATAGTACTCAGTGTACTTCAATGTACCCCTCCTTCATTTCCATAGATAGTCTGTCCATTTCTGCACATTCGTATTTTTTATTATTATTATAATTTGGTCTGGAGGGATATCTGGTTGTTTCCAATTTTGTGTTATGACAATTCTACCTGCAGTTAGTGTAATAGGATATATTGTAGTTTTTTTCCCCCATTTTCCCTTCCAGAATACCCAAGAGAAATAATTCCAGCTTCCTTTCTATCTTCTGCCCACTTATTTCTTCCAGCCATTTTTTTAATCTTACACCAGAATTTCCTAATCTTAGGGAAGGTCCAACACATGTGGTTGTTGTTGTTAGTTGTGAAGTCATGTCCGACCCATCGCGACCCCATGGACAATGTTCCTCCAGGCCTTCCTGTCATCTACCATCCTCTGTAGTCCATTTAAGCTCATGCCTACTGCTTCAGTGACTCCATCCAGCCACCTCGTTCTCTGTCAACCCATTCTTCTTTTGCCCTCCATCGTTCCCAGCATTAGGCTCTTCTCCAGTGAGTCCTTCATTCTCATTAGGTGGCCAAAGTATTTGAGTTTCCTCTTCAGGATCTGGCCTTCTAGAGAGCTGTCAGTGTTGATCTCCTCTAGGACTGACTTGTTTGTTCACCTTGCAGTCCAAGGGACTCGCAGGAGTCTTCTCCAGCACCAGATTTCAAAGGCCTCGATTCTTTGGCGCTCAGCCTTTCTTATGGTCCACATGTGGACCATAAGAAAGACTTATACCACATGTGGTAGAACTTCCCTTGTTTATGACGGCACCTCTAACATTCCGGGGATCTATTCAAGAACATCCTGGCCGATCTCGCTGGTGGCAAATGCCATCTGTAAAACATTTTGTAAAGGTTCTCCTTATAAGCAGCTGATAACGTTAGTTTGTAGTTTCTCTCCCATAATCTCTCCCATTGATCCAAATGCAACATTCATATTTCTAATAATGCTTATGAGGTCCATGCAAGATGGTGGTAGTTAGTTGGTTGGTTTGGTGGAGACGAAGCTCGCCTCGCTAGAATAAAACAAGGTACAGTTACTCCTCGGACTTACAACAGTTCATTTAGTGACTGTTTGAAGTTACAACAGCACTGGAAAAGATGACTTACAACCTTTGTAGCATCCCCACAATCACCTGACCAAAACTGAGACACTTGGTGACTGCTTCATATTTATGACAGTTGCAATGTCCCGGGGTCATGTGATCCAGTGGTGGGTTTCAAAAATTTTTACTATCGGTTCTGTGGGTATGGCTTGGTGGGCGTGGCTTGGTTGGAGTAGCACGGGGAAGGATACTGCAAAATCTCCATTCCCACCCCAATCCAAGAGAAAGTTACTGGAAAATCCCCATTTCCTCCCGATCAGCTGGGACTTGGGAGGCAGAGAATAGATGGGGGTGGGGGCCAGTCAGAATTTTTACTACCGCTTCTCTGAACGACTCAAAATTTCTGCTACCGGTTCTCCAGAACTGGTCAGAACCTGCTGAAACCCACCTCTGATGTGATCCCCTTTTGCGACCTTCCAACAAGCAAAGTCAATGGGGAAAGACTGATTCACTTAACAACAATAGTAGGATATCAACTGATTCAACAGATTGATGGAGCATGTACATTACTTGGCCCTCTTTTTCTGCACGTCAGAGGTTGCTATCCTTAAAGATCGTTTCGATAGATGTCGTTAACTGGAAGTGGAGTGAAATAAACAATCGAGTGGGCCTATACATAAAAATAAAATAAAAATAAATATTTGACCACTTTCCCCCCCTTTTTTTTTTTGAAAATGCCAACGTTCTAAAACATGGGTGTCAAACTCAAGGCCCGTGGGCCAGATCTGGCCCGTGAGGTGCTTAGATCCGCCCCCCAGGGGTCGGCCTGCAAACAGCAAAGGACCGGCCCGCAGTGTCTCTGCCAGTGAAAATGTGCCCCATTTTCAGCCACGATGGCCTCCTACAACCCTCTGCCAGCGAAAACGGAGCTTACTCAGGGCTCCGTTTTTGCCGGCGGAGGGCTATCATAACAAACTGAAAACAAAGCAAAAGGAGAAATGTTTCCCCTTTTGCATTTGAGCATGCAAGAAGGGACAGGAAAGGAGAAAGACAAAGAAAAAGAAAAAGGAAGATGGGAAGATGGGAAGAAAACATGAAAGGAAAAAGAAGAGAAGATGGGAAGGAAGAAGAAAGGAGAATGAAGAGGGAAGGGAAAAGGAAATAAAGGAAGGAAGGAAGGAAGGAAGGAAGGAAGGAAGGAAGGAAGGAAGGAAGGAAGGAAGGAAGGAAGGAAGAATGATTATAATGAGAGTGAGGAAGGGTCTCAGGGAAGTCCTGCCTTAGCACTTGGCCACCACAGGTGCCCCCAACATGAGTCCCATATCACATGCACCATGCCCACACCCGCCTACCCCTGGACCCCTGAGGTCAAACACAACCATCAATGAAATTGAGTTTGATACCCTGTTCTAAAAAGTTGGTTGCTAGAGAAGCGAATGTTTCATGTTTCAGTAAAGACATGCCTTTATAAACCACATACTCCCAGTCTAGAATTACCTAACTCTGCTACTGTTTGATGAGTTCCTTATCTAACCATCTGTCAGATCTCCAAGGTGTTGTCCAAAGGTGCTAATATACTCACCTTAACACTCTTTAACGGCCTCTAGGTGCCTCTCTTGTCCCATCGGACATTTTAAAAGACGGTTGCATATTTTTGGGGGGGAAAGAGAAATATGCTAGCCTCCAAGATTCATATTTCTTTTTTTTTTAAAGGATATTTATTAAATTTCCAAACATTAAAATACACAGTACACACACAAAAAAATACATAACACACGAAGAAAACAAATGAACGAAAGCGAACACATCAAAAGTTCAACACTAGTAACAGCTTTTCTACATAGAATAGAATAGAATTTTTTTATTGGCCAAGTGTGATTGGACACACAAGGAATTTGTCTTGGTGCATATGCTCTCAGGGTACATAAAAGAAAAGATACGTTCATCAAGGTACAACATTTACAACACAAATGATGGTCAATATATCAATATAAATCCAAAACAAATATAACTTCCCCAAGCACATCCTAGATCTGACCAACCACTGCCTATCCAACACATACTTCATCTATAATAGACAAAAATACAAACAAGTAGAAGGAGCACCCATGGGATCACCCCTCTCACCTGTTATTGCCAACCTCTACATGGAACACTTTGAAACCCAAGCACTAGAAAAATCTGATCACAAACCCAAACTCTGGCTCAGATAGGTAGATGACACCTTCATAATCTGGCCACACGGGAAAGAAAAACTTGACAACTTCCTCACACACCTCAATAGCCTACACCCCAAAATACAGTTCACCATGGAAACAGAAGTTAACAACCAACTTCCCTTCCTGGATGTCTTAGTCTACAAGAAACCCAATGGCTCCCTAGGACACACCATCTACCAGAAAAAAACACACACAAACCGCTATCTGCACGCACTCTCACACCACCACCCAGCACAGATCAACTCCTTAGCCAAGAAACTCATCTCTAGAACAAAACGCTTAGCTGACGAACAACACCTAAAAACCGAACTACACACTCTCACAAATGTACTAACATCCAATGGATTCCAGAGAAATAAGATTACCAAACTAATCCAAAAAGAACCCCCCACTAAAATCCAAGACAGAGAACAAGAAAACGGCACAGCCATCCTCCCATATATAAAAGGCACCACAGACAGAATCAGCAAGATCCTCCACAAACATAACATCAAGACAGCATTCTACACAAACCAAAAAATATCCACCATCCTAAGAAACCCCAAAGACAAAATTGAGTTAGAAAATCAAGGAGTATATGAAATCCCATGCACCACCTGCCCCACCACATACATCGGACAAACCAACAGAAGAATTAGTGCACGATTGAAGAACACAAGAACTCATTCAAAAAGGGGAACCAACTTCTTCCCTGGTCCAACACCTTAAAGCCACAGGAGACGATATTGACTTTAAAAAGACCAGAACTATCGCCAAAACTGAACACTTTAACAACAGAATAATCAGAGAAGCCATCGAGATAGAAAAACGCCCACACAGCATGACCTACCAGCCATTTGGAAACCCGCCCTTATTGACAAATGAGTCCCTAACACGAGGAATGACACCAGACCCACACTCACGAGGTCCACACAGGATGTCACCACCACACATCCACCCAGAAAGCAGACCCAAACCCACACTGATCAGGAAGCACGACCAAGGACCAGAAGCCAGACCGCAGCTGCAACATTAGCCATTTCAAACCCCTCCAATCCATACATACAGCAGACAGACACCCACTATGAAGATGTAGCATGACCACAAACACGAAGCCAAACAACAGCAATGCAACTCACCAGCTCAAATCCCCCTGCAACTCACATTAATCTGGGCACAACCAAGCCCCCACCCAAACAGGACACACCCCCAGCCAATCAGAGCACACAAAAAACCCCATCCAATCAGAGCACAGCCAAGCTCCCACTCAATCAGTTCAAACCCCCACTAGCAGTTAAAAAGGAAGAAACAGCTGCAATCACACATTGCTCCCAGAAGCACGAAGCTGAAGCCTGAAGATGACGAATGAGACTTCGTCGAAACGTCGCCAAGACACTTCCAATTTTACGTGGGAGAAAACCCGAATAACCAAAGACCTATATATATATATATTTCCAGATGTCTATCCCTAGTCAACAAACGAGTCCCAGCCACGAAAATTGACACTAGACCCAGGATAACACATGACGCCACCACCAATCATCCTCACCAGATTCAAACCCAAACCCATACCACAAAAGAAACACAACCACCATCCAGAAGCCAGACCACGCTGGCACCACTGGCTGCTGCACCCCTCTCTGATCACCACACAAAGCAAACTGACACATGCCATGAACACATGATAAGACCTTGAACTCGGAGCCAAACCAAAACCCAGGATGCTGCATCACAGCCATCTGCTCAGGACATCACATCACAGAACTCCAGAGGCCACAACACCAAAGCTCAGGATGTTACAACACAACCTACCACCCAGGATGTTACAGCACAAAACTCAGGAGGTCACATTCCCAGAACTCAGGACATTTCCACAGAGCCCATTAACCAGGTCGTTACAACACAAAAGACTAATAAACACAACTAGGAACACACCCACACAGGATGCTACCAAACAGCCGACTAATCTGCAAACACCCACTCAAGATGCAACCACACAGCCAACCAACCCGCTTACAGCAACACTCCCCACCTCCCCACCAGTATTTATAGAGAGACGGCAGCTCCAACCACGCTTTGCTCACACAAGCACGAAGCCGAAAGCACCAACCTGAAGATGATGAGTAAGACCTCATCGAAACGTCGCCAAAATACTCTCAACCTTACACAGGAAAAGATCCGAATATGCCAAGACCTATGCACACACACACACATACACACACACTTCTCTTGGCACACCTATTCCAGGGGCAGGTTTACAGTATTTTATTGAAGAAAGTAACCTTTTATTGATAGGAAATTTTCGTGTACGGGAAAGTAAAAACACTACAAATTTGAAGTTAAAGATATGAGAATTAGAGAAAAGTGAAATAACAAAAAACAAATAAAGACAAAATGATAGAAGAGAAGGAAAAAGAAAGGATAAGAGAGAATATGTCCAAAAGCCTTTTTCTAATGCATTCTTTCACTTGTTCACCCTCCATTTCAAATTTCAGCAAGAGCTGATAAATTTTGACAATTAAATCTTTTGTACATCACGCTAGCAATAGATTTATACACCGCTTCACAGTGTTTTCCAGCTCTCTCTAAGTGGCTTTACAGAGTCAGCATCTTGCACCCAACAATCTGGATGGAAGGCTGAGTCAACCATGAGCCAGTCAGGATCGAACTGCTGGCAGTGGGCAGAGTTCGCCTGCAATACTGCATTCTAGCCACTGCACCACCAGGGCTCTTCAATATAATTCAACTTCAAACTCTGCCTTTTGTTGCTCTGTTCCAAATGTCTGGTCATCTACCTTAAATCTTGAAGCAGTTACTTTTCCATAGGGGGGGAAAAATGATATTTAACATTGCCTGTAGAAATGTACAGATTGTATCATCCTTACGATCACTTCAAGATTTTAAAAACAAATGCACACGTATGGAGTCCCCCCCCCACCGCATCTCAACCATCCTGGACTCTCACTTTAACTGTATGAATGGCTATATGAAGACTCAGATTGTTGGGGCCCAATGCGGACTCTGTAAACCGCTTAGAGAGAGTTGTGAAGCACTATGAAGTGGTACATAAGTGCTATTGCTGTATCTTAATTTTAGTTAATATATTAAGCTAAGGAATTTGTACCCATTTCAAGAATAAGGACCACTGTGGCTCTTTGAGTGCCTTACTTATTGGGGGTATGCAGTGCTTCCAATTCAGTTCCACCAAAGTTTAACCCAAGACATGTGGGTCTATTAAGTTTCTGCAGCTCTTTAAAGCAGCTACAACTTTCCCCTGGATTTCCTGTCAGTTGTGATGAGCCACCACATCATCACGGGAAAAGATGCAGCTGCTTTAAAGAGTTACATATAGAAGCTGCTGTTTCTCCTCCCATGCGTGAAAATATAGTGGAAAACTCTGTACAGACTTAAATGCTGGGATTCGTTCAACATGCTTAACCATCATCTGGGTTCTCAAAATACTTTGATATTGAATTAACCAGACAAACTTGATTTATGTAATACATTAAGGCACATCTACAGGTACACACAAGCTAAGGTGAAAACTAACAAAGGCAAACACCAGATATAATTACAAAGCTGTTAGTCTTTTACTTAGCAGATCAAACACGCTTCAGGTTACAATGGGATAAGTTACAGAGTCTTATGATGTGGTTAATGTGTGCTTTAGCACCCATTTTTATCACAATACAGTGGTAAATTTTTGCTTTTTATTTTATTTTGCTGATTACCTGATGAAGCAGTGGGAAAGTTGCTATTGGCTTCCCTGATATACGTTTGTTCTCCTACGTTGTGCCGCGTTTATGAAGCAGCTGTTTTGTTTCTCCAATGTACGGATTTGTACATGTCTCACTGCATTGTACTGCAAGAAAGTGCCCATTTTAACATTTTCTACTTTTCCCAGAAGTGTAAAAATAAAAAATATGGAAAGAACCAAAAGTACATAAAAATTATACAAAAAATGAATAGAAAAAAATAAGAAAAGAGAAAAAAAAAGAAGTCCCAAAGATGCTTTAAAAAAACACATACAACTGGACTTTGCTTTTCCTTTTTTTTTTATATAAAAAGTTTTTATTGGTCAAAAAAGATTTATGCAAATACATATCAGGTATGGTAAATTTTCATTTTTCTTATACATGATAAGAATTTTACTCAAAATTTTAAACACATACAACAGCCATATGGCAAGCAGGTGAAACGAAGTAGCTAAGTTTCAATCTTACATACACAATGAGGAAGGGTCAAGAATAATCAGAATATCATACGAAAGAGAATAAGGAAAACCAACACAATACCAAATATCTTTATCACTTCCTAGTTTTGGATCTCAGAACTCTGGGTTCAGCCTGACCCAACTCCAGGGCCGCAACAGCGGCAGCCGCCTCCGCCCCATGGTCTATAACCTCCCCTTCTTCAACTCCTGGGTCATCTAAATCCAAGAGGGCTTTGTGTTCCTCCACGTAGGCCGCAGCCTCCGCAATTGTACTAATTTTTTTCGTAATGCCCTCCCGGAAAATCATCAATCCCTCTGGCATCAGCCATCTGAAGCCCACTCCCTTCTTGTACAATTTGCTTGTATAAAAGGAATAATTCTTTCTCATTTTACGTACCTGTCTGGGAATCTGCCTCAGAATGGCTATCTCCTGCCCCTATAAGTCAGTGCCCCACTCCTATGTTTTCTAAGAATTTCATCTCGCCTCTTTTCACAAATTTGACATGAACCTCTCTAGGAACTGCATGCGTGCGTGCATATTGTGAATTAACTCTATAAACTCGATCCACATCCCAATTCATAAAATCAACACCTCTCCCAAGAAATTCTCCCAACAGTTTAGTCACAACATCTCTCAAGTCTTCTTGGTCCACTTCTTCCAAATTTTGAAACCTAAGGAAATAAGACATTTTATCCATCTGTAGTCCAAGCACAGCATTGCTTGTCGTCTCCCCTCTTTTCTGCACTGCCCGCATCTCACCCTCCAGACCTTCCACTTTCTGCTTATTTTCTGCTGAGACTTGTTGAGTATCCTTTAAATCCTTTTGGATAGTCACAATTTCTGCTCTTATTTCATCCAGTTTCTTGTCCATATTAGATAACTTTTCCAGAATTCTTCCATTTCTCCAGCAGTTGGTCCCTGACCTTTTGCCATTTAAAAAAAAAAAAAATTTTTCAAAATCCTCAGGCAAGCACAGTATCCTTATAATTTCCTCCGGATCCACCAGGGGGCACTCACAGGAGCAACGAGTCCAGAGTACAGTTAATCAACCAGGAAGCCGAAGGGAAGTGATGTCATCAAGATTCTCATAGTGAAGGCGGAAGCTGGGCGCCACCATTGTTCCCCAGAGGAGGGGGCCTCAAACCCTCCCTCCTAAATTTCTCCATCACCTCTTCTCTCCAGAGCTCCACAAAACCGGTAATCTTGTTATTTTAAGTTCTCCTCTCCAAAGTGATTCGATTCTTCCAGTCGCAGGGAGAAAACCCCCGCACTCCGGAGTACTCCACCACGCTTGCCGATATTCCTTCCTTCTTCATTCCTCAATTCTTCTCCGTTCCCTGTTCACCACCAGGCTGCTGCAATTATAAATCCAAAGCCCCGGTGTCACCGGGCACAGCGGCCCAGGCGACGACCAAAGTAATGGCCGCGGCCTGTGGCCTCCGCACCCCGCCGAGCCTAGGACGCGCCAGCATCGGTCCCCCCAGTCCTGTATATCGGCTGGGGGACCCCTGGCGAGCCGTCCGTACGGCAGGTGTCCTTTTCGGAACACCTGGCCCCTAAGGGCCTCGGCGGCCGGATTCGGACACTGGAGGCAGGAGAAGCCTTCCAGACGTCCGTTGCCACCGGATACCGGAAGTCGTCCCTCGACTTTGCTTTTCCTTGAAGATGTTTCACTTCTCAGCCAAGAAGCTTCTTCAGTTCTGACTCAATGGCGGAAAATGGAAGGATTTATATTCCTTGCATTCATCTGGTCATTGGTATTATCCCTGAGAGTCATTGAGGCCACTTGGAGGTTTGTCTGCCCTCAGGGTCAGCTGAATAGTGAAAATGGGTGTGAAACTTTCATAGAATAGAATAGAATAGAATAGATAAGTTCATCAAGGTACAACATCTACAACACAATTGATGGTCAATATATGAATATAAATCATAAGGATTGCCAGCAACAAAGTTACAGTCATACAGTCATAAGTGGAAAGAGATTGGTGATGGGAACGATGAGAAGATTAATAGTAGTGCAGATTTAGTAAATAGTTTGACAGCGTTGAGGGAATTATTTGTTTAGCAGAGTGATGGCCTTCGGGAAAAAACTGTTCTTGTGTCTAGTTGTTCTGGTGTGCAGTGCTCTATAGCGTCATTTCTATAGAAGTGCTGAAAGGACTGTGTTGTAAATAGAAGATAGGTGGTATTGTATCCCTCCCCCTCTATTGAGAGAGGGTTGTTCAGTCTTAATGTAGATGGCCTCTTTGACCCCTCTTTCAAACCAATGGTCCTCCCTATCAGGAATGTGGACTTTGTTGTCTTCGAAAGAGTGAGCCTTGTCTTTCAAATGCAGATGGACTGCTGAATCTTATCCTGATTGGGTTTGTTCTCCTATGTTGTGCCATGCATTTGTGAAGCGATTGTTTTGTTTCTCCAATGTACAGATCTCTACATGTCTCACGCCACTGTACTGCAGAAAAGTGCCCATTTTAGTCTCATCTTCTTTGCCCAGAAAAGTAAAAGTAAAGGTTCCCCTCGCACATATGTGCTAGTTATTCCCGACTCCAGGGGGCGGTGCTCATCTCTGTTTCAAAGCCGAAGAGCCAGCACTGTCTGAAGACATCTCCGTGGTTATGTGGCCGGCATGACTCAATGCCAAAGGCGCACGGAACACTGTTACCTTCCCACCAAAGGTGGTCCCTATTTTTTCTACTTGCATTTTTTATGTGCTTTCGAACTGCTAGGTTGGCAGAAGTTGGGACAAGTAACAGGAGCTCATCCCATTACACGGCACTAAGGATTTGAACTGCTGAACTGCCGACCTTTCGATCGACAAGCTCAGTGTCTTAGCCACTGAGCCACCGCATCACTCGCCGAGAAAAGTAGATGAGGCTAAAATGAAAAGAGATGTTTGGTAGTAAACATGTTGTAATACTATCGACTATTATTGTGACAACTGGTTTTAATCAGGACATCATTAAAAACTATGCAACGACAGTAATGGTTATGCTACTTTTAGGGTTAGTGAGTGCAAGTGGCAAGGATTCATGGTGAATTTCCTCAGGAGAATGAGGGAAAGTAAATTCCGTCCAAATATATAATACAAAAGGAAACATCACCCCAAAACACACTTATTAAAGCATGACTGCTTCCATTCAGTTCTTCTAATTAGGTTCTTCTAAGTCAGGGATGTCCAAACTTGGCTCCTTGAAAAGTGGTGGACTTCAACTCCCAAAATTCCCCAGCCAGCAACTTGCTCATATTTATAGCTCATGCTGGCTGGGGAATTCTGGGAGTTGAAGTCCACCACTCTTCAAAGGACCAAGTTTGGACACCCCTGTTCTAAGTGGTATAACGTATCCTGCCTAAGCAGGGGGTTGGACTAGAAGACCTCCAAGCAGGGGTGAAATGTAAAAATTGTTACTACCAGTTCTGTGGGCGTTTTAAAACTGCTTTTAAAAGTCTGTGATGATCAGGCAACTCACCTGGGATCGCCAGAGGAAAAAAAGCTTTTAAAGGATTCTGACGATTCCAGCTGAGCTGTACGATCATCAGAGGCTTGGTTTTTGTTTTGGTGGGGTTTTTTTTGTTTTTTTTACTTTTAAAAGCATTTTTTTGGCCGAAGAAAAAATGCTTTTAAAAGAAAGAGAAAAAAACCCCTCTGATGACCACGCGGCTCAGCTGGGGCGGGGGGAGGGATTTCTGCTACCGGTTTTTTGAACCACCCGCCACCATCACTACCGGATCGGGTCATCCAATCTGAACCAGGAGCATTTCACCCCTGCCTCCAAGATCCCTTCTAACTCTGTAATTTCTATTCTGTTCAACTGGGGCTGTTTAAATATTTAAATCTACCACCTGAAGTTTATTTATTTATTTATTTTTATTTATTTATTAGATTTCTAGACCGCCCTTCTCCCGAAGGACTCAGGGCGGTGTACAGCCAAGATAAAACATAAACCATGTACAATTAAAAACGAATTAAGAAACTTATTATACAATTGGCCAAAAAATTAAAATATTTAAAATCTAAAAACCCCAATTTAAAACATAAATAAAATTTAAAATTTAAAAAATCTAAACAGTTTAAAAGAAAAGCCTTAAGCCAGCCCCGCGCGAATGAACAGATGTGTTTTCAATTTGCGGTGAAAGGTCCGAAGGTCAGGTATTTGGCGTAAACCAGGGGGAAGCTCGTTCCAGAGAGTAGGAGCCCTCACAGAGAAGGATCTTCCCCTGGGGGCCGCCAGCCGACATTGTTTGGCGGACGGCACCCTGAGAAGTCCCTCTCTGTGTGAGCGTACGGGTCGGTAACAGCAGGCGGTCCCGTAAGTACCCAGGCCCCAAGCCATGGAGCGCTTTGAAGGTGGTAACCAAAACCTTGAAATGCACCCGAAAGGCAACAGGTAGCCAGTGCAGTCTGCGCAGGAGAGGTGTTACATGGCTGTTAACCAACTTTGCAATGTACTGTGTAGTGCTGTGTAATTTGCTGATCAAAGGATTAACTTATCTGATGAGTATCTCTTCAAGAAGCCTCTTAAGTAGATAACTCAACATGTTTTTCCATCTATTAAAAGGTTTCAATCTAAGGAATAGCTTTAGGTTCAACCATATATTGGGAATGTCCTCCATTGATTAGTTTCCATCCATCACTTCCTGTCCTGCCCTCTGTTGCAGCATTCCCATAGTCATGTGATCAACAATCAGTCACTTGGCAACCGACTCATATTTATGACAGGGTCCTGGTGTCATGTGATCCCCTTTGCGACCTCCTGACAAGCAAAGTCAAAGGGGAAGCCGGATTCACTTAACAACTCTGTTCCTAATGTAACTGTAATGTATTTGAATTTTAGGAGGGAAATTTGGGCGGGAAAATGCACGTTGCTGATTGGTTGATGCCTCAGCCAAATTACTATTTAAAGAGGGGTTTTTGCCTGTTGTTCTCCGCTGGGATCACAATAAACTAAAGAGCTGTTGTCACTTGTATCGTCTCCTGCCTCTTCATAGTCCCTCAGCGAAAGCAACGCCGGTCCACAGCGAAGAGATCCAGGCAGATTGGGAAGAGGAAGAAGAGGAAGAGGTTTTCCACACCGGGAGGCTGGAAAGAGGCAACCGCGACAAGTGCGTAAGTTGCGGAGGCCAGCACCAACGACAGAATTGCAGGTTCAAGGACGCAATTTGTCGGCGGTGTGAAAAGAAAGGACATATAGCTCAGGCCTGCCGAGCCCCACAACCTTCCCGCCAAAAATTCAAACCGGCCAATCAACAGGGCGCCGGTTCCGCGAAGCGGCCAGGGATTGGCCAGTTCAAAAAAAGGCGCAAAGTCGAACCACACCACTGTGCGCCACGCATCGACACGACTAGAAAAGAAAATATTCACCAAGACCTACATCAAAGGAGTACAGTGTAAAATGGAGATGGATACCGGCTCATCAATCACAATTATGTCCTGGGACATGATCACATGGGACCTGCCAAAAGTCGCGAAATGACAGCTGCAACCCCAAAAGCTGAGAGTGCAAGACTACCAGGGAAACTGGATCCCTGTTAAAGGAGCCACAACGGTCAGAGTAAGATATGGACAATTAAAGAAAACACTGCCGATCACCATCGTTGACAGGAGCCTGCCCAGCTTACTGGGACTGGACTGGTTTCGAGCCCTTGGAATGGGCATAACCGGGATCCACAGCAATGGAGTCAAACTGAAGGATGAATTGTTGAAGGAATTCGAGGACGTTTTCCAAAACAGCCTGGGCAAGTACGTGGGGACCCCAATCTCATTCAATTTAGACCCCCAGGTAGCTCCCATGAGGTTAAAAGCTAGGAGAGTTCCGTTCGCTCTCAAACCCAAGATAGACAGGGAATTAGACAAACTAGTAAACCAGGGAATACTAGTCCCCGTCGACCATGCAAAATGGGAAACACCAATAGTGACCCCAGTCAAACCGGACGGATCGGTCCGGACTTGTGCTGACTATAAGGCAACACTTAACAGGGCATTGCAGAAGAGCGCTTACCCCGTCCCCATAGTCCAACATTTGTTGCACTCACTAGGACAGGGACAAGTTTTTGCCAAACTAGACCTGGCTCAATCCTACCAATAACTACCAGTTGACAATGAAATGGCTGAAGCACAGACGATTGTCACACACCGGGGCGCTTTTAATTGCACTCGACTTCAGTTCGGAGTTAGTGTAGCCCCCGGGTTATTCCAAAACCTAATGGAACGGCTCCTACAAGGCCTTCCGGGAGTAGTTCCATATTTTGATGATGTACTGGTATCAGCAGAGAACTTGGAAGAATTAGGGGTCAAATTGCGGAAGGTTTTGGGCATTTTCAGGTCAGCGGAGCTTAAGGTTAAACTCAGCAAATGTCAGATAGGAGTTGAATCTGTAGAATTTTTGGGTTACCGGATCGATAAGGAAGGCATCCACCTGACGGAGAGCAAGGTGTGAGCCATTAGAAAGGCCCCACCCCCAAAAAACAAAACGGAATTGCAAGCATTTTTGGGGCTTGTAAACTTCTATGCGGTATTTTTAAAAAATAAGGCAATGGTAGCCGAACCGCTACATAAACTGCTAGCGAAAACATCTGTTTGGACTTGGGGCAGGGTTGAGGCTAAGGCATTTGAAGGCATTAAGAATCTTCTGTCCAGCAACAGCCTTTTAATTCAGTACAATGGGACGTTGCCACTAGTACTAGTTTGTGATGCGTCACCCTACGGGGTAGGGGCTGTCCTCAGCCACAGATTACCGAATGGGTCAGAAGCCCCTATCGCATATTTTTCCCACACGATGTCTGCAGCGGAAAGGAACCATAGCCAACTAGACCGGGAAGCCCTTGCTATAGTCTCTGGGGTTAAAAAATTCCACGAGTACCTGTTTGGGCGGCATTTGAAATAGTCACAGACCACAGACCTTTATTGGGACTCTTGGCAGGGGACCGTCCAACACCGGTTATGTTATCACCCAGGCTGACCCGTTGGACTATTTTCCTGGCAGCATATTCGTACCAACTGTCTCACCAACCGGGCAAGGATTTGGGACATGCGGACGCTTTAAGTAGATGCCCGTTGCCAGAGACTATTGAAGACCCGACCCCAGGGACGCCTGTATTGTTAATTGACTCTTTGGACTCTGGCCCAGTCACATCCATGGAAGTGACTAGAGCATCTTACAAAGACATTATTGTAAGAACTGTGATTGGTTGGGTGCAGAGGAGATGGCCCACTGCACCGAGGGATCATTTCAAAGAGTTTACAAAGAAGCGTTCGGAACTGTCGGTACAAGGGGGTTGTCTGTTATAGGGGGATAGAGTGGTTATTCCGGAGAAATTAAGAGGGCATGTGTTGGAGCTATTGCATGTGGGCCACCCAGGGATTGTGAGGAAGAAAAGCCTAGCGAGAAGTTATGTGTGGCGGCCACAAATGGATAAAGACATTAGCGACCGAGTAGGGAAGCTTGTCAGGAATCAAGGCCACTACCCCAAACAGCCCCCATCAGGGAATGGGAGAAACCCCAGGGTCCTTGGTCCAGGATCCACATAGATTTTGCCGGGCCGTTCCATGGGCAGACCTTCTTAATTGTGGTAGATGCCTACTCGAAGTGGTTAGAAATGTTACTCATGAAAACCACAACAGCGGAAGCTGTAATCACAGTTCTGAGGCATCTATTTGTGACACACGGGTTGTCCGACACCATAGTGTCCGATAACGGCCCACAATTCACAGCCACCCAGTTTGAGGGGTACTTGGCAGGAGAGGGCATCCGACATGTCCTCTCGGCACCTTTCCACCCAGCGACAAACGGACTTGCAGAACGTTTCGTACACAGTGCCAAGGAAGCGCTATCTAGAATTAGCCCAGGAGAGTGGCAATCCAAAATTGATACCTTTCTGGCAGCCCAACATAGAACTCCTTGTGTGACCACCGGCCGCAGCCCATCAGAGTTATTAATGGGTAGAAGATTCCGGTGCCCCCTAGATAGATTAAACCCAACATACTCCCTGATGGGTACCAAAGCACGAAGGAAAAAACCAGAACAATGACAACAGGTGACCCGGTATGGGCACATAACTATAGTGAGGGGCCAGCGTGGCTAAGGGGAACAATTGTAGGAGTGACGGGCCCAAAGTCGTACTTAGTGGACATGGGGGATGGCCGAGTGTGGAGACGCCACATAGATCAATTACGGAAAAGAATACAAAACGATCCAGAAACCAAACAGCCAGACCCTGACTACCAAATATTTGAACCAACAGCTAACTCAACCCCGAGGCGATCGGAGGACTTAGCTGAGTCTGAGAAAGTCCAGCGGCGCCAACCAGCTCCTCCAGAGGACTGCAGGGACGACTCTGCCAATAATCCAGGGCTGGAGGGCCCAGAGGAGGAGCTGGGAGGAACAAACAGTCCCTCCGACCAGCTCGACTCACTCCCAGGGAATGAATTGCGCAGGTCAGAAAGAGTTAGGAGACGCCCTGTTTACCTGTGTGACTACGTGGAAAAATAACATGCAAATGTTATGCAAAAATTATGTAAATATGGTAAAATGTGTTCTGGGAGGGGAGGAGTGTAATGTATTTGAATTTTAGGAGGGAAATTTGGGCGGGAAAATGCACGTTGCTGATTGGTTGATGCCTCAGCCAAATTACTATTTAAAGAGGGGTTTTTTCCTGTTGTTTTCCGCTGGGATCACAATAAACTAAAGAGCTGTTGTCACTTGTATCGTCTTCTGCCTCTTCATTGCCCGAACTTAACAGTAACAACTGTAGGGATTGACTTAACAACGGTGGCAAGAAACGTCAAAACATGGGGCAAAACTCACTGAACAACCGTCTCACTTAGCAACAGAAATTTGGGGTTCAATTGTGACAGAAATTTGAGGATTACCCTGTATTCACAATTGCCGTTTGATAGCAACCTACAAGGCCTCATTGCATTCTGGAATATTTTTAAAGTTTCAAGTTTTGATTTACTCAGGGGTGAGCTTCAAATATTTTAGTGACGGGTTCTCTGCCCAGTTGCTGGGTGGGCATGGCCATGGTGGGCGTGGCCTAGTCGGCCTCCTGCACCATGGGTGGGGGGGTGTTTTTGCCCTCCCTAGGCTCCGGAGACTTTCCTTGAGCCTCCGGGAGGGCAAAAACAGCCTTCCCAGGCTCTGGAAGTCCTCTGGAGGCTAGAAACAGGCCCATTTTCAGCCTTCCTGAACTTCTGGTAGGCCCATTTTTTGCCCTCCCTGAGCCTCTGGGCGTTCCCTGCACTTATTTGCATCCAAAACGGGTCGCGTGGGGACTCCTGGGGGGGCGGGGGTGCAGCCAGGAGTGGGATTTGGGGGTTCTCCAAACTGCACAGAATCTTAGCTAGAGGTTCTCCCGAACCCCTGCAAACTGCCAGCAGCCCAACCGTTGATTTACTGATGCTATAGCCCAACATGATTACCCAAAGCTTTATACAGGGGAAGTTACAAAGAATAAAATCAATCTAGTCTGAGTAAAATGGGAATATGTGCCATATTCCATCAGGGAATCCCCTTTGAAATCCATTGTGATTATTTTAATACCTAAGGCGGCTTTGGCAAACGAGAGCAGGCCACCCAATCTGATAAGAAAAACATGACTTTTATCTTCAATATCTTAGAATCTGTAGATAAGAATTACAACGCAGACAAGGAAGGCAAATCATCAATCTATGTTTTTATAGTACATAACGTATTTTGTACGCTACGTACGATTAAAAAAAAACACAGAAGTTTTGTTTTGAATTACATCTGTCATCAATTAGCAATATGACATAATTTTAAGGCAGTAACTACCTGGGGCCATTTGTATGAAATTCTGTTGGCCAAGAAGCTAGCTCTCTGGTTACAGTCACTCGTTTAGCCACCGTTTGAAGTTACGGGAGCACTGAAAAACCTGAGTTACAACCAGTTGTTGCACTTACAACAATCACAGCATTCACATGGTCATGTGGTAAAAATTTGGGACCGTCGCAACTGGAAATTCTGGTCCCAATTTACAGCTGTAAGTCAAGAACTGCCATATTTGGCTCTCGAGCAGATGATTATTAAATTATTATGAAGCAAACCTAGAGATGGCAATGGCTCCCCTATCAACTCTAAAATATTCCCCTAAAATCAGAGGTGGTATTTAGCTGGTTTGGACCGGTTCAGGCGAACAGGTAGCTCCGACGATCAGCCCCTGCCCTTTCCTGTCCTTTATTTCCTGCTTTCTAGCTCATCTCAACCACATGGCACAGCTGATTCCACACACACACACCCTCGCTGTTCTATTTACCATTGATCAACTCTAAAATATTCCCCTAAAATCAGAAGTGGTATTCAGCTGGTTCGGATCAGTTCGGATGAACCGGTAGCTCCGACGATCAGTCCCTGCCCTATCCTGTCTTTTATTTCCTGCTTTCCAGCTCATCTCAACCACGCAGCACAGCTGATTCCACCCCCCCCCCTCACTGTTCTACTTACCATTGCTGACTTGGAAGGTAAGCAGCTGAGCTTCTAAATGCTCCATTTTCAGCGTGCGCTCACTTAACCGGTTGTTAAATCAGAAGCATTCCACCACTGCCCAAAATCCAGTTTCCCAGATCCCCGAGGTGATTAAACAAAGATGTATCCATGTGTGAGAAACTATTGGAACTAGATTGGGATAGACTGCTAACTGCCAGATCCCTTGCAGTGAAATCTGATTTCAATACTTCAAAGCATTGGAAAACCAGGAATGTATAATCCCTCTGAGAAATATGTTTATATTAATTAGTCAAGACTTTATGACTATTATCTGAGGCTACCATTTGCTTGAGAAAAAGCAGCCAAAATCCTTGGTGGAACCATCAACAGATATTAAAAAATATTTATATTGCAATTTCCTCTTCTGATAAATGTTTATTGCAGCCCCAAATTTTTGGGCTTAAGTAGCGTTTGAGATCAAATCTTGCTTTGATTGACTGTTAAAATTAGATCTGCGTTCGTTTCGTATAATAAAACATATGCATAATAAATACATCCAACCGCATTTCCTGCAATCTTTTTAATAATATGTATGAATATGTCAAACTTCCGTCTCTTTAAAATAAATGCTTAAAGCTTGCGAACTCTTTCTACAGTAGATCACTGGATGGGGCACTTTGATATTTTGATTCATTTTTCAAAAGTTCAAATTTCATTAGGATGGCTATTGAATTTTCTTCTCCACAATATTGGAAACGTGTCAATTAACAGGAATTGTCAATGAAAAAAAAATGATTGTGTCTTCTACTCAGAGAATAAAATTATGTTTTGGAGAACTCTTAGGACATACCAGAATTTTGTGAAAATTTCAACATATGTTTAACATAAAAAAAGTACAGATAGTTCTCCATTTACAACTATGTGTTTAACAGTCATTTGGAGTTCCAACAGTGCTAAAAACAAGTGACTTAAAACTTTCCCCCAAAGTTATGACTTGGATGATCATGTGACACTCCCATGTCACATGCTCATGATTTCGGCAGTTTTACTTTACTTTTTTTTTTACTTTTATTCATACTTTTATACCGCCCTATCTCCCTAGGGACTCAGGGCGGTGTACAGCCATATAAAAACACATAAATATACAAAGTAAAACATTCATCTAAAAAACTTATTATATAGGCCAAAATTTAAAATAGACATATAAACAATAAAACCCAATTTAAAACCAAATCTAAAATTTAAACATTTAAAATTTTAAAAAATCTAGTCCAGTCCTGCGCAAATGAATAGATGTGTCTTGAGCTCGCGGCGGAAGGTCCGAAGGTCAGGAAGTTGACGAAGTCCTGGGGGAAGCTCGTTCCAGAGGGTGGGAGCCCGCACAGAAAAGGCCCTTCCCCTGGGCGTCGCCAGTCGGCACTGCCTGGCCGACGGCACCCTGAGGAGTCCCTCCCTGTGAGAGCGCACGGGCCGGTGGGAGGCATTCAGTGGCAGTAGACGGTCTCGTAAGTAACCCGGACCTATGCCATGGAGCGCTTTGAAGATCATTACCAAAACCTTGAAGCGCACCCGGAAAACCACAGGCAGCCAGTGCAGTCTGTGCAGGAGGGGTGTTACATGGGAGCCATGAGGGGCTCCCTCTATCACCCGCGCAGCCGCATTCTGAACTACCTGGAGTCTCGGGGTGCTCCTCAAGGGGAGCCCCATGTAGAGAGCATTGCAGTAGTCCAGGCGAGATGTCACGAGAGCATGAGTGACCGTGCATAAGGCATCCCGGTCCAGAAAGGGACGCAACTGGCAAACCAGGCGGACCTGGTGAAAGGCTCTCCTGGAGACAGCCGTCAAGTGGTCTTCAAAAGACAGCCACTGGCAACTGGCAACAGTTGGCAACTGGCTCACATCTACAAAGGCTTGTCATGTCCTATGGTCATGTGAATATGATTTGCGATCTTCCCAGCCAGCTTCTGACAAGAAAAGCCAGTGGGGGATGCTAGATTAACTTAATGACCAATTCACTTAACAACCATGTAAAAATGGACATAAAAATCAGGTCTGATCACATCATTTAGCAAATGGAACTCTGGTTGTAATTGTGATTATAAGTCATAAGTGTCATTTGAGAGTCCAAAGGTATTATATTGTTTCAATCCATTTTGTGCTGGAATGTCAGAGATTAATAGAATAGAATAGAATAGAATTCTTTATTGGCCAAATGTGATTGGACTGAAGTAGTCTTTGACAGGAAGGACATTGTAATAGATGATTCTATGAGTTAAGTTCAGGTCTTGTCGAAGGCGGTGGAGTTCTAAATTTTCTAAACCCAGGATTTCAAGTCTGGTGGCATAAGGTATTTTGTTGTATTCAGAGGAGTGAAGAACTCTTCTTATAAAATATTTCTGGACACGTTCAATTGTATTGATGTCAAAATGTGGTATGGGTTCCAGACAGGCGAGCTGTATTCAAGAATTGGACTAGCAAATGTTTTATATGCTCTGGTTAGTAGTGTAGTGTTTTTGGAGAAGAAGCTACGCAAGGGCCTCTGGTGGCTCAGCAGACTAAGTCTGTCTGTTATTAACACAGCTGCTTGCAGTTACTGCAAATTCAAGTCCCACCAGGCCCAAGGTTGACTCAGCCTTCCATCCTTTATAAGGTAGGTAAAATGAGGACCCAGATTGTTGGGGGCAATAAAAGTTGACTTTGTATATAATATACAAATGGATGAAGACTATTGCTTAACACAGTGTAAGCCGCCCTGAGTCTTCGGAAAAGGGCGGGATATAAATTCAAATAATTTTTTTTTAAAAAAAGGTTAGGTTTACAACTCTTAAGGCCTTTTTTGCGATGTAGTTGCAGTGGGCTTTGGCACTTAGATCATTTGATATGAAAACTCCAAGGTCTTTAACAGGATGGGGGTCATCTGCAAGGTAATGTCCATCAAGCTTGTACTTAGTGTTTAGGTTCTTTTTTCCAATATGTAAGACTGAGCATTTGCTGGTTGAGATTTGGAGTTGCCAAGTTTTAGACCATTCAGATACAAAGTCAAGGTCTTTTTGAAGGTTAGTTGTATTGTTGGTGGTGTTAAATAGTTTGACATCATCAGCAAAGAGAGCACAATTACTTGTAATATGGTCACAGAGATCATTAATATATAATATGAAGAGTGTTAATATTTTTATTTTTATTATTTTTATTATTATTATTATTATTATATATTAATAATAATTAATATTAAGAGTGTTCATATTAATGTATAATATGAAGAGTGTTGTCCTTCCTACCTCTTTCTTTCTTTCTTTCTTTCTTTCTTTCTTTCTTTCTTTCTTTCTTTCTTTCTTTCTTTTTCTCCTTTTTCACGCCAATTTAGACTGGCAGGAATGAAAGAAGAGAAGGTAATTAAAAAGGGCAGGTGAATTAACTTGCTTTTCCCCCCTTTTCATAATAGTGTTGAACATTAACCGTGGCGACATGACTCTGTAGTTGCCTATAATGTTAATTACCTAAGATGCATTGGCAATCGGTGATATGATTCACAAAGACCTATTGTTAAGCAAATCTGCAGATCTCTTTGATTCAAGACAAATGAGTACCAAATGAGAGGGGGAGGAAGGGAGGGAAACGAAAAGGGGAAAAAAAAACCCCACGTGGTACAATTTGTAACTTTGCTGCCGTGTTTGAACGCTCAGATTTAACCGAAGCCAACCTGGTGAATGCAATTTGGAGAGCAAGGATTCTCCAGAGAGATTAGATCAGCTACAAATTGCTAAATCTGATGACTTAGATAAAAATATTTCACCAGAGGCTTCAAAAGGAGCAGGACGGGTTTCTTTATTGCTCCATACGTGGTGAAGCATGGTGAGGAATATCCTGCCAAGTATCAAACTTTCTGCACTCGTTTTCAGGGCTCGATCACATCAACACCTTTAATTATCTGCCAAATTAAAAAAAAACAAAAGATCCACTCAGGATCTACATAGATGAAAATTCGTTGGGAAATATTACATGTGAAATTTAAATTTCTGGCTATCAGCAGTACTTGTTTACATTTTTAAAGGGGGGACCCAAAGCCCCCCAAAATATTTTCAGGCTTTTACAAATTAGAATAGAATAGAATAGAATAGAATAGAATAGAATAGAATAGAATAGAATAGAATAGAATAGAATAGAATAGAATTTTTATTGGCCAAGTGTGATTGGACACACAAGGAATTTGTCTTGGTGCATATGCTCTCAGTATACATAAAAGAAAAGATACGTTCATCAAGGTACAACATTTACAACACAATTGATGGTCAATATATCAATATAAATCATAAGGATTGCCAGCAACAAGTTATAGTCATACAGTCATAAGTGGAAAGAGATTGGTGATGGGAAGTATGAAACGATTAATAGTAGTGCAGATTCAGTAAATAGTCTGACAGTGTTGAGGGAATTATTTGTTTAGCAGAGTGAGGGCCTTCGGGAAAAACCTGTTCTTGTGTCTAGTTGTTCTGGTGTGCAGTGCTCTATAGCGTCGTTTTGAGGGTAGGAGTTGAAACAGTTTATGTCCAGGATGCGAGGGATCTGCAAATATTTTCACGGCCCTCTTCTTGATTCGTGCAGTATACAGGTCCTCAATGGAAGGCAGGTTGGTAGCAATTATTTTTTCTGCAGTTCTAATTATCCTCTGAAGTCTGTGTTTTTCTTGTTGGGTTGCAGAACCGAACCAGACAGTTATAGAGGTGCAAATGACAGACTCAATAATTCCTCTGTAGAATTGGATCAGCAGCTCCTTGGGCAGTTTGAGCTTACTGAGTTGGCACAGAAAGAACATTCTTTGTTGTCCTTTTTTAATGATGTTTTTGATGTTAGCTGTCCATTTGAGATCTTGCGATATGATAGAACCCAGAAATTTGAAGGTTTCTACTGTTGATACTGTGTTGTCAAGTATTGTGAGAGGTGGAAGTATGGAAGGGTTTCTCCTAAAGTCTACCACCATTTCTACGGTTTTGAGTGTGTTCAGTTCCAGATTGTTTTGGTTGCACCACAAGGCTAGTCGTTCGACCTCTTGTCTAATTAGCCCTGATCCAAAGGATTTCAAAAACTCTGAAAATGCTTGATGCAGTTGAGATCCAGAGTAAAGCGATTTCCATCAAAACATTTCCAGAAACAAATTTTTTTGTTTCTGTTTTTTTTTTTTAAAAAAAAGGTCATAACTGTGAAAAAAAGGTCGTAAGTCACTTTTTTTAGTGCTGTTATAACTTTGAACAGTGACTAAATGAACTGTTGTAAGCCAAGGGCTACCCATTTCAAGATATGATGGTTGAATAAAAAACGAAACCTTTTTAACTCTGGCTTCCTTTTTTTTACTTAGGTAATACCTCGTGCACGTTCTACAATGAAACATGCACGAGGTATTAAAAATCCCCAAAGAGCTATGGAGCTTCATTTTACCCTGATCTTGAAAGATGACCCAAAGGAATCTAAGCAAATAAAAGGAAATTGCTAAGCAGAAGATATGAAAGAAGGTGAGAACTCATTTGATAGTCCATGAGACACTTCGCTGCTCTTTATTCCACTCGAAAGTTAAATGCTCAATGCTTATGTATTTATTTCCCATTTTTGCTCAGGGAGAATGAGAATGAGCAGATGGTTTCAGCGTTATATTGATTTCTCCTCTCATGCACACTTGCACATGGATGCACACTTCCCCACTGTGAAGGGGAGGATTGACCAAGCACCACAAGAAACAAAGCCTGGGTAAATTCAACAAAAGCCTACACGATTTGATGGTGGGAATCGGTTTGGCTTAGCTAGCAGAATCAATTTGGAAAAGGCATCTGAGCTGATAAAGTAAATTAGTTAAGGAAAAAAAAAACAATCTTTGATTTGAGTCAGTTCAGCACGAATGGATGGATGGTTGCATGGGAGGGATAGCAATAGCAATATATACCGCTTCACAATGCTTTACAACCCTCTCTAAGCGGTTTACAAAATCAGCATATTGCCCCCAAACAATCTGGGTCCTCATTTTACCCACCTCGGAAGGATGGAAGGCTGAGTCACCCTTGAGCTGGTGCCAAATTACAGACAGCTGGCAGCGAGCAGAAGTAGCCTGAAGTACTGCACTCTAACCACTGTGCCACCATGGCTCAGATAGGTAGGTAGACAGACAGACAGACAGACAGATAGATACTGTGGATGGATGGATGGATGGATGGATGGATGGATGGATGAATAAATAGATGATAGATAGATAGATAGATAGATAGATAGATAGATAGATAGATAGATAGATAGATAGATAGATAAGAATGAGAAGAGAGAGAGAGATGAAAGATAGATAGATAGATAGATAGATAGATAGATAGATAGATAGATAGATAGATAGATAGATACTGTGGATGGATGGATGGATGGATGGATGGATGGATGGATGGATGGATAAATAGATGATAGATAGATAGATAGATAGATAGATAGATAGATAGATAGATAGAAGAGAGAGAGATGAATGATAGAAGAGATAGATAGATAGATAGATAGATAGATAGATAGATAGATAGATAAATAGATAGATAGATATGAATGATAGAAGAGTGATAGAGAGATGAATGATAGAAGAGATAGATAGATGATAGATAGATAGATAGATAGATAGATAGATAGATAGATAGATAGATAGAGATGGTTGGATGGATGGATGGATGGAATGAATAAGGGTCACAAGCAGTTATTATTATTATTATTATTATTATTATTATTATTATTATTATTATTATTATTATTATTATTATTATTATTATTATTATTATTATTATTTATTTGATTTTTATACCGCCCTTCTCCCGAAGGACTCAGGGCGGTGTACAGGCAGAATAAAACAAACAATACAAAATACAATTAAAATGCAATTTAAAAAACTTATTTAAATTAGCCTGACAATTTAAAAATTTACCATACACTAAAAAACCCCATTTAAAATTAATAAAATTTGACATTTAAAATTCAATTTAAGCCAGCCCATGATATAAAAGGTGTGTCTTCAGTTCGCGGCAAAAAGTCCGAAGGTCAGGTATTTGGCATAAACCTGGGGGAAGCTCGTTCCAGAGTGTGGGAGCCCCCACAGAGAAGGCCCTTCCCCTGGGGGCCGCCAGCCGACATTGTTTGGCGGACGGCACCCTGAGAAGTCCCTCTCTGTGAGAGCGTACGGGTCGGTGGGAGGCATGTGGTAACAGCAGACGGTCCGGTAGGTACCCAGGCCCTAAGCCATGGAGCGCTTTAAATTTATTTATTTATTTATTTACATTTATACCCCGCCCTTCTCCGAAGACTCAGGGCGGCTTACACTATGTTAAGCAATAGTCTTCATCCTATTTGTATATTATATACAAAGTCAACTTATTGCCCCCAACACCTTAAAGTGCACTCGAAAGGCCACAGGTAGCCAAAGTTGCCTACTTTAGGAACCGCTCTACTTATCTGTATTAATGAATTAAAAATTCAGAATTCAGAATCTGAACTTCAGAATCATAGGATGATGACCCATGGGCCCTTTTTGGCCATCATGGTCAGATGGTTTATTTTTATAAACTACTAGCTCGACACTTATGCTTTGCTACAAAACTATGTGCTCGGACCTGATAAATTGACACAGCCTGAAATTTAATGTAGAATGTGTAACTCTGTAGTATCAGTGTGTGTTAATATAATGCAAGTAGCAGCTGGAACGGGGGGTGGGGGGAGTAGAATGTCCCAGCCCGCAGCATTCATCGGTATTCATCTGACTAGCATCCTGTCAATATGTGAGAGAGTTGAGGGGTGTCTGGAAACTCAAACAGTATTTGCTGTGTGAGCAAGAAGGAGACAGGAAGGAGGCTGGGCGTGGCTTAGCTCAACTGTTCTGTAGTAAAGCTGATTCCAGCTGTGAAAGTAAAACTGAAACTGAAACTCCTCTCCTCTGCTTGTCTTTTGCATTTGGAACAGATTTCTTTTCAGGTGGGGAGGGGGAGTAGAACTCCTTAGCATCAGAGGGCTGTTTGGAAAGTGAAACAGTATTTGTTGTGTGAGCAAGAAGGAGATAGAAAGGAGGCTGGGCGTGGCTTAGCTCAAGTGTTCTGTATTAAAGCTGCTTCCTGCTGTGAAAGTAAAACTCAAAGTGAAACTCCTCTCCTCTGCTTGTGTTTTGCATTTGGAACAGATTTAGCTCTGATGCTAAGGAGTATTTAGCATTAGTATGTCCTATATTGCTCTGATGATCATTTCAAAAAATCCTTTCTTAGTGAGCAACTAGAAGCCAAGAGGAAGATACGTGGCAAATTTCAAGTTTGTAGGCTTTACGGTTCTGGAGATTTCGTGATTGATGCATGAGTGGTTTTCACTTTTATATATATAGATTGAAGGAAGCAATGACAATCTGGTCACCATCAACTGGTATACACTAAGTCACAATGGTCTCTAGCGGGGGATATTTCCAAAAATATTCACAGACAATCTTTTCTACTCCTGAGAATAAAAAGTGAAGATAATTGAGCGACAAAAATTTAGGAGCTAACCTTGATGCTATTATTAAAGAGACATTATTGAAGGGGGAGGGTCTTTCCTTGGAAGAGACCACAACTGGGGCCAGAATTTCTGTTGGTAAGTCACGTGGATGTTAAGTGAGTCACAAAGTCAGTGCACACCAGAATAACTCGACACAAGAACAGTTTTTTCCCGAAGGCCGTCACTCTGCTAAACAAATAATCCCCTCAACAATGTCAAACTATTTACTAAATCTACACTACTATTAATCTTCTCATCGTTTTCATCACCCATCTCTTTCCACTTATGACTGTATGACTGTAACTTTTTGTTGCTATCACTAAGGGTTAAATTGCAACCTATGACCATCATTTGTGTTGTAAATGTTGTACCTTTGATGAAGGTATTATTTTTCTTTTTCTTTTCTTTTATGTACACTGAGAGCATATGCACCAAAGACAAATTCCTTGTGTGTCCAATCACACTTGGCCAATAAATTCTATTCTAATAATTTTAATTCTAAAAGGTGATCACAAGATCCTCACTGAGGGATAGATACTGCGACCATCATAAATACATGTTGGTTGCCAAGTGCCAAATTTGGATCACATGATATAGGCATGCTGCAACATCTTAAATACTGTTTAAGTCGGGTTATATATCACTTTTTTCAGTGCTGTTGTAACTTCAAACAGTCATTACACGAATGTTTGTAAGTTGAGAACTATCTGTATGAGAACTGGTCAGAAATTACGTTTTTCAGTGCTGTTGTGGCTTCAATCAGTCACTAAATGAATGGTTTGTAAGTCAAGGACTACATGGACGCCTAGTCATAAATCACTTTTTTTTCAGTGCTGTTGTAACTCCAAACGGTCACTAAATGAACGGTTTTAAGTCGAGGACAACCTGTAGTGGTGAAATCTAAATTTCTTTCCTACCGGTTCTGTGGGTGTGGCTTAGTGGGCGTGGCTTGGTGGGGGTCATGTGACTGGGTGGGCGTGGCTATGGAACCATTTGACTGGGGGAATCAAAAGACAGAAACTCACTAACGATGTCCTGCTGGGGCAGGGTTGGACTAGATGACCTCCAGGTCCCTTCCAGCCCTGGATTATCCTCTGATGCTGTGTCTAGTGCCAGGTTTGTAGTCCTTCCTTCCTTCCTCTCCTTTTTCCTTCCTTCCTTCCTTCCTTCCCTTCCTTCCTTCCTTCCTTCCTTCCTTCCTTCCTTTCTCTCTCTCTCTCTCTCTCTCTGTCTCAAAAATCCCCACCCCCGTTTTTTGCCTACACCCCCCCGCAGGGAAACCTGCTGAGAGCAAAAACAGACTCCCCCCACCCCCACCCCCATAAAAAAATGGCTCTGACGATCTCACCCCACAGCTGTGATTGTTGGAGCCTTTTTTTATCCTTTTAAAAGCATTTTTTTACTATCAGCTCTGGCGAATAGGTTGTAAAAAATGTTTTTAAAAGTTAAAAAAAGAGGCTCTGACGAATACAGCTGTGGCACAGGAAGTAACAACACTCAGGCGGGTGGGCAGAGCCTCGTGCCGCCATTGCTATCGGTTCTCCGAATCACCTGCCACAATCGCTACCGGATTACCCAATCCAGTCCGAACTGGAAGCATTTCACCCCTGACTACCTGTAGTTGTATTAAGTTCCTATACTTCTGTACATCCCATGAATGCCAACCTGTTGACTATACGGTGTCTACTCCTACGAAATCTGGTGGATCTGTAGGATTGAATGGGATCCCTTAAATGCAAATAGGATTAGAGCTTTAGATACATGACGGCCTTCGCCTTCAGGATCTCCGAAGTTAAGCTGCCTCTTGAGAATTAAACAGGAACGGTTCTTGTTTGAGAAGGCTTCACCACTCTTGAGTCAGGGCACGCACCGTAAAAAAAGGCATGTAGGAACAAGTTTGCAGATCAACAACCTTTATGAAAGGCCGACAGGGTGTTAAAGTAGAAGAAACAAAAACAGGTGCCGTCGCAAAGACTTTTCTTTCAGTTTTGAACCAGTGTTTGTTTCCAATTGTAATTTTAGTGTTAATGTAAACTGAGGAGATGTTATCTTACCTACCTAAATGTATATACGTGAACACGTTTCAGAGTTCCCCTATCCCAGGGGTCTGCAAACTTGGCTCTTTTAAGACTTGTGGACTTCAATTCCCAGAGTTCCTCAGCCAGCTTTGCCCTATCCAATCCTTTTTCATCTTTGTCTCATTCTCTCGGGCAGTGCGGTGGCTCTTGGGTAGATGCTGGGCTGGTCGGCTGGAAAGACCTAAACTCCATGTGACAGGGTGAGTTCTCATTCCTCGCTCCAGCTCCTACCCACTTGGCAGTTCAAAAGCAAGCAAATGCAAGTAGATAAATAGGTACCACTTCGGCAGGAAGATAACAGCTCTCCTTGAGGTCACGCAAGCCACATTACTGTGGAAACGTCTTCAGACAGTGCTGGCTCAGTGGCCTCAAAGCAGAGCTGAGTGCCACCTAGAGTAGGCAATGACCAGTGGAATAAATCCACATGAACATCTTTACCTAGTTCTCTCTTTTTATGTCTAATAATTTTATTTATTTACTTCTCTTTCTTTCTTCCTTCCTTCCTTCCTTCCTTCCTTCCTTCCTTCCTTCCTTCCTTCCTTCCTTCCTTCCTTTCTTTTATTTGCAGCTCACAACAATCCAGGAGTGAAATCCAGCAGGTTCTAACAGGTTCTGGAGAACCGGTAGCGGAAATTTTGAGTAGTTCGGAGAACTGGTAAATGTCACCTCTGTCTGGCCCCAGAGTAGGGAGGAAATGGGGATTTTGCAATATCCTTCCCCCTGGAGTTGGGGGAGGGATTGGAGATTTTGCAGTTGTTGTGACCCAGGTTCCTGGACCCGGACTCCTGGACTCAGATGATTCAGAAAGTGAGGGAGAAGACCTGGCAAGGCCTGCTTCTCTTGGGCCCTCTCCCTCCCTGGCACCCACCCAAAGGGAGGAGGAGGGGCCGGCAAGGCCTGATTCTCCCGGGCCTTCTTCTGATTTGGCAACGCCCCAAGAACAGTTTTGGAGTGATGCAAGACTGCGCAGACGTGACCGGCGCGCGCAGCAGAGGAAGCATTGGGACAAAGCCAAAGAATGATGGTCATGCAGTGACATCTGCAGAGACTATAAAAAGGAGGCGGAACTTCCTGGTTTTTTGTCTTGGACAAAGCAGTGAATTTGCGCGGGCAAACTGTATCAATGGAGGGAAGAATATATTCGTGAGTAATTCTGGCCTTATCTATAATTTCCTCGTTATCTCCAGAGACTTGGCAGGCCCGTGGGTAGACGTGGCCAGAACATTTATCTATGTAAATAAATTAGAAAAGAAGGCCTTTGACTGACTCTTTGTTGGGAGTATTGGGGGAGGGAAACAGAACAGCAGTATCCTTCCCCTGCCACGCCCAACATGCCACACCATGCCCACCAAGCCACTCCCACAGAACCGGTAGTAAGAAAATCTGAATTTCATCACTGCGACAATGCATAAAAAAATCTCTTATACTCTTACATTTTTAATGATATTTTTTTAAAAAAAGTCTTGTGTGTCATCTAGATTCTAGAACACTGGGGAAACATTGGGCAAAAAACATTTTGATGCAACTCTACCTGCAATATTCATGAGATTGACGGTATTTTTTTTCTTCAAAGTACGTATGCCAAATTAAAGACAGAAATGGCTGTCTGGGGAAACGTTCATACCAATTGCACCAAAATTACATAATTTAAAGTCGGGACAAGTAGAGAAGAGGTGTGTATAATACTCAGTTTGGAGATTCAGTGCAAAGGAAATTTACTGACATTATTTATTGATTTTTTCCCCAAACTATATTAACTTTGTGAATCAAATTCAAGTCTTTAAAACCGAGACATCCAGATTGAGTAACCTGGATGTGTTTCGCATGCATAAAATTGAGATCTCTCTCCCTCTCTCTCCCTCCCTTCTCCTCTTTCTTTGTCTCTTACATTTTTATTTATTGTATGGCACATAAACATGATCTATCTATCTATCTATCTATCTATCTATCTATCTATCTATCATCAGAGGTTTTTTTTTTCTATCGAAGCAACCTGGTCTACCCCAATATGGGAGGGAGCATACTGCTTCCCTTTCGCCTTTCAGCCCCAATCCAGGAGCCCTCACAGGCAGTCGCTTTATTTCTTGGCATTTTTGGGTCTTTTCCTGTGTAAGGTTGAGAGTATCTTGGGAAAGTTTCAACAAGGTCTCACTCATTAACTTCAGGCTGGTGAAGACCTCATCGAAACGTCGCCAAGATACTCTCAATCTTACACGGGAAAAGACCCGAAAATGCCAAGACCTACATACCTATACCCAGTATATATATATGGGATGCGGTACCTCAGTGGCTAAGACGCTGAGCTTGTCGATCGAAAGGTTGGCAGTTCAGCGGTTCGAATCCTGAGTGTGACAGAAGAGGGTGAGCTCCTGTTACTTGTCTCAGCTTCTGCCAGTAGTTCTACCTAGCAGTTCGAAAGCATGTAAAAAATACAAGTAGAAAAATAGGGACCATGTTTGGTGGGAAGGTAACAGCGTTCCGTGTGCCTTTGGTGTTTAGTCATGCCGGCCACATGACCACGGAGAAGTCTTTGGAAAGCGCTGGCTCTTCGGTTTTGAAACGGAGATGAGCACCGCCCCCTAGAGTCAGGAATGACTAGCATATATGTGCGAGGGGAACCTTTACCTTACCTATCTATCTATTTTTGTGTCAACCATTTTATGTCCGCCACTTTTATGGCTGCCATTTTATGTCCACCATTTTGTGACTGCCCTACTGGATGAACACAGGTGTATGAAGTGAATTTTGTCGAAACACAATAGATACTCAAAAGTATAAGATCCAGATGCTAACTTTCCCCAGAGCTAATTTAAACCTAGCCATGTAGTGTATTTTTCTGGCATAGGAAAACTTTCCACCACTCTGTCTTTCCTGCCGGCTTCTTCCCATCATCTCTAAAAAAAAAACTGCCTTGTCATAACTCCAAAATAAAAATTCCCTCCTTTTTTCCTTGTTTGCTCCAAGAGGTACATCAGAAAAACCTCAGATGAATGGCACTTCGTGATTTACGACGAGGGAGGGAGAAGATAAGTAAAAAGATAGGGTGTCTCCTATAATTGAAGGTCGTTGAGGCTTTTCTTAAAACGAAAATTAAGAACAATTTGAAGTTACCTCATCAGAGATGTAAAGGGCCCCTCCTTTCCTCTATTGTGAGAAAGGCATAAAAACCCTGCAGGCTTTTAATAATATTTTTTTTTCTCCCCTCCTTAATACGGTAGCACTTGACATTTTCAAAGCACGGTACAAACATTTAACTAATTAATCCTCACAATATCCATTTGGCAATTAAGTGCTGGAGATGGAGAAAATGAGATTACAAAGGGAAGCTCCAGGCAAATGCTCAGAAGCCATTCTCTTATTTTGCATGGCTGAACCGCGGCAGATTTGGCCAAATGGAAAGAAATTTGGCTCCCCATGATTCCAGCCATGGCTTAAATCTGGCGTAAAAGCTTAGCTGTGTGGAAACATTCAAAAATCTCCACCCGGTCGAATTGACTTTGAGATGATGATTTGTGTACAGGAAAAGGTAAAGGTTCCCCTCGCACATCTGTGCTAGCCGTTCCCGACTCTAGGGGGCGGTGCTCATCTCTGTTTCAAAGCCGAAGAGCCAGCGCTGTCCAAAGACATCTCCGTGGTCATGTGGCCGGCATGACTCAACGCCAAAGGCGCACGGAACGCTGTACCTACTAACACAGAACAGTGGTCCCTGTTTTTCTACTTGCATTTTTTACCTGCTTTCGAACTGCTAGGTTGGCAGAATCTGGGACAAGTAGCGGGAGCTCACCTTGTTACGCAGCGCTAGGGATTCGAACCACTGAACTGCCGACCTTTCGATTGACAAGCTCAGGATCTTAGCCACTGAGCCACCGCATCCCTATGCAGTGTAGAAGTAGTCCTCCACATACAATAGTTCACTTAGTGACCATTCGATGTTACAGCAGCGCTGACAAAAGGGACTGGGGACTGTTTTTCAACACCAAGGACTGTTGCGCCATTCCCTATAGTCACGGGATCAAGATTGAGATGCTTTGGCAATGGACTCATATTTATGACAATCGCAGTGTCATTGCGGGTCATGTGATCTGCTTTTGTGACCTTCTGACAAGCAAAGTCCATGGGGGAAACCAAATTCACTTAACAACCGTGTTACTAATTTAAAACTGGCAGTGGTTCACTTAACAGCTGTGGCAAGAGTGGTGGTAACAAAACTCAATAAATGTCTCACTTAATAACAGAAATTTTGGGCTCAATGGTGGTCATAAGTTGAGCACTACTGTGTTTCCCCCAAAATAAGACCGGGTCTTATATTTATTTTTGCTCCAAAAGACGCATTAGGGCTTATTTTTCAGTTAGGTCTTATTTTGGGGAAAATACAGTACTAAACACCTCTGTCTGTTGACAAACTTAACTGGGGCTTATTTTTGGGGTAGGGCTTATATTACGAGCCTTCTGAAAAATCATGCTAGGCCTTATTTTCCAACTGGATCTTATTTTCAGGAAAACAGGGTACCTCTCTCTCTATATATATATATTTGTGAGATGATTATTTGTGTATATGTACACGTGGTGGCTCAGTGGCTAAGATGCTTAGCTTGTCGATTGAAAGGTTGGCAGTTCAGCGGTTCGAATCCCTAGTGCCGCGTAACGGGGTGAGCTCCCGTTCTTTGTCCCAGCTTCTGCCAACCTAGCAGCTCGAAAGCACATAACAAATACAAGTAGAAAAATAGGGACCACCTTTGGTGGGAAGGTAACAGTGTTCCGTGCGCCTTTGGCATTGAGTCATGCCGGCCACATGACCACGGAGACATCTTCGGACAGCGCTGGCTCTTTGGCTTTGAAACAGAGATGAGCACCGCCCCCTAGAGTCAGGAATGACTAGTATATTGATATATTGACCATCAATTGTGTTGTAAATGTTGTACCTTGATGAACGTATCTTTTCTTTTATGTACACTGAGAGCATATGCACCAAGACAAATTCCTTGTGTGTCCAATCACACTTGGCCAATAAAAATTCTATTCTATTCTATTCTATATATGTGCTAGTCCACAAGTCTTAAAGTTGCCAAGGTTGGAGACCCCTGCACTAGTTGGCACCGTTTGGGATTTTAATTTATCGGTAGCATCTCAAGCTTCCCATCTCAAAGGCAGATAAGACAAAAAGGTTTAGAAGATAGCAGAAGAACCGAGGTGGAAGGGATAGAATAACAGAATAACAGAGTTGGGAGGGACCACAGAGGTCTTCTAGACCAACCCCCTGCTCAAGCAGGAGACCCTATGCCCGTGATGGTGAACCTATGGCATGCAGGTGGCACGCAGAGCCCTCTCTGTGGGCACGCAAGCTGTCACCCAGCTCAGCTCCATCCCGTATATGCGTGTGCCTCCTGCTGGCCAGCTGATTTTCAGGTCTCTGCTGCACATGCATGGGGGCAGGGTTTGCATGTGGGGAGGTAGTGCCCCCCTCCCATGGCCCGTTTTGGGCCTAGCAGGCCTCCCTGTAGCCTCCTGGGACCCAAAAAAGCCTGGCCATTTTTGGTCCCAGAAGGCTGCAGGGAGGCCTGTTAGGCCCAAAACGGTGCGGGAGGGGTCGTGCATGAATGTGCCGGGGGGGCAGGCAAAACACGGTGGGAGTGCGCACAAGAATGGGGGGTGAGGCACGGGAGAATCACACACGCATTGCCTTATGGGTGCAGGCAGGCACACGCTCTGTCACGTGTGCCCACACACTCTTTCAGCACACGACAACAAACAGGTTAGCCATCATTGCCCTATGCCAGGGGTCTGCAAACTTGGCAACTTTAAGACTTGTGGACTTCAACTCCCAGAGTTCCTCAGCCAGCTTTGGTGGCTTTGCAAAGCTGGCTGAGGAATTCTGGGAGTTCAATTCCACAAGTCTTAAAAGAGCCAAGTGTGCAGACCCCTGCCCTATGCCATTCCAGACTAATAACTTGTCCAATCTCTTCTTTAAAGTCTCCAGTGTTGGAGCATCCGCAACCTCTGAAGGCAACCCATTCCACTGATGAATTAATTAATTTTTTAAAAAGCACCAGAAGGCAAGACATTAAATAATGGGTGGAAACTAATCAAGGAGAGAAGCAATCTAGAACCAAGGAGAAATTTCCTGACATTTAAGAACAGTTAATCAGTGGAACAGCTTGCCTCCAGAAGTTCCGGGTGCCTCATTACTGGAGGCTTTCAAGAAAAGAGACTGGACAGCCCTTTGTCTGAAATAGTACAGGGCTGGAGTGTGAAACTGGATTTTTTTTGAGGGTTGGATCAGCATTGTAGTTCTCCATGGGCCAATAGGAGGGGACAGGAAACGGGATGGATGCCTCCTGCAGCACCCTATTGGCCAAAATGGGCTGCAGGGGGGGCATTTTTGGCCGGCAGAGTGCTACAAGAGGCTGGGGAGGCTGAAAATGGGGGCTGAAAACAGGGCCCATTTTTGGCTGGTAGAGGCACTGTGGGCCGGTCCTTTGATATTTTCTCGCGGGCCAAATTTAAGTACCAGGCCAGATCTGGCTCACGGGCCTTGAGTTTGACACCCCTGGTTTAGCTTGAGCAGGGGTTGGACTAGATCAGTGGTCACCAACTGGTGGTCCGTGGAACATTGGTGGCCCGCAAGAAAATTTTGGTGGTCCGCAGAAAAATTATTTGCATTTTTTATGTTGCACTAAATTAGGGGTCCTCAAACTATGGCTCCTGGGCCAGATATGTGCAATGAATGTTTGTGTTGCTGCAGATAGTCTCCCCCTTCGGGGTCTTTTTGTGTGGGTCGGAGGGGGGGCAGAAATTCTGACTCAGGGTCTGCTTCAGCCTCCTGGTGCAGGGCTTTGGGCAAAAGCTGGAGGGAAGTGCTGCTGGTGGCGAAGAGCCGGAGGACTTTGTTCCAGTGGGACTGCATCATGGCCTGGAACTGGCTGACCATCTCAGCCCGCTGAGCCTCCAGGAGCCGGTACCTGGCCTTGCACTCTCGCAGGTCTTCCCTCTGCTTGGAAAGCCTGTGCTCATAGTCCTCAGTGAGGTGCTTCTGCTGAGCCTCCTTCTCAGTCAGATCCAATTTGAACTGAGCTGTTTTGCCAACTCTTTCTCATGGTGGCTGCTTAGCTCCAGCAACTGCTTCCTGTTGGGGCCCTAAGGAGCCCAGGTGGGCAGGAGAGGAGTGGGTGGGAGGGGTAAGTAGAGGCTGGTGAGGTGCCCCTCAATGTGAGTGACATCGAGCTGGTCACGCCCACCCAGTCACATGACTACCTAGCCACGCCCACCCAGCCGCTCATTAGGCAAATCGTATTAGTGGTCCGCAGAATTTAAAATTATGAATTTAGTGGTCCCTGAGGTCCGAAAGGTTGGTGACCCCTGGACTAGATGACCTGACCTCTCAGATCCCTTCCAGCTCTGATCTTCTATGATCACACCTGGCAAAGGCTCAACCCGCTGTCTCTTCTCAATCTCATCTTCCTGGGGGAAGCCTGGCGAGAACAGGAGACAGAGACCTGCTCACGTTCGAGCATGCCACGATGCACGCTTGGCTGCCTCTCATGAAGCGTTGCAAAAGTTATTAAAGGCCCACTTGAGTAATGATGTGCACCGTCTCACCCAATTTCTCCAGGCATCACCTTGAGTTTCTAGTGTTGCTAAATACTCCGCAGAACCCATCGTAGACGCCTCGCGCGATTTCCAAATCTTAAGTCATTTGTCATCGGGTGTGGGCATTTCCCAGTCGCTTCTTGAGAATTTCAGGAAAGGAAAAGGGGGAAGGGAGAGAGAGAGAAGGAGAAGGAGAAGGAGAAGGAGAAGGAGAAGGAGAAGGAGAAGGAGAAGGAGAAGGAGAAGGAGAAGGAGAAGGAGATGGAAGGATTTTTTTTTAAAAAAAAGTAGAAAGTTCTCGCCCAAACGAGGAGGGTCCTTGAACTTCATAGAATAATGGATGGAAAGTAATCAAGGAGAGACACAACCTGGAATTAAGGAGAAACTTCCCAACTGTGAGAACAATTAAGGACTAGGGGGGACATGATAGCAGTCTTCCAATATTTGAGGGGCTGCCACAAAGAAGAGGCAGTCAAGCTATTCTCCTAAGCACCAAAGGGTAGGACAAGAAGCAATGGGTGGAAAGTAATCAAGAAGAGAAGCAACTTAGAACTAAGGAGAACTAGTGAGAAGAATTAACCAGCCTTGCTTTCAGAAGTTGTGGGTGCTCCATCACGGGAGGTCTTCAGGAACAGATTGGACAGTCATTTGTCCAGAATGGTGGAGGGTCTCCTGCTTGAGCAGGGGATTGGACTAGAAGACCACCAAGTTCCCTTCCAGCTCCATTCTGATTGAGCAATTGCTCCATTGCACCAAACTGAAGAAGTGGTTTAGAATATATGTACATGGATTGTTCACCTGTATGATGCATCTATTTATTGTGTAACCACGTTGCTCCCAGAATAAATTACACCAGGGTGGGGTCAAAGGCAAGACAGTACATTGACAGTACACTTCAATAAGCCAAGAATGAATATAAACATAGCTGCGTTCTGGAGTAGAATAATTCTGCTCGGGAATGTGTAAAATCTGACACGTTTTTATCTCAGTATGGAACGTTTACCTTGAAAATACGAGAGGGGTTGATGTAAATATCAGATAGATTGTGCTGAGAGAGTTTGGGGTACCAGTCGGGCTGAACTGAAATTCAAGGAGGTGAATTGAAATTCAGTGAGATTTTTCCTAGGGTCGGGAGGAATTTATGTCATTATTACAAAGATTTCATTCCCATGAAATGGAATTTTTGAGGTGAACCTTGGCATGACTCTGTGGGTGTAGGCATGTCTGTGCACTGAGTGTCTGCCTGTGTCTTCCTCTGTTTGTGTGTGTGTTTGTGTGTGTGTGTGTGTCTGTCTGTCTGTCTGTCTGTCTGTGTGAGAGAGGGAGAGGGATTGGGAGAGACAGAGAGACAGAAAGACAGACAGAGAAAGAGAAAAAGAGAGAGAGAAAGAGAGACAGAAAGAGAGAAGCCGAGAGAAACAAAGAGAGAAACACAGGGAGACAGAGAGACAGAGACAGATAGAGCAAGAGAGAGACAGAGAGAGACAGAGAAAGAGAGAGAGAGACAGAAAGAGAGAAGCAGAGAGAAACAAAGAGAGAAACATAGGGAGACAGAGAGACAGAGACAGAGAGACACAGAGAGAGAGAGAGAGAGAGAAAGAGAGACACAGAGAAACAGAGAGAAAGAGAGAGAGAGAAAGAGAGACACACAGAGAGAGAAAGAGAGACACAGAGACACAGAGAGAGAGACAGAGAGAGAGAAAGACAGAGACAGAGAGAGAAAGAGAGAAACGAAGAGAGAAACACAGAGAGAAGAGAGACAGAGAGAAACAGAAAGACAGAGACAGAGAGAAAGAGAAAAAGAGAGAGACAGAGACAGATAGAGGAAGAGAGAGACAGAGACAGAGAGAGAGACAGAGAGAGGCAGAGAGAAAGAGAAAAAGAGAGAGACAGAGACAGAGACAGATAGAGAAAGAGAGACAGAGACAGAGAGAGAGACAGAGAGAGAGGCAGAGAAAAAGAGAAAAAGAGAGAGACAGAGACAGATAGAGGAAGAGAGAGACAGAGACAGAAAGACAGAGACAGAGAGAGACGGAGACAGAGAGAGAGAGACAGAGACAGAGAGACAGAGAGAGAGAAAGAGAGAGAGAAAGTGAGGGGGCTTTATAAAAATGATACGCTTCCCTTATAAAAACGATAAGTTTCCATTCTTCCTTTATTTTTCTCATCCAGGATTTGCAAGAGTAGCCCATTCCTAGTCACCAATGTCAGGGATTTAAAAAAAATAACCAATAAGGTTTTTGTAAGGTTTCTGCGTGTGCGTGCGTGTGCGTGCGTGTGCGTGTGCAGGAGGGTGTGGCAAGGGGTGCTTGTGTGGCAGCCACTTCTGATTCTCTAGTACGGTGTTTCTCAACCTTGGCTATTTGAGGATGTGTGGACTTCAACTCCCAGAATTCCCCATCTTCAAGTGGCCAAAGTTGGAAAAAAAAACACTGCTCTAGTGCTTTTGTTTTCTCCCCCTCCCCTCCTCCCCCCTCTCCCGCTGCCCCCACCACCCCCACTTCTGCCCCCCCCCAGTTCCCTCTTTGGTTAACTGGAAAGACTTTTCACCTCAAATGATATCATAACTCCTCCAGGTAGTCTGGCCACCTCAGGAAGGCCGTTGGATTCCTCCCATCCCTCCCTCTCCCTCCTAAGGCTCCTTGGCTGGGATAACCATCATCCCCTCCTCCTCCACTCCCATCCAGAGGCAAGAGAGACTGTGGTCCTTGGCTTGGCCTCCTTGCCGAGCAAGGGCAGCAAGATGGGATCCTCCTCATTCTCTGATTGAGTCTCACAGGTCCATTGCTGCCATATTCTGTAGCCATTTTGTTAGCGTGGAAACCAGCACTCTTCTCGGATCTACTGAGAGGAAGAAAATGGATTCATTCCACCGACAGCTGTGGAAAGTCATGTAAACAAACATGTGCCACATGTGAATAATAATAATAATAATAATAATAATAATAATAATAATAATAATAATAATAATAATAATAACAACAACAACAATAACAATTACTATTATTATTCTAATTCTTCTAGTTCTTATTATTGTTCTACTACTTCTACTACTACTAATTATTATTATTATTATTCTAATTCTTCTAATTCTTATTATTCTAATTCTTCTAATTCTTCTTCTAATTCTTCTAGTTATTATTATTATCATTCTAATTCTTCTAATTCTTCTAGTTATTATTATTATTCTACTACTTCTACTACTACTACTACTACTACTTATTATTATTATTATTATTATTATTCTAATTCTTCTAATTCTTATTATTCTAATTCTTCTAATTCTTCTTCTAATTCTTCTAGTTATTATTATTATTATTCTAATTCTTCTAATTCTTCTAGTTATTATTATTATTCTACTACTTCTACTACTACTTATTATTATTATTATTATTATTATTATTATTATTATTATTCTAATTCTTCTAATTCTAGTTCTTATTATTCTACTACTACTTCTACTTCTACTTATTATTATTATTATTATTATTATTATTATTATTATTCTAATTCTAATTCTTCTAATTATTATTATTATTCTACTTCTACTACTACTACTTCTTCTTCTAATTTTTCTAATTCTTCTTTATTTATTTTATTTATTTGTCAAGAATGTATTAGGTAATATATTTAAGTATAAGCATGAATTGAATACATAAAATAGATACAAATAGAGGAAACATTAGGACAGGGACAGTAGGCACGCTGGTTCTAATTCTTCTAATTCTAATTCTTCTTCTAATTTTTAATTCTAATTCTTCTATTTCTTCTTCTTCTAATTCTTCTTTTAATTCTAATTCTTAAATTCTAGTTGTTAAATTCGGGCAATAAAGAGGCAGGAGACCAGTGAGTGACAACAGCTCTTTAGTTTATAGTGAACCCAGTGACTGCTGTCTGGAAAAACCCCTCTTTATATACAGTTTTGGCTGAGGCTTCAACCAATGAACAACGTGCTTGCTCCCGCCCAAGTTTCCCTCCAAAACTCTTAAAGATACATTACACTCCTTCCCTCCCAGAACGCATTGTACCCACATTTACATAAAATTAGCATCTTATTTCTCTACGTAGTCACGTAAGTAGACTGGGCGTCTCCTAATTCTCTCGGGCCTGCGCAATCCATTTTCTGGGAGTGAGTCGAGCTGGCCAGAGGGACTGTTTGTTCCTGCTAGCTCCTCCTCTAGGCCATCCGGCCCTGGATTACTGGCAGAGTCGTCCCTGCTGTCTTCAGGAGGACCCGATTGGTGTCGCTGGACCTCATCGGACTCAGATAAGTCCCCCGTTTGTCCCGGGTTTGAGTCAGCTGTGAAGTCAAACATTTGGTAGTCAGGGCCTGGCTGATTTGTTTCTGTTTGACTTGCAATCCGTTTTCTTATTTGGTCTATGTGGCGTCTCCAGACCCGGCCATCCTCCATATCTACCAGATATGATTTTGGCCCGGTTATCTCGAGGATTTTTCCTCTTAGCCATGTTGGGCCCTCGCTATAGTTATGTGCCCATACCGGGTCGCCTACTGCCATTTCTCTTGTTTTACCCTGTGCCCCCTTGTACCCATCTGGGGTGTACGCTGGGTGTAGACGGTCTAATGGGCACCTGAGCTTTCTGCCCATCAATAGTTCCACCGGGCTGCGGCCAGTTGTTACACAGGGGGTTCTGTGTTGGACTGCTAGGAAGATATCGATTTTTGTTTGCCAATCGCCTGGCCTTACCCTAGATAATGCTTCTTTTGCGCTCCGAACGAAACGTTCTGCAAGTCCGTTCGTCGCCGGGTGGAACGGCGCCGAGAGGGCATGTTTGATGCCCTCCTCCGCTAAGTACCCTTCAAACTGGGTTGCCGTGAATTGCGGGCCGTTGTCGGAAACTAGGGTGTCTGGCAACCCATGGGTTACAAAGAGGTGCCTCAGGACTAAGATCACTGACTCGGCCGTCGTGGATCTCATGAGGATGATTTCTAGCCATTTGGAGTAGGCATCTACTACCACTAGAAAGGTTTGCCCGTGGAACGGGCCGGCAAAATCGATGTGGATCCTAGACCATGGCCCCTGGGGTTTCTCCCACTCTCTGATTGGGGCCGTAGGGGGTAGTGGCCTTGACTCTTGGCAGGCTTGGCATTTCCCTACCCTGTCGCTAATTTCCTTGTCCATCAAGGGCCACCACACATAGCTCCTTGCTAGACCCTTCATTCTCACGATCCCCGGGTGGCCCTCATGCAGGAGTTCCAGTACCTTTTTCCGTAATTTCTCTGGGATCACCACCCTATCTCCCCATAACAGACACCCCCCTTGAACCGATAGCTCTTCTCGCTTTTTCACAAATTCTTTGAACCGCTCACCCGGCGCAGCGGGCCATCCCCTTTGAACCCAACCCATTACAGTCCTTATTGTAATGTCCTTGTAAGATGCCCTAGCCACTTCTTTGGACGTGACTGGGCCAGAGTCCAAAGAGTCAATTAGAAGTGTCAACTTTCTTGAAGTCAATTGGTCCAACACTTTAAAGTCACAGGACACGATATTGACTTTAAAAACCAGAACTATCGCCAAAACTGAACACTTTAACAGAATAATCAGAAATATGAGAGACACAGCATGAACAACGAGATGATACCTGCCTTGAAATGTATTGACAACGTGTCCCTAACACGAGGAATGACACCAGACCCACACTCACAGGTCCACACAGGATGTCACCACCACACATCACCCAGCACAAAACCCACACATCAGGAAACGACCAGGACCAGAAGCCAGACCGCAGACATTAGCCATTCAAATAATCCATTGTGCAGCAGACAAACAGCAGTGCAGCTCACCAGCTCAAATCTGCAGCACAGATTAGACTGAGCACACCAAGCCCCACCAACACAGGACACACCCCAGCCAATCAGAGCACAGAAAAACATCCAATCAGAGCATGCTCCCACCCAATCAGTTCAAACACTAGCAGTTAAAGGAAGAAACAGCTGCGATCACATTGCTCCCAGAAGCAAGCTGAAGCCTGAAGATGAATGAGACTTGTGAAAGCAAGACACTTCAATTTTACGGGAAAACGAACAACCAAAGACCTATATACAAACATAAAATAGAAAACATATATATATATATATATATATATATATATATATATATATATATATATATATATATATATATATATATATATTTGTTTCTGATTTCTGTTATAATGTTGGGTTTTCTCATGTATCTTCATCTCTCTGCTTAGCAATGTGTTGCAGCTGTTCTTCCTTTAACTGCTAGTGGGGACTGGGTTGTCTGAGGATGGGGGTGGCTGGTTCAGTTGTGCTGGTCTGTCTGTTTGCAGATTTGAGCTGGTGAGCTGCACTGCTGCTGTTTGGCTTGTTTGTGGTGCATCTTCGTAGTGGGTGTCAGTCTGCTGCATGTATGGATTGGAGGGTTTGAATGGCTAATGTTGCAGCTGCGGTCTGGCTTCTGGTCCTTGGTGTGCTTCTGATCAGTGTGGGTTTGGGTGTGCTTTCTGGGTGGATGTGTGGTGACATCCTGTGGACCTCGTGAGTGTGGGTCTGGTGTCATTCCTCGTGTTAGGGACAATCAATAAGGCAGGTTTCCAAATGGCTGGTAGGCGGAGGTATCATCTCGTTTGTTCATGCTGTGTGGGCGTTTTCTATCTCGATGGCTTCTCTGATTATTCTGTTGTTAAAGTGTTCAGTTTTGGCGATAGTTCTGGTCTTTTTAAAGTCAATTCCTGTGACTTTAAAGTGTTGGACCAGGAAGAAGTTGGTTCCTCTTTTTGAATGAGTTCTTGTGTTCTTCAATCGTGCACTTATTCTTCTGTTGGTTTGTCCAATGTATGTGGTGGGGCAGTGCATGGGATTTCATATACTCCTTGATTTTCTAACTCAATTTTGTCTTTGGGGTTTCTTAGGATGGTGGATATTTTTGGTTTGTGCAGAATGCTGTCTTGATGTTATGTTTGTGGAGGATCTTGCTGATTCTGTCTGTGGTTTTATATATGGGAGGAGGCTGTGCCATTTTCTTGCTCTCTGTCTTGGGTTTTAGTGGGGGTTCTTTTGGATTAGTTTGGTAATCTTATTTCTCTGGAATCCATTGGATGTTAACGTTTGTGAGTGTGTAGTTCGGTTTTAGGTGTTGTTTCAGCTAAGCATTTTGTTCTAGAGATGAGTGTCTTGGCTACGGAGTTGATCTGTGCTGGGTGGTGGTGTGAGTGCATGCAGATAGCGGTTTGTGTGTTTTCTTCTGGTAGATGGTGTGTCCTAGGAGCCATTGGGTTTCTTGTAGACTAAGACATCTAGGAAGGAAGTTGGTTGTTAACTTCTGTTTCCATGGTGAACTGTATTTTGGGGTGTAGGCTATTGAGGTGTGTGAGGAAGTTTTCAAGTTTTCTTTCCGTGTGGGATTATGAAGGTGTCGTCTACGTATCTGAGCCAGAGTTTGGGTTTGTGATCAGATTTTTCTAGTGCTTGGGTTTCAAAGTGTTCCATGTAGAGGTTGGCAATGACAGGTGAGAGGGTGATCCCATGGGTGCGCCTTCTATTTGTTTGTATTTTTGTCCGTTATAGATGAAGTATGTGTTGGATAGGCAGTGGTTGGTCAGATCTAGTATGTGCTTGGGGGTTATATTTGTTTTGGATAGCTGTCAAGGCTTCTTTGATTGGCACTTGGGTGAAGATATGACATCAAAGCTCACAGTAGGTCGCTGTAAGTTTTGTTTCTTTATGATCTCTATGAACTGGAATGAGTTTTTTTTCGTGTGAGGCGATGGATTCTGCATAGGGCTGTAGTTGTTTGGCGATTTGGCTAGGTTTTGTGAGGTGAGCCTATGGAGCTGACTATGGGTCTGAGTGGGGGTTCCTTCTTTGTGTATCTTGGGAGGCCGTGAGCTTAGGGCATCTGGATGATTTCTCTCTGGAATGATTCTTTGTTGGATTTCTTCGCTGATGGGGAGGCTTTTATTTTGGATCTAGTGGTTTTCTAGGTAGGTGGTGGGGTCTGTTTTAGGGGCTTGTATGCAGGGTCTTGGAGTAGGTTGGTTAATTTGGTTTGGTAGTCAGATGTGTTCATAACCACCGTGGCGTTGCCCTTGTCTGCTGGTAGGATTATTATGCTGGTATCTTTTTCAGGTTAAGTAGTGCTGTCTGTTCCTCTTTGTAAGTTGCTTTTGGGTGGCTTGCTGCTGCAGAGGATGTTGGTGATTTAGTCTGATTTTGTTAGCGTCGCCGGGGTTGATTTTGGTCAGGCTGGTTTCAACTCCATATAATGGTCTCAGTGGGGATGTATTTGGGAGTGACTGCAAAGTTGAATCCTTTGGAAAGGACATCGGTTTCAGCTTTAGGGCGAATGGAACCTCCTAGCCTTTAACCTGATAGGGCAACTTGTGGGTCTAGATTAAAAGAAATAGGGGTCCCTACTTGCCCAGGCAGTCTTTAAAGACGCCCTCAACTCCTTCATTAGTTCATCCTTGAGGTCGACTGCTTCCGGAAGACCCCAGTCACCCCATGCCCAAAGCTCGGAACCAGTCCAGTCCTAGCAAACTCGGTAAGGTTCCATCCACTATGGTGATTGGCAGGGTTTTCTTGAACTGTCCATACTTGACTTGGACGGACGTACCCTCGAACAGGGATTCGATTCCCTTGGTAGTCCTGCACTCTCAGCTTCTGGGGTTGCAGCTTGCGCTCATGACGGCTGGCAAGTCTCTCACGAGGTGTCCCAGGACATAATCGTGATTGATGAGCCGGTGTCCACTTCCAGTTGGCACGGCACCCTTCAATGTGTGTCTTGGTAAAATCTTTTTTCTAGTCGCTGATGCGTGACCCACTCACGGCAGTCTGGTTTAACTTCGCGCTTTTGAATGGACCAATCCCGGGCCGCCGCTGCTCCCGCGCGCTCTGATTGGTCGGTTTGAATTTTGGCGGAAGGTTGGGGGGCTCGACAGGCCTGCGCTATGTGGCCTTTCTTTTCGCACCGCCGCAAACCCGCCTTAAACTTGCAGTGTTGTCGCTGGTGTTGGCCCCCGCAACTCACGATTCGCCCGTCTTCTCTCTCCGCCTCCCGTGGAAAACCTCTTCCTCTTCCTCACCTTCCGATTCGGCCTGACTCCTCATTGTGGACCGGGTTGCGCCCAGCCCTGGCGTTGCGCTTTGCAGGGTCTCTGCCGCTTGGTGACATCTCGTGAGCCCTGGCCTCGCCCAAGGCTATTGCCAGCGCCAGGTTGCTTTTAGACAGCAGCCGCCGCAATCGGATGTCCCTGACCCCACAAATGAGCTGGTCGAGCAAGGCGCCTTCCAAATCTCTGTACTCACAATGGTTCGCGGCTTTTCAACGCCGCCATGTACACACTAATCGATTCCCTCGCGCTGTACCCGCTGCCTCACGAACTTGTGCTCAAGTGCCGCTTGCAGTGTTTGCCACGGTACCGACTGTACCGCATCGGCTCTGAAAGTGACTCTGCGGTGTCGAAAACCTCTGGACCGCAGTGGCTTAGGAAGCACGCCGCTTCCGATTGTCCGAGACTCCTTGAGTTCGCTCGCTCGAGGAAACACTGAAACGAGCCATGTACGACCCCATTTCTCCTTAGCTGGGTCGAATGGCGCTGGCGGTGTGTAGCTGGACATCGCTGCTTTCCGCCCTTACTGTCTGGGTTCGTGGATTCCTGGTTACTTCAGCTCTTTTTGTGATCTCTGCCTCAATATCCCACCTTCGCCGCCAATGTTAGATTCGGGCAATAAAGAGGCAGGAGACCAGTGAGTGACAACAGCTCTTTAGTTTATAGTGAACCCAGCACCGCCGCTGAAAACCTCTTTATATACAGTTTTGGCTGAGGCTTCAACCAATGAACAACGTGCTTGTTCCCGCCCAAGTTTCCCTCCAAAACTCTTAAAGATACATTACACTAGTTCTTCTTTTTCTTCTTCTAATTCTAAATAATTCTAATTCTTCTGATTCTTCTGATTCTTCTGATTCTTCTTCTAATTCTTCTTAATTCTAATTCTTTTTCTAATTCTGCTATTTCTTCTTAATTCTTCTTCTTCTGATTCTAATTCTCCTTCTCTTCTTCTTCTGCCTCATCTTCTTCTTCTTCCTCCCCTTCCTACTCTTTATTCTTCTCTTCTCTTCCATCTTAGCTCCTCCTCTTCCCAGTTCTTCATCATCCTCTCCTCCTTATTCTCCTCCATCCTCCACCCTTTTCCTCCCTTCTCCCTTTCTCCTCCTCCTCCTCCTCCTTTCTTTCCTTGCCATCACTCTTCATGGTGCTTTTCACACATCAATTTGCACGGTTTAGAACTAAGTAGTAAATACCTCATTTCCGTCATTATCCTTTTGGGTTGGATCATGGGACTACGTGCCAGAGGGGAGCACCCAACCTTCTCATCGTCACCTCCTTCTTCTCCCACTTATATGATTCAGCACCTTGGCTTGCTGGATCCACCTTTCCAAGACAGATTGTCACCCCCAGAAGAGAACAGTTTGGCCCCCATCCCAGGCCCCATAAATCTATCATGAGGTTGTAATGTAGTTGGATTCAGTAAGATGTTTTTCACCGCCTTGTTGGATCCAACACCCATCCATCGCCTTGTTCTCCCTGCTGCCATCATGCAGCAGCCATGTTGAGAAAGCAGCATGCTCCTAACTAAGATTTGAACTCGTGCCCTCAGGCCAGGCATTGTGAATTTTCTTTTCTTTAAAAAAAAAAAAAAAGTGGCTAGAAAAAATAACAGAATAACTAGTTGAAAGTAAGCCAGAAACAGTTTTACTAGGAATCCTTAGGAGAACATACACCAAAGAAATAAAATATCTGCTTTTACACATTATAACAGCTGCACGAATAACATTTGCACAAAATTGGAAACAGGAAAAGACACCAACAGATGAAGAAGTGATAGGGAAAGTTTCAGAATGTGCCGAAATGGACAAGTTAACAAAAGAAATTAAAGAGAAAGAAGAGACAGGTTATTATATAATCTGGAACAAATAGTATGAATTGGATTAGAAGGGAAAATTTTATTCTATGTTTGGTTTATGTATAACAATACCTTGTGATTGACCCGGGAAGCGGGGGGTGGGTGAAGGGAGGGGGGAAGGGGGTTTTGCGGGGGGAAGGGGGGGAAAAGGGGGAAAAATGTTTGTTAAAACTTTTTCAATAAAAAAAAGAAGAAGAAGAGGGCCGTGAAAATATTTACAGACCCCTCACATCCAGGACATAAACTGTTTCAACTCCTACCCTCAAAACGACGCTATAGAGCACTGCACACCAGAACAACCAGACACAAGAACAGTTGTTTCCTGAAGGCCATCACTCTGCTAAACAAATAATTCCCTCAACACTGTCAAACTATTGACTAAATCTCCACTACTATTAATCTTCTCATCGTTCCCATCACCCATCTCCTCCCACTTATGACTGTATGATTGTAACTTTGTTGCTGGTATCCTTACATTGATATATTGACCATCATTTGTGTTGTAAATGTTGTACCTTGATGAAGGTATCTTTTCTTTTATATACACTGAGAGCATATGCACCAAAGACAAATTCCTTGTGTGTCCAATCACACGTGGCCAATAAAAAAATTCTATTCTATTCTATTCTATTCTAAAAAGCTACGCGTTGCATTTTCCTAATTTGAGGGTCAGGTGTAGATCTGAACAACTTGGAGAAAAGGGCTATTTACAAGAGAGAGAGAAACGGGTATTTTGGGACTGGGGAAGCCAACATGACAAATAGGTTTCTGGTTTCAGACTCCAAAGATGCTTTAAGATCGTGGGGTGCTGGAGCCATGCCAGATTTAGATCATCCTGGGTGGCCCATGTATGTTGGCTTCTTCTTCGCTGGTATGCTGTGCCTATGTATTTTAAATAAACAGATGCTACAGCAATTTTCAAGTCTCTTCTCTCTCTCTTTCTTTCTATTACTCTCTCCCTTTCTCACTTTGTTTCTTTCTCTCTTTCTCCCTCTTTTTTCTCTCTCATACACATATCCTTCCTTCCTTCCTTCTTCCCTCTTTTTCTCTTTCTTTCTTTCCTCCCTTTCTTCCTTCCATTCCTCCTTCCTTCTTCCTTCTTTCCTTCTTTTCTCCCTCTTTTTCTCTTTATCTCTCTTATGCACACTCTCTTTCTCTCACATACACACATTCTCTTTTCTTTCTTTCTTTTTTCCTTCCTTCCTTCCTTCTTTCTTTCTTTCTTCTTTCTTTCTTTCCTCCTTTCTTCCTTCCATTCCTCCTTCCTTCTTCCTTCTTTCCTTCTTTTCTCCTCTTTTCTCTTTATCTCTCTCTTATGCACACTCTCTTTCTCACTTTGTTTCTTTCTCTTTCTCCTCTTTTCTCTCTTATACACACATTCTCTTTCTTTCTTTCTTTTTCCTTCCCTCCTTCCTTCTTTCTTTCTTTCTTCTTTCTTTCCTTCCATCCCTCCTTCCTTCTTCCTTCTTTCCTTTTTTTCTCCCTCTTTTTCTCTTTATCTCTCTCATATGCACGCTCTCTCTTTCTCTCACATGCACACATTCTCTTCTTTCTTTCTTTCTTTCTTTCTTTCTTCCTTCCTTCCTTCTTCTTTCTTTCTTCTTTCTTTCTTTCCTCCCTTTCTTCCTTCCATTCCTCCTTCCTTCTTCCTTCTTTCCTTCTTTTCTCCCTCTTTTTCTCTTTATCTCTCTCTTATGCACACTCTCTTTCTCTCACATGCACACATTCTCTTTTCTTTCTTTCTTTCTTTTTTCCTTCCTTCCTTCCTTCCTTTCTTCCTTCCTTCTTTTTTCTCTTTCTCTCTCATACCATTCTCTCTGTTGCTTTCTCTCTCATGCACACATTTTCTTTCTTTCTTTCTTTCTTTCTTTCGTTCTCTCTCTCTCTTTCTCTCTCTCATACTCATATTCTCTCACTTTTTCTTTCTCTCAAATGCTTTTCTCTCTCTCTTTACACACAGTCTCTTTCCTTCTCTTTCTTTGTGTGTCTCACGCACAAACATACACAGCGACATACAGTATATACATATATACTCAGAGCTACCAATCACAGAACTGGGAAAAAGCAGAAGAATATCATACGTTCATTTGCTATCAAGCCTATTACCTTCCAACTCAAGGAGCATTTATTTTCCAGGGCCTGAAATTCAATGACATTTTTTCCTACAGCAAAACCACTTTTTATAAGAAGCGTGCATAAGCAGGAGCGTAGAATGGTTTGGGAACCTTCTGGCCCATTTGCATTAAAAACTTTATCTCTAACTCTTTCAGCAGCCACTCCAGAGCGTTGAAAGAGCAAATTAAAAAAGGGGAAAAAAAGAGTTATATAAACACCTTCATTTTGTTTCTAATTTACGTTTTCCTAGAGATGGATGGAAGATGCGTTCATTACCTCGGGCTTATCGGCTAAAACTAGGTAGCATTAATTTAGCGCCGGTGCATCTTATCACTAAATGAAACACATGCTGGAAATAACAATAATAATGCCCTCAGATTTAAAAAGGGGGGGCTCCTTCCATTCAACTTGCTTGTCCTTTGTTCGCTCTCCCTCCTCACACGTTACACTAGGAGCTTTTGCATTCCTTATCCCGATCGGAGTTGTGGTTCTACACCGGACACATATTGATTTGAAAACTTGAGGGCGCTTTTGGAATCAGATGCAACTCTCTTCATTTGTCACGCAGATACCGTAAGAGAGATTGCAGCCCTCAATTTATTCCTGATTAATAATGGCCTTGCACTGCGTTTCCACACACCTGAGCGACTAATCGAAAGTTTGGCATCTCCATATTCATTGCCCTGTTTGGAGAACCTGTGGCATCAAATTGCATTACTGAAATAATTGTTTCCTTCTCACTGTGTGTGTGTGTCTCGGTATCTTTTTCTTTGCTTACTTCCTCCCCCTATGAATTACCTGGGGGGGGGGGAACATTCTGAAATAAAGAAATGTGCAAGGAATAATTATTAAAAAAAACTATAAGAATTCACCAGATTCTCTTCAAATGAGTTAAAGCCACACGATGAACTTTGAAAAGAAGATGTGAAACTCCAAAGTTTGACTGACTTTCCCTAATCTGCTGAAGAATTTGACTCAATGGAAGCTTATTTTTTAATATTATTAATATTAATATTATTAATATTAATAATAGTCCTTGAGTGGCTCAGACTGCTAAGACAGTCTGTTATTAACAGCAGCTGCTTGCAATTATTGCAGGTTCAAGTCCCACCAGGCCCAAGGTTGACTCAGCCTTCCATCCTTTATAAGGTAGGTAAAATGAGGACCCAGATTGTTGGCAATAAGTTGACTTTGTATATAATATACAAATGGATGAAGACTATTGCTTGACATAGTGTAAGCCGCCTTGAGTCTTCGGAGAAGGGCGGGATATAAATGCAAATAAATAAATAAAATAAAATAAAATAAAATAAAATAAAATAAAATAAAATAAAATAAAATAAAATAAAATAAAATAAAATAAAATAAATAAATAAATAAATAAATATTTATTTGGAACAAAAATGACTAAAGCAGTAGTTTGGAGAACCAAATACCACCTCTGGCTGGCCCCAAAGTGGGGTGGGAATGGAGATTTTGCAATAGCCTTCCCCTAGAGTGCAGTATCCTTCTCCTGCCACTCCCACCAAGCCACACCCACAGAACCGGTAGTAAAAAAATTTGAATTCCACCATTGGTTGACAGGAGGTGAGGCGAGGACAGGAACTCATCCCGTCGTGCACTTGGGTCTCGAACCTGGGCTGCCAGCTTTCCAAATGACAAACCCAGCATCTTAACCATGAGCCAACACACACACACACACAAACACACACACACACAACGACTTGCTAATTTGTTAGCTTGCAAATATGAGCATGCATAAATAGAAAGGAGACTTGGAAAAGAACAATACAAACATAAGTTTTATTGTTCTCTTTATCCCCTTGCTTTCCGTGTAGGTCTAAAATAATCTTCCTAATAGAAAATGCTGGCTGAGGATAAATGGGCGAAGAAGTTCATTACGTCTGAAGAATCACATCATTAAAGAATTACATTTTGTAAGTATATCGCGATTTGTTTACTATATTTGTATACTCCCAAATCAGATTGACTCACAGCAGGTTACAAGCAGATAAAACCAAACTACAACAAAATTCCAAAGATAAAACAATCAAATATAATCAGCTGGCTTTACATTTCTCATTCCCCCTCATTATAATTAAAATATAAGATTGTGAAGAGCTTCCCTTTATCCAATATGTTAATTACAAAGCAGTTAAATCTCTTTTCCACTTCTAAATCTACCTCACTTGTCAGATATCCGAGAGTTTTAACACAACTTAACTTTGGCTATTTATCAAAAACAGGGAGTTAAATAATTTAGATGCTGAGTGGTTGATTGATTAATTATGAGCCATCAAGAGGATTTTAGACTCCTACTGACCACATAGATTTTTCTCTGTGATTATCTACCTCTAACATGTTCCTTCAAATCGCCCAAAGATGCATGAAACGAATTCATCTATCTTGCTTCTGTTCATCCTTTTTTCTTCTTCTTCCACCTTTCCCATCATTAGAACCGTAACAAAATAACAGAACAACAGAGTTGGAAGGGACCTTGGAGATCTTCTAGTCCAACCCGCTGCTTAGGCAGGAAATCCTACACCACTTCAGACAAATGGTTATCCAACATCTTCTTTAAAACTTCCAGTGTTGGAGCATTCACAACTTCTGGAGGCAAGTCATTCCACAGATTAATTGTTTCTAACTGTCAGCAAATCTCTCCTTAGTGCTAAGTTGCTTCTCTCCTTGATTAGTTTCCATCCACTGCTTCTTGTCCTGCCTTATCCAGAGCGCTAGTACTTTACAACATGTGTCCAAAGTAGAATAATTTGAACCTGATCATGTCCGCCAAAAGAGAGAACCAAGGTTTGAAAATATTAAGTGGCCCAGCTTTTAAAAGTTTCTCTGTGAGAAGCAGTACAGACAGCCCTTGACTTACGGCCACAATGGAGGCCTACATTTCCATGGCTAAGTGAGGGCGTTGCTAAGTGAATTTTGCTCCCTTCCTGTTTCGCAAAAACGGGGCTCACAGAGGGTTTGGGAGGCCTGCCGAGTGCTCCTGGAGGTCAGGGAGGGCAAAAACATGATGCATGGGGGGGTGGGGTTTGGTAGGCCAAAAATGAGGGCATTTTTGCCCTCCCCAGCCCACAGGAGCACTCTGCAGGCCTCTCAAAGCCTCTGCATGCCCCGTTTTTCACAAAAATGGGACACGTCAGGCAGGGCTTCGGGAGGCCAAAAATGACTGTATTCGGTGTATAAGACACACCAACATTTCCACCCTCTTTTGGGGTGTGTGTGAAGTGTGTCTTATACTCTGAAAAGTACGATACGTGGTGCGTAGTTGTGTGTGGATTTTCAGTTGTTGATTGGGGTGTTGATGGAGGTGTTAAGTCACTGGCTGTTGTTTCCTTGTGCTTCTGCCAAGCCCTCGGTAACTAAGTATTTAATAAGCTGGTGGTAAATCAGCACTCCTGTTGACGGACAAAGGCCTAGGCTTTCATCAGTTCCCTGGCTGTTTTTGGGCCTGCTTGTCCAACAATCTCATTAGCTGCAAAATTGAATGTATGTCCTTATTCATTGCAATGTGAGGCTACCAATGAGTTTGGGTCTGACCATTCACTTGTGTTCTGGTAGTTAGTTTCCTCCCCGTCTGTCCTACATAGTCGCTGTTCTGTCCCCCTGGCCTCCATCCGAGCGATGGCTTAATTAGCCGTCACTATCAGCTCTGGCAGCAAACTAGCGAGCGTGTGCCAAGTGTCTCTGTTATCTCCCTGGATGCTGATGAGTCAACAAACAGAACTTCAGCTCTAGTCAAGCAGCTGATTTGCCTGCTACAAAGAGGTATAGCAGCCCTTGCTGCTTTTATATCCTGCGGGGTGTGGCTCCATGACTCAGCACTTCTTAGGCCTGCCCCACCCCTGCTTCTGTTGTTCCCACCTCTCCTGCCTACGAAACCTAGGGTCCAGCCAGGCCTGATTGCCATCAGCTGGGTCTGGAGGCATGGCCTGGGGAGAAAGAATCAGGGGACGGAGGCCTCATTATCTCCTCCACTTGGCCTGCCTCTGGCTCCTGGAGCTGAGCCAGGGAAGCCGGTGCTCCAGAGATATGTCCTGATGGCCCTTCCCCCTCACTTTCCAAGTCACTTTCTGGCAGGGCTCCCAGCTCGGGGGGTGCAGACACAACAGTCACAGAGACAATCCATGCAGGGAATCCAGTAGATTTTATTGGAAGTATCCCCCACCTGCAAGGGATCTTTACAATACATAATTTGCCCTTGTAGGGTAGCCTTTGGGCAGTGCACAATGCCCACTTGCATTTCAGTTTCTCATCCAAGAAGCTTCTTCAGTTCTAACATTTTCAAAGGAAAAAAGCAGAAGAAGAAACCAAGAAAGTCTATTTGATTTTTTTTTTGGGGGGGAAGCACCTTTGGGACAACCACGACCTGAATGATGGAGAACTTCCATAGACCGTCTCATCCTGAGGCAATTGGCTGGCACTGTATGCCCACATGAGATACCCATGGCCACCACTGCTGCTGCAATCTACTCCCTCCTGCCAGAGGTGGGATTCAAAAATTTTAGCAACCAGTTCTCTGCCCAGCTGCTGGGTGGGCGTGGCCTACTCAGCCTCCTACACCATGGTGGGGGTGCGGGGCGTTTTCACCCTCCCCAAGCTCCAGAGGCCTTCCTTGAGCCTCTGGGAGGGTGAAAATGGCCTTCCCCAGGCTCTGGAGGCCTTCCGGAGGCAAGAAAGGGCCCCGTTTCCAGACTTCCAGAACTCCTGGGAGGCCCGTTTTTCGCCCTCCCAGAGCCTCTGCGTAGGCGCTGCACTTACCTGGCATCCAAAATGGACCGCATGGAGACTCCTGGGAGGAGCAGGGTGGGGTGAGGTGGGCCAGCCAGTCCTTGTAACTACCGGTTCGGTGAACCAGATGTAAAATTAGCATCCGTTTTCCCCAAACCAGTCTGAACTGGCTGAATCCCACCCCTGCCTCCTGCCCTTGAGAGAAGACTGTGGGTGCAAACTCCAGGCACCACAACCGGTCTACTCCATGAAATGCATTCATTAGCTCCGTAAATTATGATGTATATAAGAGTTTGCCTCTTCTAAGCAAACCTTTAAAGAGGTTTTATGGTCCTGTTCTAGGAATGGGATCTCCAAACTCTGCAAATCAAAAATTCTTATCTCCTCTTCGTGCCATCCATCAGATGCCCCACGATAGATAAATGTCTACCAGCTAAATGCCTGATTAATCATTTTTTTAGTTCATTGCCTTCTGCTGACCACTTTAACTTCCCTGCCATAACGTCCTGTGTGCCGTAGTCATATTGATAGCCCAGCCACTGCAAATGAATTAATAATACTGCTGCCTTTCCACCACCCTACCCATTGAACATCTCATCTTACAAAGTGCTGAGACAGTTAATTCCAACGGACCTGGGTATGATTTTCAAAAGCGATATGAAATGAAACTCATATTTCTTTCCAAGAACACCAGGACCAATTTATCTGATCTAGTCTTTTGACGCCGGCACCAGCTACCTCTGTGGGGGGTTTTGTCCCCCAAAACTAATAAAGCTCAGCGTTCATCTCAGCATAATAGAATTTAAATCTGTGTTAACAGTTCTGCTAAGGTAGGCAGAAAACTGAATAGGTAGGTAAAGGTAAAGGTAAAGGTTCCCCTCGCACATTTGTGCTAGTCGTTCCCGACTCTAGGGGGCGGTGCTCATCTCCGTTTCAAAGCCGAAGAGCCAGCGCTGTCCGAAGACGTCTCCGTGGTCATGTGGCCGGCATGACTCAATGCCAAAGGTGCACGGAACGCAGTTACCTTCCCACCAAAGGTGGTCCCTATTTTTTCTACTTGCATTTTTACATGCTTTCGAAACTGCTAGGTTGGCAGAAGCTGGGACAAGTAACGGGAGCTCACCCCATTACACAGCAGCACTACGGATTCAAACCACTGAGCTGCCGACCTTTAGATTGACAAGCTCAACGTCCTAGCCCCTGAGCCACCGCGCCCCTGTGTAGAGTTGCCCATAACTCTTGATAGATAGATAGATAGATGTATATATATGTATGTGTATATATGTATGTATGTATGTATGTATGTATGTATGTATGTATGTATGTAGGTCTTTGGTTATTCGGGTTTTCTCCCGTGTAAAATTGGAAGTGTCTTGGCAACGTTTCGACGAAGTCTCATTCGTCATCTTCAGGCTTCAGCTTCGTGCTTCTGGGAGCAATGTGTGATTGCAGCTGTTTCTTCCTTTTAACTGCTAGTGGGGGTTTGAACTGATTGGGTGGAAGCTTGGCTGTGCTCTGATTGGATGGGGGGGGGGTTTCTGCTCTGATTGGCTGGGGGTGTGTCCTGTTTGGGTGGGGGCTTGGTTGTGCTCAGATTAGTCTGAGTTGCAGGGGGATTTGAGCTGGTGAGCTGCATTGCTGTTGTTTGGCTTCGTGTTCGTGGTCGTGCTACATCTTCATAGTGGGTGTCTGTCTGCTGCATGTATGGATTGGAGGGGTTTGAAATGGCTAATGTTGCAGCTGTGGTCTGGCTTCTGGTCCTTGGTCGTGCTTCCTGATCAGTGTGGGTTTGGGTCTGCTTTCTGGGTGGATGTGTGGTGGTGACATCCTGTGTGGACCTCGTGAGTGTGGGTCTGGTGTCATTCCTCGTGTTAGGGACTCGTTTGTCAATAAGGGCGGGTTTCCAAATGGCTGGTAGGCGGGAGGTATCATCTCGTTTGTTCATGCTGTGTGGGCGTTTTTCTATCTCAATGGCTTCTCTGATTATTCTGTTGTTAAAGTGTTCAGTTTTGGCGATAGTTCTGGTCTTTTTAAAGTCAATATCATGTCCTGTGGCTTTAAGATGTTGGACCAGGGAAGAAGTTGGTTCCTCTTTTTTGACTGAGTTCTTGTGTTCTTCAATGCGTGCACTTATTCTTCTGTTGGTTTGTCCGATGTATGTGGTGGGGCAGGCGGTGCATGGGATTTCATATACTCCTTGATTTTCTAACTCAATTTTGTCTTTGGGGTTTCTTAGGATGGTGGATATTTTTCGGTTTGTGCAGAATGCTGTCTTGATGTTGTGTTTGTGGAGGATCTTGCTGATTCTGTCTGTGGTGCCTTTTATATATGGGAGGAGGGCTGTGCCGTTTTCTTGTTCTCTGTCTTGGATTTTAGTGGGGGGTTCTTTTTGGATTAGCTTGGTAATCTTATTTCTTTGAAATCCATTGGATGTTAGTACGTTAGTGAGAGTATGTAGTTCGGTTTTTAGGTGTTGTTCATCAGCTAAGCATTTTGTTCTGGAAATGAGTGTCTTGGCTACGGAGTTGATCTGTGCTGGGTGGCGGTGCAAACCCCCAGGAGCAGTTAAAAGGAAGAAACAGCTGCAATCACACATTGCTCCCAGAAGCACGAAGCTGAAGCCTGAAGATGACGAATGAGACTTCGTCGAAACGTCGCCAAGACACTTCCAATTTTACACGGGAGAAAACCCGAATAACCAAAGACCTACATACAAACACCCGCGAAAACCTCAGAATATATGTGTGTGTGTGTGTGTGTGTGTGTGTGTGTGTGTGTGTGTGTGGTTTTAGACTGTACACTGGATATTTTAACTGTATTATTTATTTATCTGAGCCACTGGGAGTCGGGATGGAATAGAAATCCGCTTAATAAATAAGCCAACTGCCTGATACCCTCTTCGCATCCCTCTCCTCTCATAAGAAGCGGAGAAACCTTCCTTAACATGATTGAGCAAAAGGGGAAATGAGGCTCAAGACTCAGCTTGAGGTATGGTCAAAATCCTCCCCTCCCCCTCCCCCCCCCTCAAAAAAAAAAACACCTTAAATGAATTCAATTCTCCATGGGCAAACCAATTGAACTCTCAGATGCTGAAGAAGTTAGCGGACATCATTTGAGAACCATTGTCTATAGTTTTTGAAAACTTTTGGAGAGCTGGCAAGCTACCAGAGAATTGGTAAATCACAGAAGTTAGAAAAGGCAAAAAAAAAAATGCTTTCAAGACAGATAATTCATAATTCATAATTTCAAGACAGACAATTCATTAGATACCATTTATATAGTTATTACATGCTTATATTCATATATATAGTTATGTGTTGTATAGATACTTCATGCTTATGCTTATGGATACTGTTATGACAAATAAATAAATAAATAAATAAATAAAAATAAAAATAATCCTCAACTTACAGCCATCCGTTTAGTGACCATTCAAAATTACAATGATCCCCTTTTGCAATCTTCTGACAAGCAAAATCATGGGGAGCAGCCAGATTTGTGCATAAGAGCACAAACGTGCCTACCGTTCCTGTCCTATTGTTTCCTTTCATTACATCCAATCAATACAGTTATCACATACTTATGCTTATATATATATGCTTAGATATTATATAGTTATTTTCATGCTTATGCTTATATATACTGTTGTGACAAAATAAATAAATAAAAATAAAATAAAAAATTTAACAACCTTGTTACTAACTTAGTGTAGTGAATCACCTAACCACTCTGGCAAGAAAGGTTGTAAAATGGAGCAAAACTCACTTAACAATTGTCTCACTTAGCAATAAAAATTTAGGGTCGTATGTCAAGGACTACCTGTAACTAAATAGATGAAGCAATAGCAGATCGTCTCTACTTTAAGACAAAGAACACACCTTCTGAATTGTCTCCGGAGGAAGAGATCGGATAGTTACTTGTCTGAAATGGTATAAGGGTCTCCTGCTTGAGCAAGGGGTTGGACTAGAAGATCTCCAAGGTCCCTTACAGGAATACGGCTTGTAACTTGACTCTCACCTTTGTAAAGGAGCTCCACATTTAGACAGGTAGTTTTTAGTGGTGTTTAGAACTGCCACTTGAAAATGATAAATTAATTAAACAGAAATTATGGGGCTCAGTCGTGATCGTAAGTCGAGGATTACCTATAGTCAAGAAAAGGGACCAGGTAAGGACCACAGAACTATGGACCAGGTAGCTTAATAATGACAGGGATGCGGTGGCTCAGTGGCTAAGATGCTGCGCTTGCCGATCAAAAGGTTGGCAGTTCAGCGGTTCGAATCCCTAGTGCCTCGTAACAGGGTGAGCTCCCGTTACTTGTCCCAGCTTCTGTCAACCTAGCAGTTCGAAAGCAGGTAAAAAATGCAAGTAGAAAAATAGGGACCACCTTTGGTGGGAAGGGAACAGCGTTCCGTGCGCCTTTTGGCGTTGAGTCATGCCAGCCACATGACCACAGAGACGTCTTTGGACAGCGCTGGCTCTTCGGCTTTGAAATGGAGATGAGCACCGCCCCCTAGAGTCGGGAACGACTAGCACAAATGTGCGAGGGGAACCTTTACCTCAGCTTAATACTGCTAGTTGTAAAACAAGGTTGTAAAACAACTGGGTTGTTGTAAAACAACCGGATTGCCTGAAGATGACCTGGTTGTTCTTGTTCACCTACTTGAAATCCTGAGGTGATTCATCACAAAGGCACAACTTTGTGCCTTTCAATGGAAATACCTCATGAACCCCTGAGAAAGTCACTACTACTTCCATGTCGATCCTCACCCTGGTCTCTTTGCATATGTTTTCCATCTCTGTAGGAAGCTTCAATTGCCTCCTAGCCACTGGGGAGCACTAATGGTGACCTACTTTTCCAGAACATTCCAGAGGTGGTAGTGAAGTTACTTTGATGCCTCCTACGGATATGCAAAACTATCCAAATCTTTCATGGAAACCGCCCACTTTGTGGCTTTTGCTTCATTATATTCCCCATTTAATATGTTGTGCAGTAGTTGGGAGAGAAAAAAAAATATGAAACAGTTCTGTGGAAATGTTTAATCGTCACAGCTTGAAGTTTCCACACAGTGAAGGTTGGGGTAAGGGGGGGTGTCCCCATCTCTTTCAGAAGTTGCCTTCCATGGCCACACAGGTGATCCCCGACAAACGAGCACAACTGAGCCCAAAATTTCTGTTGCTGAGCGAATTTTGGGCCATTTTACGATCTTTCTTGCCACGGTTGTTAAGTGAATCACTGCGGTTGTTGAATTAGTAACACAGTCGTTAAGTGAATCTGGCTTCCTCGTTTGACTTCGTTTGTCACAAGGTCGCAAAAGGGGATCACGTGACCTCCCAGGACACTGCAACCGTCATAAATACGAGCCAGTGGCCAAGAGTCTGTATTTCGATCACGGGACCGTGCGATGGTCATAAGTGTGAAAAATGGTCATAAATGCCATCCAGATAGACAGATTAATAGAGTTGGAAGGGACCTTGTAGATCACCTATTTCAAACCCCCTGCCCAAGCAAACCCTATCTGACAAACCATTTTTGACAGAGGGCAGTCCTATCTGAAATGGTACGTGTCTCCTGTTTGAGCAGGGGGTTGGACTAGAAGATCTCCAAGGTCCCTTCCAACTTTATTCTAATTGAATTAATTGATTTCTTCTTGTTTCTAATTTCTTCTTCTTCCAGTGATGAAGCTCCCACAACTTCTAAAGGCAACTTCTGTTCCATTGGTTGATTGTTCTCACTGTCAGAAAAACTCTCCTTATTTCTAAGTTAAATATCTTCTTGATCAGTTTCCATCCATTATTCCTTGTCTGGTCTTTGGGTACTTGGGAAAATAGTGACCCCTTCCTCTCTGTGACAGCACCTCAAATATTGGAAGACTGCTATCATGTCTCCCCTGGTCCTTCTCTTCACTAGACTAGCCATACCCAGTTCCTGCAACCGTTCATCAAATGTTTTATCCTCCTGTCCCCTAATCATCCTGGTTGCTCTTCTCTGCACTCTTTCTAGAGTTTCAACATCTTTTTAATAGTGTGGTGACCAAAACTGGATGCAGTACTCTAGGTGTGGTCTTACTAAGGCTTTATAGAGTGGTATTACTACCTCACTTGATCTTGATTGTATCCCTCTGTTAATGCAACTTAGTTGGCTTTTTTGGCTGCCGCCTCACACTGCTGGCTCACATTTAATTGGTTGTCCACTAAGATTCCAAGATCCCTCTCACAGTTTTATTTTTATTTATTTATTTATTTTTGTCATAACAATATACACAAGCCTCACCCAAAATGATTATATAGTATATACACATGTATATGAGGAAATATAAGGAAGTATAAGCAGTTACTTCTATTAAGCTTGGTTTCACCCAGTCTTAATTGTACTGGTTGGATAAAATGGTACTTTTTGTCCAATTAAACAAAACTGTTGTAAATCCAGAACTATCTATATAAAATGATTTTCAGGAAATAAACATTGTTTTGCAAGTGGGTAAAAAAGACTATAAACAGGAGTTGGCAGAAGAATCAATGGAATTATAATTAAAAAGGTGAAGTTGGGATGAAACTCTAATGAGGGAATGCTGTAAGGAGTATTTTAAAGATTTGTAAGGGGATCTATGGGGGTCTTTACTGTATGGAGATACAATGCTCATATCTTAAAAGAGTGAAATTGAAACGTGTGATGTCACATCTGAAAGGGAATCATAAATGCTGTGAGAATGTTGAAAGATGGGAAACTACAGGTGTACTAAATTGGTGTGACTAGAGACAATTTCAGTTATGGATGTGATTCGCTTATGGAGTAATTATGCATCTTGTTTGCTGTACATGTATGTGCAAACCATACCTACGACTGATGTTTGGGAGAATGCTACTGGTGATGTCTTATACCAATGCAGTATTTTACCATGTGCTAAATAAATAAGTAACCAATACAGATAATCCTCAATTTGCAAGAGTTGCAAAGTTACATCAGCGAAAGGAGGAGGAGGAGACAAGATGATGCTTGACTAATTAAAGCAGGTGAAAAAGAGGAAGAGGAAGAGGAAGAGGGAAGAGGAAGAGGAAGAGGAAGAGGAAGGAGGAGGAGGAGGAGGAGCAGACAAGATGATGCTGGACTAATTAAAGCAGGTGGAGAAGAGGAAGAGGAAGAGGGAAAAGGAAGAGGAAGAGGGAGGAGGAGGAGGAGACAAGATGATGCTGGACTAATTAAAGCAGGTGGAGAAGAGGAAGAGGGAAGAGGAAGGAGGAGGAGGAGGAAGAGGAGACAAGATGATGCTGGACTAATTAAAGCAGGTGGAGAAGAGGAAGAGGAAGAGGAAGGGGGAGGAGGAGGAGGAGACAAGATGATGCTGGACTAATTAAAGCAGGTGGAGAAGAGGAAGAGGGAAGAGGAAGAGGAAGGAGGAGGAGGAGGAAGAGGAGACAAGATGATGCTGGACTAATTAAAGCAGGTGGAGAAGAGGAAGAGGAAGAGGAAGAGGAAGAGGGAGGAGGAGGAGGAGACAAGATGATGTTGGACTAATTAAAGCAGGTGGAGAAGAGGAAGAGGAAGAGGGAAGAGGAAGAGGAAGGAGGAGGAGGAGGAGACAAGATGATGCTGGACTAATAAAGCAGATGGAGAAGAGGAAGAGGAAGAGGAGGAGGAAGAAGGAGGAGGAGGGGGAGGGGGAGGAGGGGAGGGGGAGAAGAAGAAGAAGAAGAAGAAGAAGAAGAAGAAGAAGAAGAAGAAGAAGAAGAAGAAGAAGAAGAAGAAGAAGAAGAAGAAGAAGAAGAAGAAGAAGAAGAAGAAGAAGAAGAAGAAGAAGAAGAAGAAGAAGAAGAAGAAGAAGAAGAAGAAGAAGAAGAAGAAGAAGAAGCTTCACTCCCCTAGAAATTTGCCAAGGTGAGTCCCATTTGTCTATTTGCTTTGTTGAAATCTCCCCTGCGCTAGACATTCTCAGAAGAATGTATATTTGTGAAAGAGCACATCTTTTTCTGCCCACATTGTTACATGGATGTGAGAGTTAGGTACATCAGAAAGAAAGAAAAAAAGCCATAGCAGTGTGTTGAATGCAATGGGAATAGAGTACTAAAAATTGTGTGTTGAAACAAGAAGAGATAAAATCAGGAAAAACTAGGTGTGGAACGAATGTGGACTGAATATAAAAACGAGAGAGAGAGAGAGAGAGAGAGAGAGATAAAAGAAGTATACAGAGACTGTTTGGCCATATACTGTCTGTTGGTCATCAGGAGCATCATGATTTTTATCCTCAGAACTTTTTCTTTTTTCTGCAAAAGAGAAGTAGTTTTCTCTTTTCTTACGTGCCTCCTTTCACACCTTAAACCCCATAGAGGGCGCTAGAATTCTATTACCTTCATACACACTGCTAGTTCATCTGTGAGAAAGCACATTATGCTACTTCCAAAGTGTGAAGCCCAAAACTTGCTATTAAAACCAATGGTATTTCTTATCTACAAGATGGCAAAGACCAGCCAACTATCGGCATCCATTCCTGTTAGCAGAACATGCTCAAAACCTCCACCCTGTCAAAGATCTTGGAGTTCTCATATCAAATGACCTAAATGCCAAAGCCCACTGTAACTACATAGCGAAAAAGGCCCTAAGAGTTGTAAACCTAATTTTACGCAGCTTCTTTTCTAAAAACTCTACACTACTAACTAGAGCATACAAAACATTTGCCAGACCTATTCTTGAATACAGCTCATCCGTCTGGAACCCATACCACATCTCTGACATAAATACAATAGAAAGAGTCCAGAAATATTTCACTAGAAGAGTTCTTCACTCCTCCGAAAACAACAAAATACCTTATACAAACAGACTTGAAATCCTGGGATTAGAAAACTTACAACTCCGTCGACTTCGACATGACCTGTGTTTAACACACAAAATCATCTATTGCAATATCCTTCCTATAAAAGACTACTTCAGCTTCAATCGCAATATTACAAGAGCAAAAAATAGATTCAAGCTAAATGTCAACCGCTTCAAACTTAATTGCAGAAAATATGACTTCTGTAACAGAGTTGTTAACGCTTGGAACTCATTACCTGACTCCATAGTCTCTACTCAAAATCCCAAAATCTTCAACCAAAAACTGTCTACTATTGACCTCACCCCATTCCTAAGAGGACTATAAGGGGCGTGCATAAGAGCACAATAATGCCTACCGTTCCTGTCCTATTGTTCCCTTCATTATATCAAATTAATATAGTTGATGCATCTTCAGGCTTCAGCTTCGTGCTTCTGGGAGAATTTTACACGGGAGAAAACCCGAACAACCAAAGACCTACATACAAACACCCGTGAAAACCTCAGAAAACAAATATATATATATATATATATATATATATATATATATATATATATATATATATATATATATATATATATATATATATATATATATATATATATATATATATATATATATATATATATTTTTTCTTCAAGACATGTTGTTTTATCTATGACAATTGTTTGTGTATACTGTTGTGACAAAAAGAAATTTAAAAAAAAATCAGATTCTGGAACGGAAGAAGCGTGTCAGAATCGACCAAGGCAGAAAGAGTTTAGCAATAAAGGCAATAAATGACAGAGAGAAAAATATTGAAAAAGGGGAACACTTTTGAGAAATAAAAGCCTGACAAATTTGGAATGTTCAATTCTTCCGATCCCCAGATGTTCATTTGGAGTGTTGATACTTGTGTTTCTGCAAGACAATTTTTTATTTTGAGAGAAAAGATCGGATATTAGTCAAGGGTCAAAGGAAGACCGGAGAACCTGTGGTACTGCACATCCCAAAGGGGCTTTTTTCAAAAGGCAACTGGACTTTGTTTTTGCTTGAGGAGGTTTCACTTCTCATTCAAGAAGCTTCTTCAGTTCTGACCGAATGGTGGAAGATGGAAGGATTTATATTCCTTGCAGTCATCTGGATGTTAGCACTCTTTCTGAGAGTCATTGAGGCCACTTGGAAGTTTATCTATGTCCTCAGGGTCACCTGAATTGTGCAAATGGTTATGGAAACTTCTTGGAAACGCTGAAAGGATTGTGTGGTAAACTGGAGATCGGTGGTATCATATTCCTGCCCTTGTTTAGAGAGGACTGTTCAATTTTAATATAAATTGCCTCTTTTGCCCCTCTTTCAAACCAGCAGTTCCCTCTGTCCAGAATGTGGACTTCGTTGTATTCAAAAGCCTGACTTTTGTCTTTGAAATGCAGATGGATCTGCTGAATCTTGTCCCGATGGGTTTGTTCTATGTTGTGCCACGCGTTTGTAAAGTGGCTGTTTTGTTTCTCCAATGTACAGATCTGTACATTTCTCACTGTGATACCGCAGATGTTCCTGTCTATGATTGACAGGAGCTGAAGTCACTATAGGATGATAACTCTTATAATCTGGCAATTTCTGGATGGCCAAAAGCTGCCAACCATTGTTTAAAGACCTGGTTTTCAAACGAGGAAAAAGGGGAGAGTTTGGCTCCTCAGTCCATTCCGATTTGAATCAGTTCAGGAAACTGATTAGATACCTTGATTCAATGCAATGAACCTAATTGGCTTGCTTTTCTTGCCTGATTTGTTGTTGTTAGTTGAGAAGTCGTGTCTGACCCATCACAACCCCGTGGACAACGTTCCTCCAGGCCTTCCTGTCCTCTACCATCCTCTGGAGTCCATTTAAGCTCACACCGACTGCTTCAGTGACTCCATCCAGCCACCTTGTTCTCTGTCGTCCCCTTCTTCTTTTGCCCTCAATCATTCCCATCATGAGGCTCTTCTCCAGTGAGTCCTTCCTTCTCATTAAGTGGCCAAAGTATTTGAGTTTCCTCTTCAGGATCTGGCCTTCTAAAGAGCAGTCAGGGTTGATCTCCTCTAGGACTGACCGGTTGGATCGCCTTGCAGTCCAAGGGACTCACAGGAGTTTTCTCCAGCACCATAATCCAATGGCCTCAATTCTTTGGCGCTCAGCCTTCCTTATGGTCCAACTTTCACAGCGGTACATTGCAGCTGGGAATATGGCAATCTTGACTGATTAGGAAAACAATTTCTGAGCATCTGCAAATACATTCTCAATTGCTAAATTGATTCAGAGGTATGCAGGACGATGATTTGATTCAAACATCCAGTATGGCAAACTGATGTGTTTCAGATCTTCAGCTGAATTAACTTCAGATAGATCTCTAAAACGAAACATCACACAATTCAAAGAACTGAAGCAAAAGCAAGCATAGTTCCATAAACTTTGGGTTCATTTATCAGATTAAGTCCTAAACCTAAGTTAACATAACTTGCAGTGGCCCAATATAAACCATAGGATGGCTTGACATGTTGGCCTGGTTCAAATGAATTGCCACCATAGGCTAAACTACAAAGTAAAAGCAAGATGTCCTTCAAATTTAATTTGATTCCTGATAATTATCAAGGACGCCATCCACGTCTGGATGATTTCCTTGGCAAATGTATATAAAAGGTTTGACTATTTTCTAGAGATGATGGAGATGGAGATACCATAGTTCCACATGATATTACTGTTGTGGCCTGCCGGCAGTCGGATAGTAAAGAGGTTGGGGAGGAATGTGGGCCAGTCCTGGGGGCTGGGGAAAGCTTGGATGAGGGCTCTGAATTGGAGGCAGAGAGGGAGTTAGACAGCAGCGAGGCAGAGGAACAGCTGGAGCCCGTTCCCAGTGTGCACATCCGCAAAGCTGCCATAAGACAAGAACAACTCAGAAAGCAGGGTCGACTTGGGAGTAAAGCCACACCTTGGAGGTGATTGGCCCTTCCCATAGGAAACAAAAGAGGAGCGAACAGGGAGTGGGCTTTTGCAGGAAACAGTTCATTCAGTCAGTCATTTCAAGAGTGGAAAGTTCTGTTTATGACTCTAAGAGACTGTGCTACATTTTGCCTTACACTGCATTTGGAAACAAGTTACATGGCAGCTTGCCAAACGAGATAAGGTTTGTGTTGTGACTCTGGCTCCCGAGCATGTCCTCATGGAGGAAGATGGCTCTGAAAGTGATGGGGAGGAGCTGACAAGGCCTCCCTCTCCAGGACCCTCCTTTCTGGCAACGCCTCAGGTTCCAGCTGAAGGCCAGGAGGAAGGCATGTCAGAGCACCCAGTAATAGGGAGTTGTTCTGTCCCCTCCCAACCACAACCAAAAAGACATGCGAGCTGACTATCTTTGCCAGCAATTTACTCCGACGACAGATAACAGTTCTGGCAACGAACCTGCGATTGCCTGCCAAGTTCTCCTCAGACCAGCATAATTGCAGTTCAGGAATAAACAGAAGCCAAAGTCTGAATCACAAAATAGCACAGCCAAAGCTCCCAAAAGTCTGTTTTTGTCCGTTATGGAGCCCGAAGGCAGCTCCACCCACTTTTATATTCTGTGGGGTGTGGCTCCGTGACTCAGCACTCCTTGGGCCGGCCCCTTCCTTCCTTTTGCTGCACACACTTCACTCAGCATCACCGCTTTGCATCTAGCCACAATTGACTCTCCTCAGTTGGCTCTTGGAGCTCTGCCAGGGAGGAGGAGGAAGGGTTGGGGGAAAGAGGCCATGTCAGCTCCTCCTCCTCCACCTGGTCTGCCTCTGGGACCTGGAGTGGAGCCAGAGAGGAAGGTCCCGCAGAGGGAAGCCCTGTTGGCTCTTCCCCCTCACTCTCTGAATCACTCTCAGCCAGGAGGCCTGGCTCGGGGGCTGCAGCAGACACAACAGGAGTGATGAAAATCAATCTTGGATTGATCCCAGGCAGCGTTGGAAGGAGAGGCGTGCGCAGCAAAGGAAGAGGTGTGGAAGGGCCAGAGATTGCTGAGTCACTGAGCCATGCCCCACAGGGGATAAAACTGGGTGGGGTTGTTCTGCAGGCTCTGTGACGGACAAAAACTGCATATCGTGAGTTTCGGATGGGATATTTTTTGGAATTAAGGCTTGGACTTTGTGAATGACTTCTGAATACTCTTTGAACTCTTGGTTGCCCCAGCAACGGACTACAGATACACTGACTCCTGTTTCTAGAGGTGATAAGAAACTTGGCAGGCATTCAGAAAGTAGCTGCCAGCACTTTTATCTGCTAAAGGGATTCAGGTCGGCTTGTAAAAATAAATTACTGGTAGACGTCATTTGCTCGTGTGTCTTCGTATGTGAGGTGGGGGGACAGAACAGTTTGTGTTGATAAATATTCCTTTGAAAAACTGTTTGGACAGGCCTTGCTGACTGTGAATGAAAGTAATTCACAGTCGTGTAAATAAAAGAGGTTTTGCCAGGACCAAGACTCTGCTTCCTGCTTTTTAAGGGAGCCTAGGTCAGAACAGTTATCTAGTTTCATATTGAAATGTCTGGCAGAAAACAACAAAGGTCAGAGAGTACCAAAGATCTCACAGTTTACACTCTGAGTTACCAATATTCTCTAAAATGGAATGGAATGGAATGCTGGCTGGGGAATTCCGGGCGTTGAAGTCCAGATATTTTTAAAATGGTCAAGGCTGAGAAGCACTGATTTAGAGTATAATCCTGTCTTCTCAGCGGAATAATAATAATAATAATAATAATAATAATAATAATAATAATAATAATAATAATAATAATAATAATAATAATAATAAAAAAAAAATTGGAAGGGACCTTGGAGAACAACCTTGGACGTTGTAGAACAAATATGAAGTTGATCCTTAAAAGAAATCAAGAAAATCTTTCTTTTGAAGACGAACTCCATCACATCAACTCAAAAGAAGAGGAAAAAACATACTCCCACATCACATCTATGGGGTTTATTGATGTATAGGCCTTTGGGTGACCCATTATTTCCACTCTGGTTCCCTCCACGCATTGAGGTTAAACCAGGGGTGAAATCCAGCAGGTTCTGACAGGTTCTGGAGAACCAACAGCGGAAATTTTGAGTAGTTCAGAAAACCAGCAAATACCACCTCTGGCTGGCCCCAGAATGGGGTGGGGATGGAGATTTTGCAATATCCTTCCCCCAGGAGTGGGGAGGGAATTGAGATTTTGCAGTATCTTTCCTCTGGAGTGGGGCGGGAATGGGGATTTTGCAATATCCTTCCCCCAGGAGTGGGGACGGGATGGGGATTTTGCAGTATCCTTCCCCTGAAGTGGAGAGGGAATGGGGATTTTGCAATATCCTTCCCCCATGAGTGGGGAGGGAATGGGGATTTTGCAGTATCCTTCCCCCGAAGTGGGGAGGGAATGGAGATTCTGCAGTATCCTTCCCTTGCCACGCCCAACAAGCTACACCCATCAAGCCATACCATGCCCACCAAGCCATGCCCACAGAACCGGTAGTAACAAAAAAAAAAAGGCTTTCACCACTGGGTGAAACCCAAAGGTGCTTTTTCAACAGGCAACTGGGCTTTCTGTTTTGTTTTGTTTTCTTCGAAGACGTTTCACTTCTCATCCAAGATGCTTCTTCGTTTCTGAAGAAAAAGTACCTATGGGACAACCATGACCTGGATGGTTGAGAATCTCCATAAAAAATGAGGAGGTGAAATTTCTCACCAGTGGCCCTTTAGCCATGAATTCGGGAGAGAATCTGATCTCCCAAACCAGCACATTGATCTTTCTCTGAAAGACTTGCGAGAGGTGTTCATTTAATCCATCTCTAATCCATCTCTTAATTCATCCTGACGCTTTGAAATCTCTTTAAAAAAATGCCTCTCTCTCCGCAGCCATTTAATTGCAAATTATTTTACTATTCACTTCAATATAGATTTTAATTTATTATTGTTATGAGTCTGCCTCCAGGACCTGCCAGAGGAGGGGGAAAAAGGGCAGGTCACGAGCCGAATGAATAAATAAATAGGAAATAATAAAATAACGGAACTTGTTCTCTTTAACACACGATTAACTCCATACGGCTTTGCAACCAATGCTCCACAGGCCACCGGCGTTCAATTCAACGCTTTGCTAAAGTTCTTTTCCGTTGCTATGATTTCAGGATTGCTTCAGATCTCATTTGCAATGGGTTAGATCAGGGGTATCAATTTCATTGAGGGCCGCATCAGGATTGTGTTTGACCTGGGGGGGGCGTGGCCATAGTGGGCGTGGCCAGCAGTCACTCCTGTGAACAAATGCCATTTTTGCTACTAGTTTGTTTTGCTAGCACTCTGCCACAGAGGTGGGTTTCAGCAGGTTCTGACCAGTTCTGGAGAACCGGTAGCGGAAAAATTGAGTAGTTCGGAGAACCGGTAGTAAAAATTCTGATTGGCCCCGCCCCCATCTATTCTCTGCCTCCCAAGTCCCAGCTATTCGGGAGGAAATGGGGATTTTGCAGTAACCTTCCCATGAAGGGTCCTTGAGTGGCTCAGACTGCTAGACAGTCTGTTATTAACAGCAGCTGCTTGCAATTACTGCAGGTTCAAGTCCCACCAGGCCCAAGGTTGACTCAGCCTTCCATCCTTTATAAGGTAGGTAAAATGAGGACCCAGATTGTTGGGGGGCAATAAGTTGACTTTGTATATAATATACAAATGGATGAAGACTATTGCTTGACATAGTGTAAGCCGCCCTGAGTCTTTGGAGAAGGGCGGGATATAAATGCAAAAAAAAAAAAAAAGTAAGGTGGGAATGGAGATTTTACAGTATCCTTCCCCTGCCACACCAACTAAGCCACGCCCACCAAGCCACGCCACACTCACCAAGCCACGCCCACAGAACCGGTAGTAAAAAAAAATTGAAACCCACCACTGCTCTGCCAGCGAAAATGAAGCCCAGGAGGGCCGCACAAAGCCATCATGAGCTCCATTTTCACTGGCAGAGACACTGCGGGCTGGTCCTTGGCTGTTTCCAGGGTGGCTATGCAGGCCAGATCTAAGCACCCTGTGGGCCGGATCCGGGCCCCAGGCCTTTAGTTTGACTCTAATGGCTTTGAGTCAGTGGAGAGATTTCACATCCACTCCCTGGCAACCAGTGTTGACAAAATGCCTTGCATTATCTACCTTCCCTTAAACTAAAATGTGAAAAGAAGGACTGGGGAGACATGACAGCAGTGTTCCAATATCTCAGGGGTTGCCACAAAGAAGAGAGAGTCAAACTATTCTCCAAAGCACCTGAGGGCAGAACAAGAAGCAACTAATCAAGGAGAGAAGCAACTTAGAACTAAGGAGAAATTTCCTGACAGTTAGAACAATTAATAAGTGGAACGACTTGCCTGCAGAAGTTGTGAATGCTCCAACACTGGAAATTTTTAAGAAGATGTTGGATAGCCATCTGACTGAGATGGTGTAGGGTTTCCTGCCTGGGCAGGGGGTTGGACTAGAAGGCCTCCAAGGTCCCTTCCAACTCTGTTGTTATATTATATATTATTATATTATTAAACTTTCTGCGCCGACTCAGAAAGCTCAAACTGCCCAAGGAGCTGCTGATCCAGTTCTACAGAGGAATGATTGAGTCTGTCATCTGCACCTCTATGACTGTCTGGTTTGGTTCTGCAACCCAGCAAGACAGACATAGACTTCAATGAATGATTAGAACTGCAGAAAAAAACAATGGCTACCAACCTGCCTTCCATTGAGGACCTATATATGGGCACGAGTAAAAAGAGGGCTGGGAAAATACTTACAGACACCTCACATCCTGGACATAAACTATTTCAACTCCTACCCTCAAAACGACGCTATAGAGCACTGCACATCAGAACAACTAGACACAAGGACAGTTTTTTCCCGAAGGCCATCACTCTGCTAAACAAATAATTCCCTCAACACTGTCAAAGTATTTACTAAATCTGTACTACTATTAATCTTCTCATCAGTCCCATCACCCGTCTCCTTCCACTTATGACTGTAACTTTGCTGCTTGTATCTTTATGATTTATATTTATATTGATTGTTTCCTGATTGCTTATTTGTTCCCTATGACTACCATTAAGTATTGTACCTTAAAATTCTTGATGAAGTATCTTTTCTTTTATATACACCGAGAGCATATGCACCAAAGACAAATTCCTTGTGTGTCCAATCACACTTGGCCAATAAAAATTCTATTCTATTCTATTCTATTCTATTCTATTCTATTCTATTCTATTCTATTCTATTCTAAATGCAGGTGTAATTTAGGCAGGCTGTCCCAATTTAAGCAATTCAAAACCACTGCAAGGCGATAGCGCCTGAATAATTCATATCATCTTGGATTGAAAGAAAGCTTCTCTTATTCTGTTGTCATTTAAAAAAAAAAAACTTTGGTAGGTGGATTTCTGCGCTTGGATTCAATTCTAATAATTAATATTTGTCATCATCGGTTCTAGCATTCTGGGAAGGATGATTGCATTGAAGTTGCACCTAATACAGGTAAGTCCTTGACTTGCAACAGTTCGGTTAAAGTTCAAAGTTACAATGGCACGGAAAAAGAGACTTATTGTTGTGTCTGCGCCCCCCGAGCTGGACCCCCTGCCAGAAAGTGACTTGGAAAGTGAGGGGGAAGGGCCATCAGGACTTACCTCAGGAGCACCAGCTTCCCTGGCTCAGCTCCAGGAGCCAGAGGCAGGCCAGGTGGAGGAGATAACGAGGCCTCCATCCCCTGACTCTTTCCCCGCCTCAGGCCACACCTCCAGACCCAGCTGATGGCAATCAGGCCTGGCTGGACCCTAGGTTTCGTAGGCAGGAGAGGCGGGAACAACAGAAGCAGGGGTGGGGCAGGCCTGGAAGTGCTGAGTGATGGAGCCACACCCCACAGGATATAAAAGCAGCAAGGGCTGCTATACCTCTTCGTAGCAGGCAAATCAACTGCTTGACTAGAGCTGAAGTACTGTTTGTTGACTCATCGGCATCCAGGGAGATAACAGAGACACTTGGCACACGCTCGCTAGTTTGCTGCCAGAGCTGATAGTGCCGGCTAATTAAGTCATCGCTCAGACTGAGGCGAGGGGGACAGAACACTTATGACACTGCAAGCATCATAAGTCGATGCCAGTTGCTAAGCGTCTAAAAGTTTTTTTTAATAAGAATTTTTGCTTTGCTTTAATATAAACATTCCATCTTCTCTTAAAAAGTGTGTCATCTGGGTGCAAATTGATGTGTAATCACCATCAAGATTTACAACAGCATTCATTACACTGATATTAATTCGCTGATCTTACAATTGTAACATTGAACATAGTAAACCTATTCATTTTTCCCTCTTAACGTATCTTCTAATAAGAATAATATTAAGTATAATAATCATAATAACAATCCTCATATTGTTTACATCTCTATCTTAACATATTTTCTCCTCTTCTTTAATCTCCTTCTTTTATTTTCAGCTTTCATTTTTATTCTCAAACCATTCATAAAATAATTCCCATATCATATAATATTCAGTTCATTCTTTCTCCTTAATTGCAGGCGTTAATCTGTTCATTTCTGCACATTCTAGTATTTTTCCTAATCACATTCTCATCCATAGGGATCTCTTCACTTCTCCACTTTTGTGCAAATACAATTCCAGCTGCAGTTAATACATGGATAATTAAATATGTGTTCTCTTTACTATAAGTTTCAGGTAAAATCCCCAACAAAAATATTTTTGGTTTTAAATCAATGTGCTGCTTTATCATCTTTTCCAGTCATGTATATATTTTTGTCCAGTATTTTTTTTTTTTTTGCTTCTATACATGTCCACCACATATGATAATAGGACCCAGGTATCTGGTGGCACTTCCAAAATTTGGCTGACTTTGAACGTCTTTGCCAACCTTGCGGGTACAAAGTGCCATCCAGTGGTGGGATTCAAATAATCCCACCAGTTAACAACCAGTTAACAAATAACAACCAGTTCTCTGCCCTAATGACCAGCTAGGTAGGCGTGGCTCAGTGGTCATGTGACCGTATGGGCATGGCCAACTCAACGTCACTCACATTGATGGGCACTTTGCCTTAGCTGTTACAATGTAATAAGGGTTAACCAGAGGCAGTTTCTGTAAGCAGGGCAATAAAGATTAGGCTAGAAACAACACCAGAATGTTTCCTTCCTGCCTTCCTTACAGGATTAGCCCTGTAAAGTGGGAAAAACCAAAATAAGATTTCTTCCAACAACCGAGTTCTCCGAATAGGTGCGAACTGGCTGAATCCCACCACTGGTGCCATCTATAAAACATCTTATGCAGATTGTTTTAAGCGTCTGAATGTTGATCGTGTGATTATGGGGATGCTGCAACGATTGTAAGGGTATCCCAAAGGTGCTTTTTTCAGGAGGCAACTGGACTTCCTTGTTTTTTTTCTTTTGAAGTGAGTTTGCTTCTCATCCAAGAAGCTTCTTCAACTCTGACTGGATGGTGGGGAATGGAAGGATTTATATTCCTTGCAGGCAGCTGGTCATTTGCGTTCTTTCAGAGAGTCGTTGAGGCCACCTGGAGGTTTGTCTGTGTCCTTTTAGGTCACCTGAGTGGTGAAAATAGATATGGAGTCTTCTTGGCTGCAGGATGTTTTCTGCCCTGTGTCTCTTCACCGTTGAAGATAGGCTCAGGCTGATGGGGATGAGTCTGTGTTGTCTGCATCTCAAACAGAAGCACACATGGGTCCGGTAGTCCGCAATTTTTCTGGAAATCCTGTTCATATTCCCGCACCATTTGAAGGTTGCTCATCCCAAAAGTACATAGCTAAATGTCTATGGAGATTCTCAGTCATCCAGGTCGTGGTTCCTTTTTTGGGAGGAAGACAACTGGACTTCCTTGTTTTTTCTTTGAAGACATTTCGCTTCTGTTCCAAGAAGCTCCTTCAGCTCTGAAGAAGGTTGTAAGGGTGGAAAAAAATGGTCATAAGTCCCTTTTTTTCAGTGCCGTTGTCATTTCGAACGGTCCCTAAACGAATTGGTTGTAAGTTGAGGACTCCCTGCATCGGATCCCAGCCCTGTCCTTCATATTAGACAGCAAAGTAACTTGGCCCAATCCTATTAGTTGACCGACACTTTGAATTGTTGTCTATGTGCGCTAATTTATTTCTTATCCTGGTGACATTTATGCTACTCAATTATATTTTCGTTTACAGGATGCGACACTCCACAAACCAGTTAACGATACCCGAAAGCAATGCTATATATCTCCCTCACTTGCAAGCACTTCTTACTTCAATTAGAAAAGCTAAGCTTCAAGACCATCATTCTGTCACCCACCATATAATGAATTATTCCAGGGTTTGTTTGCTTTTATTTTATTTTTTGCTTTTTTTTTGGGAGAGTCTAACAATGCACATTTATTATTGATCCGGTGGTTCTTTCTTGACATTCAGAGGGCATCTTACTCAACCGCGGAACACTTTTTAGAAAACTTTGTTCTCCAAGTTATCAAGTGGGCTTTAGGAAGTGACGTAACCAATTGGCACACTTGGTTACAGGTAGTCCTCGATTTAGAACTGCAATGAATAGAACGGAATGGAATGGGGGGGAGGGGAGGGGAGGAGAAGAAAGAGTGGAGTGGAATGGAGTGGAATGGAATGGAATGGAGAATGGAATGGAATGGAGGGGAGGGGAGAGGAGAGGAGAGGAGGGGAGGGGAGAGGAGACGAGACGAGACGAGACGAGACGAGACGAGACGAAAGAATAGAGTGGAGTGGACAATAGAATAGAATGGAATGGAATGGAGAATGGAATGGAATGGAGGGGAGGGGAGAGCAGAGCAGAGCAGAGCAGAGGGGAGAGGAGGGGAGGGGAGGGGAGGGGAAGAGAGAAGAGGAGAGGAGAAGAAAGAATAGAGTGGAGTAGAGTAGAATGGAGAACGGAATGGAATGGAATGGAATGGAATGGAATGGAGGGAAGAGGGGAGGGGAGAGGGGAGAGGGGAGAGGAGAAGAGAGGAGAGGAGAGGAGAATGGAATGGAATGGAATGGAATGGAATGGAGGGAAGAGGGGAGGGGAGAGGGGAGAGGAGAAGAGAGGAGAGGAGAGGAGAGGAGAGGAGAGAGGAATGGAATGGAATAGAAACCTCATTCTTTTCTTGCATTGATGATGTTACCTAGTTGGGTAATGAAATGTCTGCAAGAAAACAATCAAGCACAGAGAGCACCAAGGACCCCATAATTCAGTTTTGAGCTACAAATATTCTATAGAAGGAATAGAGTAGAGTAGAGTAGAGTAGAATAGAAAAGAAAAGAAAAGAAAATATGGAATGGAATGGAATTATACAACACAACACAATACAATCCCTTATGTCACCAGGCTTGAACTTTTGGGCTTGGACAACCTGGAACTGCTCTGCCTACGGTCTGACCTAAGTACACAAAATTGTCTGCGACAACGTCTTACCTGTCAATGACTTCTTTAGCTTCAACCGCAATAATACACGGGCAAACTATAATCACAATTTAAGGATCACTGAATTCCTTGGAATTCCTGGAATTCAACCCTAACCCTAACCCTAATGCTAACCCAACCCTAACATAACCCTAACCCAACCCTAACGCTAACGCTAACACTAACCCCAACTTTGGGGGCACTAGAGACCAGTTCTGTGGAGGGAGACTTTTCTACAGACAGGACTGGGTGTGGTTTAGCGTGTTTCCTGCATCCCATGGTTGGGGCTTTGCTTGTTTGCGTGGCCCAGTTTCTGGTATGCCACGGACTGGTGCCAGTCCACGATCCGGGGGCTGGAGACCTCTGCACTAAAGGAGAATATTTATAGCTCACGTTTGAAATGAGAGGTCCTTAGTGCTCTCTGATTGTTCTCCTGCAGATGTCTCAGAGGTGGGTTTCTGGAGAACCGGTAGCAGGAATTTTGAGTAGGTCGGAGAACCGGTAAATACCACCTCTGACTGGCCCCGTCCCCATCTAGTCTCTGCCTCCTGAGTCCCAGCTGATTGGGTGGAAATGGGGATTTTGCAGTATCCTTCCCCTGCCATGCCCACCAAGCCACACCCACCAAGCCATGCCACACCCACCAAGCCACACCCACAATAGTAAAAAAATTTGAAACCCACCACTGAGACATCTCATTACCCAAACTGGGTACCGCCATCAGTGCTAAATGTCTATGGAAATTCTCAGTCATCCAGGTCATGGTTGTCACAAAGGTGTTTTTTCAGGAGGCATCTCAAGACTTAAAATGGACAGCTAACATCAAAAACGTCATCAAAAAAGCACAACAAAGAATGTTGTTTCTGTGCCAACTCAGAAAGCTCAAACTGTCCAAGGAGCTGCTGATCCAGTTCTATAGAGGAATTATTGAGTCTGTCATCTGCACCTCTATAAGTGTCTGGTTTGGTTCTGCAACCCAACAAGACAGACGCAGAATTCAGAGGATAATTAGAACTGCAGAAAAAAAACAATTGCTACCAACCTGCCTTCCATTGAGGACCTGTACACTGCACGAGTCAAAAAGAGGGCTGTGAAAATCTGTACAGACCCCTCACATCCTGGACATAAATTGTTTCAACTTCTACCCTCAAAAACGACATTATAGGGCCCTGCATAGCAGAATTAACCCCTTGGGGGAGGAGGGCTTGCGCAACCACAGACTTACCAAACAGACTGGCTTTGCACAATCGGCAAAGCCACGCAGGCACACTAAATCCACATTCAAGGTCAACACTAACCAAGCATGACACATTTTGCAAATGCAGCATTGGGATTTTTCACTGTGCTCTTGACCACTGAACTCAGTCCAGCTCTTCTGCAAAGCCACTCTACAAAGAGTGCAGAGAAGAGCAACTTTGATGATTAGGGAAGCTGAAGGCTAAAATGTGTGAAGAGTGGTTGCAGGAATCGGGTGTGTCTAGTTTAATGAAAAGAAGGACTAGGGAAGACATGATAGCAGTCTTCCAGTATCTCAGGGATTGCCACAAAGAAGAGGGAGTCAAACTATTCTCCAAAGCACCTGAGGATAGAACAAAAAGCAATGAGTGGAAAGCATCTATGGAGATCCTCAGTCCTCCAGGTCATGGCTGTCCCAAAGGCGCTTTCTTCTAAGAGGCAACTGGACTTTCTGGTTTTTCTTTGAAGATGTTTCACTTCTCATCCGAGGAACTACTTCAGCTCTGACTTCAGAGTTGACCTCCAGACCACTCAGAGCTGAAGAACCTTCTTGGATGAGAAGCGAAACGTCTTTAAAGAAAAACCAGAAAGTCCAGTTGTCTCTTGAAAAATAGCACCTTTGAGATAACCAAGGAGAGAAGCAACCTAGAACTAAGGAGAAATTTTCTGACCATTAGAACAATTAATCAGTGGAAGGACTTGCCTCCAGAAATTGGGGCAGCTCCAACACTTGAAGGTTTTGGATTCCCTCAACAGTGTCAAACTATTGACTAAATCTGCACTACTATTAATCCTCTTATTCTTCCCATCATCCATCTCCTTCCACTTATGACTGTGTGATTGTAACTTTGTTGCTTGTATCCTTATGATTTATATTGATATTGATTGTTTCCTAGTATGATTTGATTGCTTATTTGTACCCTATGACTATCATTAAGTGTTGTGAGTGTTGTACCTTGATGAAGGTATCTTTTCTTTTATGTACACTGAGAGCATATGCACCAAGACAAATTCCTTGTGTGTCCAATCACACTTGGCCAATAAAAAGTTCTATTCTATTCTATTCTATTCTATTCTATTCTATTCTATTCTATTCTATTCTATTCTATTCTATTCTTTTTAGATGAGATTGAACAACCATTTGTCAGAAATGGCATAGGGTCTCCTGGGGGGTTGGACTAGAAGACCTCCAAGGTCCCTACACCACTTCAGACAAATGGTTATCCAACATCTTCTTAAAAACTTCCAGTGTTGGAGCATTCACAACTTCTGGAGGCAAGTTGTTCCACTGATTAATTGTTCTCACTGTCAGGAAATTTCTCCTTAGTTCTAAGTTGCTTCTCTCCTTGATTAGTTTCCACCCATTGCTTCTTGTCCTGCCCTCAGGTGCTTTGGAGAATAGCTTGACTCCCTCTTCTTTGTGGCAGACCTCACTCTAACAGAAGTTAGAACTCTAACTTAATAGTTAACACTCTAACAGAACTCCGCCGCCTTCAGCATGACCTGATTATAACTCATAAAATCATCTGCTACAATGTCCTTCCTGTCAAAGACTACTTCAGCTTCAATCGCAACAACACACGAGCACACAATAGATTTAAGCTTAATGTGAACCGCTCCAATCTTGATTGCAGAAAATATGACTTCGGTAACAGAGTTGTTAATGCCTGGAATGCACTACCTGACTCTGTGGTCTCTTTCCAAAATCCCCAAAGCTTTAACCAAAGACTATCTCCTGTTGACCTCACCCAGTGGTGGGATTCAGCCAGTTCGCACCACTTCGGGAGAACCGGTTGTTAACTTTGTGAGCAGTTTGGCAAACTGGTTATTGGAAGAAATAATTAGGGCAGAGAACCGGTTGTTAAATTGCTTGAATCCCACCACTGACCTCACCCCATTCCATAGAGGTCCGTAAGGGCGTGCATGAGTGAACCAATGTCCCTACCGTTCCTGTCCTAATGTTCCCTTTGATTGTATCCAATTCGTATGGTTATTTCATGCTTATACTTACATATACTGTTGTGTTTGACAAATAAATAAATAAAATAAAATAAAATACATAAATAAAGCGGATAACAAGGAATAGGAGCAAAGCTTCACAGGGGGAAATATGTCTGTCTCTCCTCAAAACACACACCCACAACACCACGGCAGAGCACATCCTTTTAAAAAGAGACTGGCAAGCCACTCTGCTTTTAATGTCACGCACCACTGCACTGGGAAACATTGTGCGTCATCAAAATGAAGAAGCACACTACCCCGCCCCCCCAAAAAAGCAACAACAAAAAAAATTGGTTAGTTAGATTTTTAGATAAAATTGACAGCGTGTGTTCCTTGAAACTCACCCACGTGTCAGTCTTCTACCGATATTCATAATTTTATCTGCAATCTTGCTGGGTGAAGATATATTCTTTGCTCACGAGCTCGATAACCATCTCCATCGGCACCAGGGTTAGCGAGGCCTCCGTTGGGTTTAATCTCAGCTTGCCATCTGCACGCCAACACTCATGGCCTTACGATGAATTTGCCTCAGAAGCAAGGCCTTCAAGAGAAAGGAAACGTAAAAATGAGACGGATTGGAGCAAAACAGCCATGCTTTCACAGATTCTGTTGACCAAGAGAGGGATGAGGGGAGGGGCTGCTCGGCGATAACCTACCTGATAGAAAATCAGAAAATATATAGGTGATCCTCAGTGGCCCAGTGGTTAAAGACACAGGACTTGTCAACTGGAAAGCTGACAGCCCAGGTTCGAGGCCCGAGTGCCGCGCAATGGGTGAGCTCCCGTTCCTGAGCTCCTGCCCACCTAGAAGTTCGAAAGCATGCAAATGCGAGTAGATAAATAGGTACCACTTGGCATGTAGCCATGTTGGCCACATGACCACAGAAAATGTCTTCGGATAACGCTGGCTAAGAAACGGAGATGAGCAGCGTCCCCTAGAGTCGGCCTTGCCTCAGCTTTATGACCACAATTCAGTCCAAACATTCTGCTGCTAAGCAAGACAGTTGTTGAGTGAGTTTTGCCCCATTTTTACAAGCTTTCTTGCTGCCGTGGTTAAATATATTCCTGCAGTTGTTAAGTGAGCAACATGGTTCTTGACTTAAGACCTCAATTGAACCCGGAATTTATGTTGCTAAGTGAGAAATTTGTTGAGTTTTGCCCCATTTTACAACTTTTCTTGCCACATTTGTTAATGTGCAGTTTTTAAACTTTTGAAATGGTACAAAATCTCCTGCTTGAGTAGGGGGCTGGACTAGAAGACCTTTAAGGTCGCTTCCAACTCTGCTGTTCTACTCTATTCTGTTCTATTCTATTCTATTCCATTCCATTCCATTCCATTCCATTCTGTATTCTATTCCATTCTATTCTATTCTACTCCATTCTATTCTATTCTATTCTATACTATTCTATTCCATTCCATTCCATTCCATTCCACTCCTCTATTCTCTCCTCTCCTCTCCTCTCCTCTCCTCTCCTCTCCTCTCCTCTCCTCTCCCCTCCCCTCCCCTCCCCTCCTCTCTTCCCTCCATTCCATTCCATTCTCCATTCTACTCTACTCCATTCTATTCTTTCTTCTCCTCTCCTCTCTTCCCCTCCTCTCCCCTCCACTCTGCTCTGCTTTCCTCTCCCCTCGATTCCATTCCATTCCATTCTATTGTCCTCTCCACTCTATTCTTTCTTCTCCTCTCCTCTCCTCTCCTCTCCTCTCCCCTCCATTCCATTCCATTCTCCATTCCATTGCATTGTCCCTTCCACTCTATTCTTTCTTCTCCTCTCCTCTCCTCTCCTCTCCTCTCCTCTCCTCTCCTCTCCTCTCCTCTCCTCTCCTCTCCTCTCCCATTCTCTACTCTATTCCAACATTCTAGATCAGTGGTTCTCAACCTTTATAGTGCTGCGACCCCTTTAATACAATTCCCCACAATGTGGCGACCCCTTTAATACAATTCCCAACGATGTGGCGACCCAACCGTAAAATTATTTTCGTTTTGAATTTATCGCGCATGAAGCCATATTGGCTAGCGATCTGAACTGCTTGCGATTGCCTTGAGGACGGAGGCATTAAAGCGGAGACTCCTCCCCTATTATCGCGCCTGAAGCCAGGCTAGCGATTGGGAGTGATTGCAGCTGGCTTGAGAGGGAGACATCAGAGCAAAGATTTCTCTCTTTCTGAATTGATCACGCCTGAAGCTGAATTCGGCTAGCGATTTGAAGAGCTTGCAGCTGGCTTGTGAAGTCAACCATTGGAGCGCGATTCTTCAACTCACAAGTATACTTCCCATATTTCCGATGGTCTTAGGCGACCCCTGGCAAATCGTCATTCGACCCCCAATGGGGTCCCGACCCACAGGTTGAGAACCGCTGTTCTAGATAGAGCTATGACAACCTAAAGAAAATGAGCTGGCTCTCCTTTCAGGCCACATAAAACCCTTTTAACTCATCCAGTTTTTCAGTAGTTGGGCTAGTTTCAATTTCAAAATTAAGACGATCAGCATGATTAGCAAGTTGAGTAACATTTTTAATTGTAGTAATTCTATCTATTTGCTTCTTTTCTGATTAGTTTTTCCTACTCCCTAGTTAGGATTCTGCTCCTGCCTTGAACCTGAAATATTTTTTTTTCCCCTTCCTGGATGTAATTACGACTCTTCAGGGCCTATTCTTGACGTTCGATTTGTTTCGTAGGCAAAAGCTGTTTTGAAACAATAGATGCACAAAATCATTCATATGTTAAGATATTTTCCTCCAGTTTTAAAAGAAATACTGTGATGTGCTTGTCTATTTATTTTTTTTAAAAAAAAGTAACACCTGAAAATGTATATACAGATAATCCTTGACTTACAACAGTTCGTTTAGTGACTGTTCAAAGTTACAACAGCACTGAAAAATCAAATTATGACTATTTTTCACACTTATGACCAGGGGTGGGATTCAGCCAGTTCGGACCAGTTTGGGTAAACCGATAGTGGTGACCTGCAGGTTAGCCTGCCCGCCCACCAGGGCGCAATCTCGTCCTATATCGCTGTGTTTTTGACGCCACACATATGGGTGGACGGCGCATGCGAGCTAATTGCTGTGTTGTTTGACATCATACATATGTGTGGACGGCACGCGCGTGCAAATTACTGTGTTGTTTCAGGTCGTACATATGTGCAGATGGCGTGTGAGAGCGAATTTCCATGTTTTGTGACTCCACACGCATGTGCGTCCAATTTTCCGGTGCTGGGCATACCGGTAGTTACAGTATGGGAAGCCCACCTCTGCTTATGACCCTTGAAGCATCCCCTTGGTCATGGGATTTGGATGCTTGGCAACTGATTCATATTTATGACGGTTGCCGTGCCCCAGGGTCATGTGATCCCTTTTTGCGACCTTCCGATGAGCAAAGTCAAAGAGCCCTGGTGTAAGAGTCAAAGAGCCCTGGGATCAGGCTGTAAGACTGTAAAACAGGCTGTAAAACACGGGCCCTGGTGGCTCAGGCTATAAGATAGCCTGTTATTAAAACACAGCAGCCTGCAATTACTGCAGGCTCGAATCCCACCAGGCCCAAGGTTGACTCAGCCTTCCATCCTTTATAAGGTAGGTAAAATGAGGACCCAGATTGTTGGGGGCAATAAGTTGACTTTGTATATAATATACAAATGGATGAAGACTATTGCTTGAAATAGTGTAAGCCGCCCTGAGTCTTCGGAGAAGGGCGGGATATAAATGCAAATAAAAAAAAAAAAAAGAGGAAGCCAGATTCATTTAACAACCGAGTCACTCACTTAACAAATCCAGCGATTCACTTAACAACGCTGGCAAGAAAGATCGTAAAATGGCTCAAAATTCACTTAACGAACTTCTCGCTCAGCAACATAAAATCTGGGCTCTGTTGTGGTCTTAAGAAGTGTCTCGCTTAGCCATACAAAAATTGTGTGTGTGTGTGTTGGGGAGGGGCTCAATCGTAAGTCGTCAGTCGAGGACTCCTTGTAGGTAAATAGATGAAAATAACTGCAGATTATTTTAAGAGATAGAACCCATTTTCTGAACTGCCTCTTGGAGGTATTTTTTGGGAAGGGAGCTCCGGCGTTTAAACCAGTAGCTTTTAGTGGTGTTTAGAACTGGCTCTTGAAATGATTAATTGGAAGTCTACAAGTAGGTAAAACGCCAAACTATTAGCTTGTCTCCTGGACGTAGTAAGGCCTAAATGCAGTCTTATCGTCTCTTTCGGGTCCCGTGTTCAAGCATTCCAAAGTAATGGATTGAATGAATTTGGCTTTGTCAGTTTCACTGGAACTGAGGACTGAACCCCGAACTGGGGAGGGAGACATGAATGAGCATGTGGAAGACCAAAAAAAAAAAGGGAGTTTTGGAGTCTCTTTCTTAGTTAAATAATTATTCCTGCTTCCTCTCCACCCCACCCTGAAGGTTAAGGAGTACATGGAACCGTCTCAAAAGGTTAAGAAAATTGAAAAGGGGGGGAGGTGGAATTGCTGTATTAAAAAAGCTGCTTGTTAGCTGTGTAATTATGATAAATACAGGTTATTAAATAGTGTGTGAGAAGGGCCTACTTTATATTACCATCCTACTGTGCTATTGTAATAATTTGCAGAGTGGGCGGGAGGGGATGGAGGCAAAGTTCATGGAAAAATGGTGTGTTCCAGAGTTTTTTTTTTTTTAAAAAAATCAGAAATGGGACTAAGATTCCTACAGAGTTTTCCCTTGTCTCACTTTCCTCTTGGGGCACATTGCTCATAATTTATCGAGTTAGGTCCTTATCATATAAACACGCTGCTAGATGCTAAGAATGGAAAACAATGCCGTCCATCCTTAAACTGCGCGTAACTGACCGGGTGAATTCTTACACCCCCCACGAAGTAGGGATGGCCAGTAACTTGGTTGGGCTTAAAAGGGGATGAAGTAGACTTGTGATTCTTGAGGCTTTTGAGTTACCTCTGGGATAGTGGAAGAGTGCTGCAAATGTAGGTTGCGGTAGATAAGTGGATAGGAAAGATGAGAGATGAGAGATAGACAGACTGACTGGCTGGCTGACAGACAGACAGACAGACAGATATGGAGGAGGGAGGGAGGGAGGGAGGGAGGAAGGAAGGAAGGAAGGAAGGAAGGAAGGAAGGAAGGAAGGAAGGAAGGATAGAGAGATACGTTTAGATGAGAGAGGGGGGAGGGAAAGATATAAGACAGAGATAGATAGGTAGATAGATAGATAGATAGATAGATAGATAGATAGATAGATAGATAGATAGATAGATATGGATGAAGGAAGGGAGGGAGGAAGAATGGTAGGAAGGAAGAAAGAAAGAAACGATAGAGAGATACGTTTAGATGAGAGAGGGAGGGAAAGATATAAGACGATAGATAGATAGATAGATAGATAGATAGATAGATAGATAGATAGATAGATAGATAGATAGATAGATAGATAGATAGATATGGATGAAGGAAGGGAGGGAGGAAGAATGGTAGGAAGGAAGAAAGAAAGAAACGATAGAGAGATACGTTTAGATGAGAGAGAGAGGGAGGGAAAGATATAAGACGATAGATAGATAGATAGATAGATAGATAGATAGATAGATAGATAGATAGATAGATAGATAGATAGAAAGAAAGAAAGAAAGATAGATAGGGAGATAGGGAGAGAGAGAAAGAGACAGAGACAGGCGGGCAGGCAGGCAGGCAGAAGATGATAGACAGGATGAATTGATGGACAGATGGATAGCTAGACACAAAGAGAGAAAGAGAAAGGAATATAGGTAAGTAGGTAGGTAGGTAGATAGAAAGATAGACAGATAGAGAGAGAGAGAGAAAGAGAAAGAGAAAGAGAAAGAGAAAGAGAAAGAGAAAGAGAAAGAGAAAGGCCAAAGTGGTCCCAGTGTTAATACAGAAGCACTCAGGGGCCATGACTCCTAAGATGGCAGAGTGGCTCCAACAAATCCCAACAGCAATGACAGAGCCCTCCGTCCAGAACAGCGCAGTGCTAGGAAGAGCTAAGTGGTGACGCGGTGGCTCAGTGGCTAAGACGCTGAGCTTGTCGATCAAAAAGTCGGCGGTTCAGCAGTTCAAATCCCTAATGCTCCATAACGGGGTGAGTTCCCGTTACTTGTCCCAGCTTCTGCCAACCTAGCAGTTCGAAAGCAGGTATATAAATGCAAGTAGAAAAATAGGAACCACCTTTGGTGGGAAGGGAACAGCGTTCCATGCGCCTTTGGTGTTGAGTCATGTTGGCCACATGACCACGGAGATGTCTTCGGACAGCGCTGGCTCTTCGGCTTTGAAACGGAGATGATAACCGCCCCCTAGAGTCGGGAACGATTACCACATATGTACGAGGGGAAACGTTACCTTTTTAGGAAGAGCTAAGATCCTGCACAGAACCTTCCAACTCTCACTGAACGAAGCTCCCTGTTTCTGTTTCTGTTTCTGTTCTTGTTTTTTGTTTTGTTTTACCAGAAGCAAAGTGGATCCAGACAAGGAAGCACCAACCAAACAATTCCCCATCCACCACCTTGGTTCGCTCTCCCCAACCAGCCAACCGGTTTGCATCCCCCTACCAAACGCAGTTTCCGCACTCTGTATCCTGTTTGGGCGCATTTCCACCCCCCCCAATCGAAATGGTTGGCAATCTTCCCCTGTCTGTGACCTCCTCCTCCTCCTGATAGTCTTGCCTAAGTCACCACAGTTGTAATTATCCTCTAAAGCACCAGCGTACTTTGACCCAGTACATAATCATTAGGGGAAAAGAGATTGACAGGCCCTGCATTGTCAGTTGCTGGGTTCCCTCCCCCTCCCACCCTCCCACCGTTCCCTCCCTGATGCAAACCTCCCCATCCTGGGACAGTTGGGCTCCAGGTACAAAAGGCTTGTTCCCAAATGATTGACGGGTAAACAGTCGCCTCTTTCAATCCCAATCGCTTACAGGTTGAACCGCCATGTGATTCGCACCGCATTCTCTACCCAGCACTCCCCGACAATGCAAAAGGAAACAGATCTCTAAGTCAATACAGAGTTTATCCGTAGTTGGGGTTACTGTCAGCTTGATATATGAACCGACTTTGGGAAGTTGGGAGATTGCTAATGGGTGTAATTTCCCCCCACACACACCCCTCTCCATCGTCTCTCTTTGAAACGGAGCTCAATTTTCTTCTTCAGGGCTGATGCAGCCTCTCCCTCTCTCCATTTTTCCTCTGAGTTTGGGGTTCCAGATTTCCCGAAGTTCCGATCCTGTCTTATGTTGTTAGTTGCGAAGTCGTGTCCGACCCATCGCGACCCCATGGACAACGTTCCTCCAGGCCTTCCTGTCCTCTACCATCCTCTGGAATCTATTTAAGCTCACACCGACTGCTTCAGTGACTCCATCCAGCCACCTCATTCTCTGTCATCCCGTTCTTCTTTTGCCCTCAATCTTTCCCAGCATTAGGCTCTTCTCCAGGGAGTCTTTCCTTCTCATTAGGTGGCCAAAGGATTTCAGTTTCATCTTCAGGATCTGGCCTTCTAAAGAGCAGTCAGGGTTGATCTCCTCTAGGACTGACCAGTTGGATGGCCTTGCAGTCCAAGGGACTCGCAGGAGTCTTCTCCAGCACCAGAGTTCAAAGGCCTCCATTCTTTGGCGCTCAGCCTTCCTTATGGTCCAACTTTCACAGCCATACATTGCAACTGGGAAAACCATAGCCTTGACTATACGCACTTTTGTTGGCAGGGTGATGTCTCTGCTTTTTAGTACACTGTCTAGATTTGCCATAGCTTTCCTCCCCAGGAGCAAGCGTCTTTTAATTTCTTGGCTGCAGTCCCCATCTGTGGTGATCTTGGAGCCCAGGAAAATAAAATCTGTCACTACCTCCATTTCTTCCCCACCTATTTTTTTTTAATTTGAATTTATATCCCGCCCTTCTCCGAAGACTCAGGGCGGCTTACATTGTGTTAAGCAATAGTCTTCATCCATTTGTATATTATATATAAAGTCAACTTTTATTGCCCCGAACAATCTGGGTCCTCATTTTACCTACCTTATAAAGGATGGAAGGCTGAGTCAACCTTTGTCCTGGTGGGACTAGAACTTGCAGTAATTGCAAGCAGCTGTGTTAATAACAGACTGCATTAGTCTGTTGAGCCACCAGAGGCCCGATTTGGATCTATTTTCCAGGAATTGAGAGGGCCAGATGCCATGATCTTAGTTTTCTTAACATTGAGTTTCAAGCCAACTTTTGCACTCTCCTCCTTCACCCACATCAAGAGGCTCTTTAGTTCCTCTTCGCTTTCTGCCATTAGAGTGGTATCATTTGCATATCTGAGGTTGTTGATATTTCTCCCTGCAATCTTAATTGCAATTAATGAAAAGTAGGACTAGAGAATGACATGATAGCTGTCTTCCTGTCTAAGCTGTCTAAGGAGTTGCCACAAAGAAGAGGGGGGGTCAACCTATTCTCCAATTTGGACTCATAAAGGAAGCCTGGGTGGTAATTGCGAAGTCCTCTCTCTATTGATGTTTTTTTTTTTTAATTTGAATTTATATCCCGCCCTTCTCCGAAGACTCAGGGCGGCTTACATTGTGTTAAGCAATAGTCTTCATCCATTTGTATATTATATACAAAGTCAACTTTTATTGCCCCGAACAATCTGGGTCCTCATTTTACCTACCTTATAAAGGATGGAAGGCTGAGTCAACCTTTGTCCTGGTGGGACTAGAACTTGCAGTAATTGCAAGCAGCTGTGTTAATAACAGACTGCATTAGTCTGTTGAGCCACCAGAGGCCCGATTTGGATCTATTTTCCAGGAATTGAGAGGGCCAGATGCCATGATCTTAGTTTTCTTAACATTGAGTTTCAAGCCAACTTTTGCACTCTCCTCCTTCACCCACATCAAGAGGCTCTTTAGTTCCTCTTCGCTTTCTGCCATTAGAGTGGTATCATTTGCATATCTGAGGTTGTTGATATTTCTCCCTGCAATCTTAATTGCAATTAATGAAAAGTAGGACTAGAGAATGACATGATAGCTGTCTTCCTGTCTAAGCTGTCTAAGGAGTTGCCACAAAGAAGAGGGGGGGTCAACCTATTCTCCAATTTGGACTCATAAAGGAAGCCTGGGTGGTAATTGCGAAGTCCTCTCTCTATTGATGTTTTTTTTTTTTAATTTGCATTTATATCCCGCCCTTCTCCGAAGACTCAGGGTGGCTTACACTATGTTAGCAATAGCCTTCATCCTATTTGTATATTTATATACAAAGTCAACTTATTGCCCCCACAACAATCTGGGTCCTCATTTTACCTACCTTATAAAGGATGGAAGGCTGAGTCAACCTTGGGCCTGGTGGGACTAGAACCTGCAGTAATTGCAAGCAGCTGCTGTTAATAACAGACTGTCTTACCAGTCTGAGCCACAGAGGCCCTGTTGTTCCTTCCCTGACCAATGGATGGACAATAAGAGACATTGTTGCATTGTGATGTCCTTTGATGCCAATTGAGAAGGTCCAACCGGAATAACAGAATGATCAAATAACAGAGTTGGAAAGGACCCTGGAGGTCTTCTAGTCCGACCCTCTGCTTAGGCAGGAAACCCTACACTACTTCAGACAAATGGTTATCCAACATCTTCTTAAAAACTTCCAGTGTTGGAGCATTCACAATTTCTGCAGGCAAGTCGTTCCACGTTCCAAGCCTCCAGTGATCCATCCTTTAAAACGATTGCTTTGCAAGGAATTCATCTTGACCAAGCTTCTCTTTTAGCATTGGATTAAAATAGGGTGGTCTACGGGAACCAATTTTTCCCCTGACATGATATAGTTTTTTAGACACAGAAAGTTTTATGGGGTTGTGTTTTTTTTTTACCCTGCACTGTTATTAATATAGCCCACCAGTAATATATGATTTCCTGCACCCTCTCTCCATTTCTCCAACTTATTATTTCAACTGAGTAATAGTTTTCTTCCTTCCTTCCTCTTTTTCTTTTCTCTCTCTCTCTCTCTCTCTCTCTCTTTTTTTAATTTCCTGCTGCTATCTCTTCCCTCATCGTGGCTTCCACTCTGGTGATAAGCCTTGGCATTTTTATAGACATATATTTAAGTGTGCGCACATACATGCACACGCGCGCACACACCGAGGGAGAGACAGGAGAAATTGCCAATGAAGTCATACAAAATGGAAGCTGTTTATTTTGACAGAGTTAAATTTTCACGACGAAAACATATTAGCACTTAGCCGGTAAACACTGAGCCACTGAAAGGAAAGTGACAATGTCCCATTGAAACCAGGGGGCTTTGTGTTTTCGCCTGTTAATGAGTATGTGTTGGTCAACACAGGTCAATTCACTGCTCAAAGCCCCTGTCCCAGGGAGATGGACAACTAAGAGATATGAAATATACATATACATATGCATATGCATATACATCTATCCATCCATCCATCCATATATACATACATACATACATACATACATACATACATATATATATATATATGTAGATCTTTGGTTCACAGATTTCTCGACGTAAATTGGAAGTGTCTTGGCGGCGTTTCGTGAAGTCTCATTCGTCATCTTCAGGCTTCAGCCGTGCTTCTGGGAAAGCACGGCTGAAGCCTGAAGATGACGAATGAGACTTCGTCAAACGCCGCCAAGACACTTCCAATTTTACGCGGGAGAAAACCCGAATAACCAAAGATCTACATATCTACATACAAACACCAGCGAAACCTCAGAAAATATATATATATATATATATATATATATATATATATATATATATATATATATATATATATATATATATATATATATAAATTAATTAAAAACTTAATTTAATTAAGTTTTTTCCCGAAGGCCATCACTCTGCTAAACAAATAATTCCCTCAACACTGTCAGACTATTTACTGAATCTGCACTACTATTAATCTTCTCATAGTTCCCATCACCAATCTCTTTCCATTTATGACTGTATGACTATAACTTGTTGCTGGCAATCCTTATGATTTATATTGATATATTGACCATCAATTGTGTTGTAAATGTTGTACCTTGATGAACGTATCTTTTCTTTTATGTACACTGAGAGCATATGCACCAGGACAAATTCCTTGTGTGTCCAATCACACTTGGCCAATAAAAAATTCTATTCTATTCTATTAAACATGAGAAAATTCAATTTAGGGAGGTGAGTTTGTGCTGGAGTGGGTGGTGGAAGGAAGGAAGGAAGGAAGGAAAGAAAGAAAGAAAGAAAGAAAGAAAGAAAGAAAGAAAGAAAGAAAGAGGATGGAAGGAAGGAAGGAAGGAAGGAAGGAAGGAAGGAAGGAAGGAAGGAAGGAAGGAAGGAAGGAAGGAAGGAAAGAAAGAAAGAGAGGAAGGAAGGAAGGAAAGAAGGAAGGAAGGAAGGAAGGAAGGAAGGAAGGAAGGAAGGAAGGAAGGAAGGAAGGAAGGAAGGAAGGAAAGAAGGAAAATAGGGAGGCAGCGAGGAAGGAAGGAAGCAGGGAGGGAGGGAGGGAGGGAGGGAGGGATTGTCTATGCTGGCCTGTGGGATTTCAATCTTGTGATGGATTGGGCATTATCCTGGTGAATAAGGAGGGCCTTGTTTTTCAGCATCCTGGACCAAACTTCTGCAACATGGCAGCAAAGTTCCTACTATCCTTCTTCTAAACAACGAACATCCAATCGCTCGTTCCCTCGTTTGGTGACCAAAACTTTTGCAGAGCCGCAGCGATGACATCATGGGCTTTCTCCTCTCCACCCCTCCCCTCCTCCTCTCCTTCTTTTCTTCCCTTTTCTCTTTCCCCCATAAGAACCCCCACCCCTCCATCTGAGGTCTTTCTTGTTTTCCTGCACTTATGCAAATGAATAATCAAGAAAGATGAAAGAGAATAAATCTCTGATGATTTAATGACACCTATTGCTATAATCCCCTGCATGTCGTTGATAACAAGTTTGTAGGGGAAAGGTGGGAAGGAGGGGAAAAAACGGTTCAGAAGCCTCGCCAATGCCATCTATGGCAAACATCAATTTCCATGCTTAATTAATGATCGGCTTTATCTCTCCAGAACCATCCATCATGCGAGGAGTCGCTGAAAATGCCTGGCTCTTGCCTGGGAATGCCATCTGCCTCCCTACGTGACTCTCGATGCTGGGTTAGCATCTGCTGGATTTTACAGCTGTGCAAAACTAGGTTTCCGCGACAAAAAGTCAGTAATCAAGTTGACAATCCACTCATGGGGGGGTGGAGGGATTTGATCACCGGGATGGCTGTACTGGCATCCAGAAGCAACATCCAGATGTTGAAACGCACAGTGTCAAGATTGAAAGCCTCTGGAAAAATTACTTTCATTGCCCTACATTACGGTAGAGCAATGTTTTCCAGACTCGGAAAGTTTAAAATGGATAGGCATCAACTCCCAGAATTTGTGGAGTTGAACTCACAGAATTCCCTAACCAGCATTCATGGACTTCCAAAATTCCCTAGCCAGCATTTGTGGAGTTCATTTATCAGAATTCTTTAGCCAGCATTCGTGGACTTCCAAAATTCCCCAGCCAGCATTTATGGAGTTCAGCTACCAGAATTCCCTAGCCAGCATTCGTGGACTTCCAAAATTCCCCAGCCAGCATTTGTGGAGTTCATTTATCAGAATTCTCTAGCCAGCATTCATGGACTTCCAAAATTCCCCAGCCAGCATTTGTGGAGTTCAGCTACCAGAATTCTCTAGCCAGCATTCATGGACTTCCAAAATTCCCCAGCCAGCATTTGTGGAGTTCAGCTACCAGAATTCTCTAGCCAGCATTCGTAGACTCACAAAATTCTCTAACCAGCATTTGTGGAGTTCAATTACCAGAATTCTGTAGCCAGCATTCATGGACTTCCAAAATTCCCGAGCCAGGATTTACGGAATTCAATCCCAATAATTCCCTTGCCAGCTTAAATGGACTCCAAGATGTTGGATAACCATTTGTTTGAAGTGGTGTAGGGTTTCCTGCCTAAGCAGGGGGTTGGACTAGAAGACCTCCAAGGTCCCTTCCAACTCTGTTATTCTATTCTGTTCTGTTCTGTTCTGTTCTGTTCTGTTCTATCCCATCCCATCCTATCCTATCCTATCCTATCCTATCCTATCCTATCCTATCCTATCCTATCCTACCACTTTGGAACCAGGAACTGGTACAATATAATTCCACCCACTTACATTCTTTCCTTAACGATCTATGGAGTTGAAACTTTTATTTATTACTAAATCCATATTTCACCTTTCTTTTGTACAATTCAAGGAAGCCTACAGGTAGTTCTTGACTTATGACCAGAGCTGAGCTCCCAATTTCTGTTGTTAAGTGAGACATTTGTTAAATGGGTTTTGCCCCCCATTTTATGGCTTTTCTTGTCACCATTGTTAAGTGAGTCACTGCAGCTGATAAGTTAGTAACAACTGTTGTGAAGCAAATCTGGCTTCCCCATCGATTTTGCTTGTCAGAAGGTCGCAAAAGGGAATCACGTGACCTTGGGACACAGCAACGGTCATAAATATGAACCAATATGAACCAATAAATATGAACCAATTCCCTCAACACTGTCAAACTATTTACTAAATCTGAACTACTATTAATCCTCTTATCCTTCCCATCACCCATCTCCTTCCACTTATGACTGTATGACTGTAACTTTGTTGCTTGTATCCTTATGATTGATACTGTAATTGATTGTTTCCTGATTGCTTATTTGTACCCTATGACTATCATTAAGTGTTGTATCTTATGATTCTTGATGAACGTCTCTTTTCTTTTATGTACACTGAGAGCATATGTGCCAAGAAAAATTCCTTGTGTGTCCAATCACACTTGGCCAATAAAGAATTCTATTCTATTCTATTCTATTCTATTCTATTCTATTCTATTCTATTCTATTCTATTCTATTCTATTCTATTCTATTCTTCTGGATTTTGATCACATGAATCGTGGGGCTGCTACAAAGGTCCTATGTGTGAAAAACGGTCATAATAAGTCACTTTTTTCAGTACCATTGTAACTTTGAACAGTCACTAAATGAACTGTTGTATGTTGAGGACAAAGGTAAAGGTAAAGGTTCCCCTCGCACATATGTGCTAGTCGTTCCCGACTCTAAGGAGCGGTGCTCATCTCCGTTTCAAAGCCGAAGAGTCAGCGCTGTCCAAAGACATGTCTCCGTGGTCATGTGGCCAGCATGATTCAATGCCAAAGGCGCACGGAACTCTGTTCCTTTCCCACCAAAGGTGGTCCCTGTTTTTCTACTTGCATTTTTTACGTGCTTTCGAACTGCTAGGTTGGCGGAAGCTGGGACAAGTAACGGGAGCTCACCCCGTTACACGGCAGCACTAGGGATTCGAACCGTTGAACTGCCAACCTTTCGATCTACAAGCTCACCATCTTAGCCACTGAGCCACCACATCCCCCACGTTGAGGACTACCTGTACATAATTCTTCAGCCTTCTGGATGTTTGTTAAGAGACTAATGTAAGTAGGTAGAATTATCTTCCACCAGTCCCTGGTTCCAAAGTGGTAGATTGTTGCATTTTTCTTACAACCCTATTTGAATATTTGCAGCTGAAAAGCAGCTTTTTTTGGTATGCCTATCTCAGTTCATATCTCACCCCGCAAGGTGATGCATATAAGAGTTTATTTTTAGTCCTCATTTTACCCCACTGCTAAATTTAGCCCAGCTTGTTATGCTCTGAGCTTGGGTTTTTTTTTAAATAAAAAAAACCTACTTCTCTCTTCCAGGTTGATGCTTAAAAAAAGGAGAATCAACTTTGTTCAGTTTTATTGACACTCTTGGTAAATGCCAATAAAACGTGAAGGGGTAGGTATGAGAAATGTGAGTCATTTTAAGAAAAAAAATCTTCTTAATTTCCTTCAGAGGTATGAGCTATTTATAACTGCTTAACCTGATGGGGCCCATCAGGATTTTAGATCAGGGTTTTTTTATTTCCCCTTTAATTTTTGCATTGTAGACATTTTGTTCAAGTGTTCTGCTGTTTGTTTGTTTTTTGCCTTAAACTGTTTTAAGTTGCAAATGACCCCTTATGTGACCATTGTTAATAAATACATGTTTAAAGGAACTTCAAACTATAGGTCAAGTGTAAGGAAGGGAGAAAGGAAAAGAAAAGGGGAAATGGAAGACAGGAAAGGAAACAAAAAGAAAGGGAAGGGAAGGGAAGGGAAGGGAAGGGAAGGGAGAGGAGAGGAGAGGAGAGGAGAGGAGAGGAGAGGAGAGGAGAGGAGAGGAGAGACGAGATGAGAAAGGGGAAAAGGAAAGAAGGAAGGAAGGAAGGAAGGAAGGAAGGAAGGAAGGAAGGAAGAAAAAAGAAAGAGGGAAGAAAGGAAGGAGGGAGAGAAGAAAAGACAGGAAGGAATGGAAGAAAGGAATGGAATAATGGAAGAAAGGAAAGGAAGGGAAAGAAAGAGAAGGGAGAGAGAGGAAAGGAAGGGAAAGAAAGAGAAGGGAGAGAGAGGAAAGGAAAGAAAACAAAAGGGAGGGAGGGAGGGAGGGAAGGGAAGGAAGGAGGAGAGGAAAGGAAAGGAAAGGAAGAAGAGAAGAGAAGGAGAAGAGAAGAGAAGAGAAGAGAAGAGAAGGAGGAAGGAAGGAAGGAGGAGAGGAAAGGAAAGGAAAGGAAGAAGAGAAGAGAAGAGAAGAGAAGAGAAGAGAAGAGAAGAGAAGAGAAGAGAAGAGAAGGAGGGAAAGGGGAAAAGGAAGGAAGGAAGGAAGGAAGAAAAAAGAGGGAAGGAAGGAGGGAGGGAGAGAAGAAAGGACAGGAAGGAATGGAAGAAAGGAAAGGAAGGGAAAGAAAGAGAAGGGAGAGAGAGGAAGAAAGGGAAAAAAGAGAAGGGAGAGAGAGGAAAGAAAAGGAAAGAAAGAGAAGGGAGAGAGAGGAAAGGAAGGGAAGGGAAGGGAAGGGAAGAGAAGAGAAGAGAAGAGAAGAGAAGAGAAGAGAAGAGAAGAGAAGAGAAGAGAAGAGAAGAGAAAAAAGAGGAAAAAAGAGAAGGGAGAGAGAGGAAAAGAAAGTAAAGAAAGAGAAGGGAGAGAGAGGAAAGGAAAGGAAGAGAAGAGAAGAGAAGAGAAGAGAAGAGAAGAGAAGAGAAGAGAAGAGAAGAGAAGAGAAGAGAAGAGAAGGGAGAGAGAGGAAAGGAAAGGAAAGGAAGAGAAGAGAAGAGAAGAGAAGAGAAGAGAAGAGAAGAGAGGAGAGGAGAAGGGAGAGAGAGAGAGGAAAGGAAAGGATGAGAAGAGAAGAGAAGAGAAGAGAAGAGAAGAGAAGAGAAGAGAAGAGAAGAGAAGAGAAGAGAAGAGAAGAGAAGAGAAGGTGGTACCCATGTATGACTTCATTGGAAACCATTAATTAAATGTTAATGGGTCATCTGACAGGAGAGCTATTAAAATCTCTGGATCGAAAACAAAACACTCTTGATATTTTGAAGAATGAAATTTAACAGAGACAAGGGCGGAAGCTCCTGGGAAGATTCAAAAAGTTTAGGAATGTGACCCAGGTTTTGTATAATTTTTTTTTTTTTGTTTACATTTATATCCCGCCCTTCTCCGAAGACTCAGGGCGGCTTACAGTGTATAAGGCAATAGTCTCATTCTATTTGTATATTTTTACAAAGTCAACTTATTGCCCCCCCAACAATCTGGGTCCTCATTTTACCTACCTTATAAAGGATGGAAGGCTGAGTCAACCTTGGGCCTGGTGGGACTTGAACTTGCAGTAATTGCAGGCTTTGTGTTCTTAATAACAGGCTTTTACCAGCCTGCGCTATTCACCGGCCCATAATTGACAGCACCGCCTCATTTTTTTTCATTAGTTGCCATACACACATCGCACATGGCCACCTACAGTAGCTGCAGCTCTGATTTTGACTTTTTGGAGAGAGAGAGGGAAAAAATAGCTGTTGTGGTTGGGCTCTGGTCTGAAGATCGAACATAGAACCAAAGGGCTGGAAGGGACCTCAGAGGTCTTCTAGTCCAACCTCCTTCTAAAAGCAGGAGAGCTTATGCCATCTGGGTCAAATGGTTATCTAATCCATTTTTGAAAAAAAAAAAAATTTTTTTGGAGTTTCAAGATAATCTTATTCCACTGCTGGAATGGCCTGGGAATAGCCCAGACCTTCACCCAATTGAAAATCTATGGAGGCGACTAAAGAAACTGGTTAGTCAGAAGCGACCCAGCAATAAAACCCAGTTAATAGAAGCCATCATTCAATCTTGGTTTCACATTATAATAATAGCTGCAGAACTAAAAGACTTGGTTCACTCCATGGGAAGACATTGTAAGGCCGTAATTCATGCTAAAGGTTACCCAACTAAGTATTAACTGACATGGTGATAATTTTTGCACATCTCATTTTTTCTACGGTGATAACTTTTGTATATCTCATTTTTTCTATGTGTTTCTCTTTTCTTCTCTATATTGTAACTGTAAATCCTTCATTAAAGTTATTGCATTACATTCTTAATTAAATTATCTTTCCATTGATATATAATTTTATGGTACTACTGCAAAAAAAAAAGTGGTGTTATTAGCTAGTTTTAGAAAATACACTTTTCCCAAAAGGTCTCCACAATTTTGGCCATTACTGAATATAAAGGTATCTCAAATGAACATTTATACTGTAAGGTTTATACTTCTTTATACTGTAATTGCTATTCTAATAGCAAATCCTTCATAAAACTTATTGCATTACGTTCTTTGATTAAATTATCTTTCCATTGATATATAATTTTATGGTACTACTGCAAAAAAAAAAAAGTGGTGTTATTAGCTAGTTTTAGAAAATATACTTTTCCCAAAAGGTTTCCACAATTTTGGCCATTACTGAATATAAAGGTATCTCAAATGAACATTTATACTGTAAGGTTTATACTTCTTTATACTGTAACTGCTATTCTAATAGCAAATCCTTCATAAAACTTATTGCATTACATTCTTTGATTAAATTAATAATAGTTTTTAATATTTTAAACTGGGGTTTTTATTGTTTTGGGGTTTTAAATTTTTAAATTTTAAATTTAAATTTTTAACTATCGGCCTTTTTGTAATATGCTCTATTTTAAATTTTGATTTTAATTGTATATATATTGTGTTTTATTTTGGCTGTACACCGCCCTGAGTCCTTTGGGAGAAGGGCGGTATAAAAATTTAATAAATAATAATAAATAATAATAATAAAATTATCTTTCCATTGATATATATTTTTATGGTACTACTTAGGGGTCAAATCCTGCAGGTTCTGACAGGTTTCTGGAGAATTGGTAGCAGAAATCTTGAGCAGTTCAGAGAACCGGCAAATACCAACTCTGGCTGGCCCCAGAGTAGGGACAAATTCTCTACTCGGGCAGCACCTGCGCTCTGCTGAAACGATACTCAACATTTCCGTCTCTCTTGTCTGGCCCATTTCTGCTTCCCCAGTCCTCGTTTTCTGCTTCAGGCCAGTTTCCGAGAAAGTCCGGGGGTGGGGTGGGGTGGGTGGGCGGTGGAGAGATATCTGAGACCATAAAGGGTTTTGGATGAGTGAACCTGGAGTGTTTAAAGCTTTTAGCAAAGAATGGGCCGGATTGCCAGGGCATGCCTGCACATTACATAAACATATGCTTAGCGATACCCGGGTTACGCAGGGGCCTGGCGCCACCATTGCATTAAGTGAAATTTTAGACCGAAATGAGAAGGTGCGTTGGCTCGTTGGCTCACCGTACCTGGGATGTTTTAGCTTTTTGTCTCTTTTAGAGTTCAAGGCAGGGAAGGAAAGAATGTTGATGGTGCCAAGCAGGTCCTGACCTAATCTACGCTAACAAGGAGAAGGGGAAAGGGGTCTTATTGTCTTTTTTCTTTTCATTAACACCCCCCCCCCATATATGGAACTCGACGTGGGTCAGATTTCAGCTCAACGGCTCCAATTGGCACTCCAAGAAGATACATTGCTGCTGTGAAGGTACCTTCTTGCTGCCCCCAAAGTTTCAGGGGTTATCTTGGCTCAAAGAAAAAGTGAAGGAAACAGAGGAAAAAATGTATGAAGAACGGTGGCAGGATTTGGGTTTGGCTAGTCTAGAGAAAAGAAGGACTGGGGAGGGGGGGAGGGACGACATGATAGCAGTGTTCCAGTATTTGAGGGGCTGCCACAGAGAGGAAGGGGGTCAATTTTTTTTTTTGTTTACATTTATATCCCGCCCTTCTCCGAAGACTCAGGGCGGCTTACAGTGTGTAAGGCAATAGTCTCATTCTATTTGTATATTTACAAAGTCAACTTATTTTATAGTTAACCCCCCAACAATCTGGGTCCTCATTTTACCTACCTTATAAAGGATGGAAGGCTGAGTCAACCTTGGACCTGGTGGGATTCGAGCCTGCAGTAATTGCAGGCAGCTGTGTTTTAATAACAGGCTTCTTACAGCCTGAGCCACACCGCGGCCCTGTCCACCGTGGACAACTTATTGTCCAAAGCATCAGAGAAGGCAGGACGAGAAACTATGGATGGAAATGAATCAAGGAGAGAAGCAACCTGGAATTAAGGAGAAACTTCCTAACAGGAAGAACAGTTAACCAGTGGAACTATTTGCCACCAGAGGTTGTGGGTGCTCCATCTCTGGAGGTTTTTAAGAATGGACGGGACAGTCACTTGTCTGAAATGGTATAGGGTTTCCTGCTTGAGCAGGGGTTGGACTAGAAAGCCACCAAGTTTTCTTCTAACCAGTGGTGGGCTGCTGCTGGTTTAGACCAGTTCGGGCAAACCGGTAGTTCCGACAAACAGCTGGCCTCGTTTACCTGCCCCCACCCTATCCTGTCCCATATTTCTTTCTTTCTGGCTCAGCTGATCCGTGCAGTACACCTGATTTCCATTCCTCCGCTTTTCTACTTACCGGGGCTGCCTTAGAAGGTAAGCAGCTGAGCTTCAAAATGCTGTATTCTGAACGCTGCGCGCAAGCGCAATAGGTGCGCATGCATGCGAAGACCGTGTGCAAGGGCAAAGCACGCACTCACAGAACCGATTGTTAAACTCGTTGCAGCCCACCACTGCTTCTAACCCTATCTAACCTAACATCAAAAACATCATAAAAAAGGCTGAACGAAGAATGTTCTTTCTGGCCAACTCAGGAAGCTCAAACTGCCCAAGGAGCTGCTGATCCAGTTCTACAGAGGAATGATTGAGTGTGTCATTTGCACCTCTATAACTGTCTGGTTCGGTTCTGCAACCCAGCAAGAAAGACACAGACTTCAGAGGATCATTAGAACTGCAGAAAAAACAATGGCTACCAACCTGCCTTCCATTGAGGACCTGTATACTGCACGAGTCAAAAACAGGGCTGTGAAAATACTTACAGACACCTCACATCCTGGACATAAACTATTTCAACTCCTACCCTCAAAATGACACTATAGAGCACTGCACACCAGAACAACTAGACACAAGGACAGTTTTTTCCCGAAGGCCATCACTCTGCTAAACAAATAATTCCCTCAACACTCAAATAATTTACTAAGACTGTATTACTCTTATTCTTCTCTTCCTCACTAGTATCTATCTCTTCCCACTTATTACTATGACCATGTTGCTTGTATCTTTCAATTTATATTGTTTTTATTTGTTTCTTAGTACAATTTGACAGTTTATTAGTAACCTTGACTATCACTAAGTGTTGTATCTTTTTTATTCTTGATGAATGCATTTTATTCTCCTTATGTACACTGAGAGCATATACACCTAAGACAAATTCCTTGTGTGTCCAATCACACTTGGTCAATAAAGAATTCTATTCTATTCTATTCTGTTCTGTTCTGTTCTGTTCTGTTCTGTTCTGTTCTGTTCTATTCTACTCTACTATACTCTGTTCTGTTCTGTTCTGTTTTGTTCTATTCTCTATGTTTTCATGGCTGAAAGTTCATGAGAATCTAAATGAATCTCTTCTCCTAATCCAACTTCTTCAGCAGGCCACGGTTAAGAGCACAAACATGAACCAGGTGGGATGTTAATATGAACGTTCATGGTCTGTCTTTGGTTTTGTATCACTCTTTGGAAACTGGGGGTCCCCAATCCTCCCTCCCCTCCTTCCATCCCTATCAGTGGCTTAATAAACACATTTCCTTTTCTTGCTCCAATGGTCGAACAGAGCTGCTGGGCTAATGGCCTTTGAGTATAAACTTCCTTTTAGCTCTGGCAAGGACCGGCCATTAAACCCAACCATGCTTCATGACCCCTGGCCGTCAGGATGGGGCCTTTTGATCCCAACTTTGCTCACCGACACCAGGCTAATCACCCAAAGGGGCACCAGCCAAACGAGCAGCTGTCTGATTTATGTCTCGCATCGCAACCTCGAATAAGAGGATGGTAATTAGCTATTACAGCCACAATCTCTTTGACCTGACCCCGTTTCCAGCAAAAGAGGTATAAAGGCATCCAGCGGCCAAAACTACCGGAACAAGGAAATGGGAGGGGGGAGCCAAACCTACCAAAGATGACTTCCTAGGAACAAAGTAGCTGCTCTTACATTTCTGAGTTGCAGTGATTTCCTGATGCAACAACCAACCCGCTTGGGCACTCAGCGGAAAGTTATTAGGCGGAAACGCAACCGCAGCTTCACAGCCAGCGGAAGGACCTTCAAATCGATGCATAGCAACGAAGGAGCTGTGGGGAAGCCTCCCTCAAAGTCAAAAGAGGGAAATCAAATTAGAGAAATATTCTACCTTGCCCATTAACGGATGTCTCTCCCAAGAGGAAAACCGAGGCACTGATGCATTACACAATTGCGCCATGGTGGTTAAAGATCTGATCACGGTATTTAGAACATGGAACATAGAATCGTCCGGTGGAAGGGACCCCAGAGGTCATGTATAAGGTCATGAGACCTTATACTGTCCTGGTCAAATTGTCATCCACTCTACTTTTGTAAGCTTCCAGCAACAGAGCACCTGCAAGTCCAGGAGGCAAGCTATTCCATTTAATTGTTGATAGTAAGATCTGTCCAACTACAGTCTCCTGCTTGAGCAGGGGGCTGGACTAAAAGACCTTCAAGGTCCCTTCCAGCCCTATTCTATTCTATTCTATTCTATTTATTCTATTCTATTCTATTCTATTCTATTCTATTCTATTTTCTATTTTATTCTATTCTATTTTCTATTCTATTCCATTCCACTTCGCTACATTCCATACTATATTTTCTATTCTATTCCACTCTACTCTACTCTACTCTACTGTACCCTACTCTACTCTATTATACTCTACTCCATTCCACTCCATTCCATATTTTCTATTCTACTCCATTCCACTCCACTCCACTCTACTCTACTCTACTGTACTCCACGCCATGCCACGCCACGCCATATATTCTATTCTATGTTATGCTATGCTATGCTATTCTACCCTATTCTACCCTACCTTACCCTACCCTACCCTACTCTACTCTACTCTACTCTCCACCCACAAAGATCTTGGATTCTCCAGCTCTGGAGGTTTTTCAGAAAAGTCTGGCCAGCCAAATCTCATCTAAACTAGGCAGATTGCAGTACATCAAACTTATTCTACCTTGTGGCCCTTTCTAATTCCACATTGGCTCATTCAGAGCTATAAAAAGTAGCAGGAGGTTCAAATGAAACCCCCATTATTCCCCCAAAAAATAGTTTATGGTTTTTCTACTTCTCAATCTAATTTTTATAAGCATAACGGCAGCTGTTGTCCAAACAGTGCGCAGGCTGCACTGGCTACCTGTGGCCTTCCGGGTGCGCTTCAAGGTTTTGGTAACCACCTTCAAAGCGCTCCATGGCATAGGGCCGGGTTATTTACGGGACCGCCTACTGCTACCGGATACCTCTCACCGACCCGTGCGCTCTCACAGAGAGGGACTCCTCAGGGTGCCGTCAGCTAGACAGTGTCGTCTGGCGACGCCCAGGGGAAGGGCCTTCTCTGTGGGGGCTCCCACCCTCTGGAACGAACTCCCCCCAGGACTCCGTCAACTTCCGGACCTCCGGACCTTCCGCCGCGAGCTCAAGACACACTTATTCATCTGTGCAGGACTGGCGTAGATTTTTAAATTTTATAGGGGTTTTAAAGTGGTCTTAATATTTATATTTCTAGTTTTAATAATTTGGGCATTAGAATAAGTTATTTAATGTTTATTTTAAATTGTATATAAGTGTTTTATATGCCTGTGAACCGCCCTGAGTCCTTCGGGAGATAGGGCGGTATATAAATATGAATAAATAAATAAATAAATAAATAAATAAATAAACGTCAGTTTTAGCAAGGACTTGCAGAGTCCCAAATGCGAGGTGAGCAGCTATATCCATTTCGTAAAGAAATACAGGGAGTCCTTGATTTACGACCCTGTATTAGGGAGCCCAACGTTTCTGTTGCTAAGTGAAACATTTGTTAAGTGATTTTTCTCCCCGTTTTACGACCTTTCTTGCCACAGTTGTTAAGCGAATCAGTGCAGTTGTTCATTTAGTAACACAGTTGTTAAGTGAATCTGGCTTCCCCATGGACTTTGCTTGTCAGAAGGTCGCAAAAGGGGATCACATGACCCCGGGACACTGTAACCGTCATACATACGAGCCAGTTGCCAAACGTCTGAATTTTGATCATGTGACCATGGAAATACGGCAATGCTCATAAGTGGGAAAAACACCCATAAGTCACTTTTCTCCGGGCCGTCATCACTTCAAACGGTCACTAAACGAATGGTTGTAAGTCAAGGACAATATCCATCTCGTTAAGTTGATAACAATAACAGTACTCCATTGCAACTGACATAAATATGAGCCAGCTGCCAAGCATCCACGTTTAAAACACGTGATCATGTTTAGTCCAGAATGCAGCTGCGCGGGTTATAGAGGGAGCTACGCGTAGCTCCCATGTAACACCGCTCCTGCGCAGACTGCACTGGCTGCCTGTGGCCTTCCGGGTGCACTTTAAGGTGTTGGTTATGACCTTTAAATCGCTCCATGGCTTAGGACCTGGGTACTTACGGGACCGCCTGCTGTTACCATACGCCTCCCACCGACCCGTACGCTCCCATAGAGAGGGACTTCTCAGGGTGCCGTCCGCCAAACAATGTCGGCTGGCGGCCCCCAGGGGAAGGGCCTTCTCTGTGGGGGCTCCCACACTCTGGAACGAACTTCCCCCGGGTTTACGCCAAATACCCGACCTTCGGACATTTCGTCACGAACTCAAGACTCATCTTTTTATCCGCACAGGGCTGGCTTAAATTGGGATTTTAATGTTTAAATTTATTAATTTTAAACGGGGTTTTCTTAGTATGGTAAATTTTAATTATTGGGCTAATTTAAAATAAGTTTTTTAAATCGTATTTTAAACTTGTATATTGTATTGTCGGTTTTATTATGCCTGTACACCGCCCTGAGTCCTTCGGGAGAAGGGCGGTATAAAAATCAAATAAAATAAATAAATAAATAAATAAATAAATCATGGGGATGCTGCAGTGGGGCGGTGGCCGACAGGTGGAGTTCTCCACTCACAATCAGGAGGCTGTGAGTTCGATCCTAGGTAGAGGCAGATGTTTCTCTCTCTCTGGGTGCACTGAGAATGTATCTGCTGAACAAAACTCCGCATTGGCGACAGGAAAGGGCATCCGGCCAGTAAACTCCTTCTGCTCCATTCCATTGCCCAGACTCCACCCCGCAAGGGATTATGGTTAAAAGAGGAGGAGGAGGATCACAGGGATGCTGCTATGGTTGTAAGTGTGAGACACAGTCATCAGTCACTTGTTTCAGTACCATTCCAATGGTCACTAAATGAACCGTTGTAACAGCGACCAATCACCAAATTATTTAAGCATCTGTATCAGGGAGATTGATAGGGATGCAGTGGTGTAGTGGGTAAGACGTTGAGCTTGCCAATCGAAAGGTCGACAGTTCAGCGGTTCAAATCCCTAGTGCCGCCTAACGGGGTGAGCTCCCGTGACTTGTCCCAGCTTCTGCCAACCTAGCAGTTCCAAAGCAGGTAAAAAATGCAAGTAGAAAAATAGGGACCGCCTTTGGTGGGAAGGGAACAGCGTTCTGTGTGCCTTTGGCGTTGAGTAATGCCAGCCACATAACCATGGAGATGTCTTCAGACAGCGCTGGCTCTTCGGCTTTGAAACGGAGATGAGCACCGCCCCCTAGAGTCGGGAACGACTAGAACGTATGTCCAAGGGGAACCTTTACCTTTACCTTATCAGGGAGATTCCTCTGTCTCTTTCGAAGAGACTAATATTCCAGACTAACAGAAGAAATGCATCTTTTAAGGACTGCCCCCCAAAAACACAAAACATTTCAGCTCTACTGTAAGCTATTTAAATGCTGGTGAAAAAGCCGGTTATCAGTTTGAGAAGCTCCAGGGGTCAAACCCTGGCAAAGTGCTGAGTCAGCGAAATGTCACTTTTCCGGGGCTGCATTTGATGGATGCATTGATGACTGTTTTGGAAAGCCAGATTCTTGATAGGGGATTAGCTGGGAGACTGCAGGGCAGGATGAGGGGGGGGGGAGCGTGGAAACCATTGGTTGTCACCTGTGCAACCACTGAAGTGTGACAAGGATCTGATACCAAGCACAAAGAGGACAATTCCTTCGGAAAGTCCCCAAAAAAAAAAACAACCCAACAAATTAGAAACTGAGAAGGGAGGAGGGGAAGAGGTCATGGAGATTCTTTTTTAAAAAAATTTTTGGCACAACAGTATATATAAGCATAAGCATGAAACAACTATACAACATATAAGCGCATATATAATGAAAGGAAACAATAGGACAGGAACGGTAGGCACTTTTGTGCTCTTATGCACGCCCCTTATAGTCCTCTTAAGAATGGGGTGAGGTCAATGGTAGAGAGTTTTTGGTTAAAGCTTTTGGGAGTTTGAGAAGAGACCACAGAGTCAGGTAGTGTGTTCCAAGCGTTAACAACTTTCTTACAAAAGTCATATTTTCTGCAATCAAGATTGAATAGAATAGAATAGAATAGAATTTTTTATTGGCCAAGTGTGATTGGACACACAAGGAATTTGTCTTGGTGCATATGCTCTCAGTGTGCATAAAAAGACAAGATACATTTATCAAGATACAATATTTACAACACAATTGATGGTCAATATATCAATATAAATCATAAGGATTGCCACCAACAAAGTTACAGTCATATAGTCATAAGTGGAAAGAGATTGGTGATGGGAACGATGAGAAGATTAATAGTGGTGCAGATTTAGTAAATAATTTGAGAGTGTTGAGGGAATTATTTGTTTAGCAGAGTGATGGCCTTTGGGAAAAAAACTGTTCTTGTGTCTAGTTGTTCTGGTGTGCAGTGCTCTATAGCATCGTTTTGAGGGTAGGAGTTGAAACAGTTTATGTTCTGGATGTGAGGGATTTGTAAATATTTTCACGGCCCTCTTCTTGATTTGTGCGGTATACAGGTCCTCAATTTAAATGAATTTTAATGAACCAGTTAACATTAAGTTTGAATCTATTGTTTGCTCTTGTATTATTGTGATTGAAGCTGAAGTAGTCTTTAACAGGAAGGACATTGCAATAGATGATTCTGTGTGTTAAACACAGGTCTTGTTGGAGTCGGCAGAGTTCTATGTTTTCTAATCCCAGGATTTCAAGTCTGGTGGTATAAGGTATTTTGTTGTTTACAGAGGAGCGGAGAACTCTTCTTGTAAAATATTTCTGGACACGTTCAATTATATTAATGTCAGAGATGTGGTATGGGTTCCAGACAGGTAAGCTGTGTTCAAGAAAGGGTCTGGCAAATGTTTTGAATGCCCTGGTTAGTAGTGTAGAGTTTTTGGAAAAGAAGCTACGCAAAATTAGATTTACAACTCTTAGAGCCTTTTTTGCAATGTAGTTGCAGTGGCCTTTGGCACTTAGATCATTTGATATGAAAACTCCAAGGTCTTTTACAGGGTGGGGGTCATCTGTAAGGTAATGTCTATCAAGCTTGTACTTAGTGTTTGGGTTCTTTTTCCCAATATGTAAGACTGAGCATTTGCTGGTTGAGATTTGGAGTTGCCAAGTTTTAGACCAATCGGATACAAAGTCAAGGTCTTTTTGAAGGGTAGAAGTATTGTTGGTGGTGTTAAATAGTTTGACATCGTCAGCAAAGAGGACACAATAACTTGAGATATGGTCACAGAGATCATTTACGTATAGTATGAAGAGCGTTGGTCCAAGAACGCTGCCTTGAGAAACGTTCTCGCTCCTCCAAAACAGAAGCTGAACGTTAGGTAGAAGAAAAAAAACCGCCTGGGAGAAAATTCAATTCTTCTCCAAGCAAAGTGGCAAGATGACTACTTCCTCCACAACAGTGGTCTCCAACCTTGGTCCCTTTAAGACTTGTGGACTTCAACTCCCAGAGCCCCTCAGCCAGCAAATCTGGCTGAGGGACTCTGGGAGTTGAAGTCTACAAGTCTTAAAGGGACCAAGGTTACAGACCCCTGCTCCACAATGTCCATTTTGGTGAAGGGTTCAAAAGTACAACAGGCAGGTGGTTTGTTGACATTATCAAGAGGGATAGAATCAAGATGGCATGAAGGGTTCATACAGGAGGCTTTTAAGAAGACGCTGGACTGCTGTTTGTCAGAAATGGCATAGGATCTCCCGCTTGGGCAGGAGGGGATTGGACTAGATCAGGGGTCTGCAAACTTGGCTCCTTTAAGACTTCTATACTTCAACTCCCAGAGTTCCTGAGCCAGCTTTGCTGGCTGAGGAACTCTGGGAGTTGAAGTACACATGTCTTAAAGGAACCAAGTTTGCAGACCCCTGGACTAGATGACCAATGAGGCAGTGGTGGGTTTCAGCAGGTTCTGACCAGTTCTGGAGAACCAGTAGTGGAAATTTTGACTAGTTCGGAGAACCGGTAAATACCACCTCTGACTGGCTCTACCTCCATCTATTGTCTGCCTCCTGAGTCCCAGCTGATCGGGAGAAAATGGTGATTTTGCAGTATCCTTCCCCTGGAGTGGGGAGGGAATGGAGATTTTACAGTATCCTTCCCCTGCCATGCCCACCAAGCCATGCCATGCCCACCAAGCCACACCCACAGAACCAGTAGTAAAAAAAATTTGAAACCCACCACTGCTACAAGGTCCCTTCCAGTTCTGTAAATCTGTACTGCTTTAAATGGCCTTGGTAAGACTAAAGTTTAAAGTATATGAAGAACAGTTGCTGGAATTGGTTATGTCAAGGACTCCCTGGTCCTTGAAAAGAAGGACCAGGGGAGACATGATAGCAGTGTTCCAATATTTAGAAGGGCTGCCACAAAGAAGAGGGAGTCAAACTATTCTTCAAAACATCAGAAGGCAGGACAAGAAGCAATGGATAGAAAGTAACCAAGGAGAGAAGCAATTTAGTACTAGGGAAAAATTTCCAGACAGTGAGAACAATCAATCAGTAAAATGGCTTGGTAGAAGATGATCCATCTCTGGAGGTTTCTAAGAAGAGACTAGACATCCATTTGTCTGAAATGGCATAGGGTTTTCTGGTTGAGCAGGGGGTTGAATTATAATATAAAAACAGAGTTGGAAGGGACCTTGGAGGTCTTCTAGTCCAACCCCCAGCCCAGGCAGGAAACCCTACACCATCTCAGTCAGATGGTTATCCAACATCTTAAAAATTTCCAGTGTTGGAGCATTCACAACTTCTGGAGGCAAGTCGTTCCACTGGTTAATTGTTCTCACTGTCAGGAAATTCAGCCGGTTCACACCAGTTCATGTGAACCGGTTGTTAAATCACCCGCCCACCCCCTGCTATCAAAGTGGATCCTGGTCACTGCGCTGCAATGGAGAAATGGGAAACAGAACGGCCAGCATGAGGGAAGGAGACGGTCGCATGCCCTCTTTCTTCTCCCTGCTCCTCCTCCTTCCCTCGTGCTGGCCAATTCATTTCCCATTTCTCCATTATTATTATTATTATTTATTAAATTTTTATACCGCCCTTCTCCCGAAGGACTCAGGGCGGTGTACAGCCGGAGATAAAATGCAAAATATGTACAATTAAAACAAATTAAAACATAGCAAAATTACAAAAACGGCTAATAATTAAAATTAAATTTAAAATATTTAAGAATATTAATAAAACCCCAATTTAAAATCAAACTATTATGCCAGTCCCGCTTGAATAAATAAGTATGTTTTTAGCTCACGACGGAAGGTCCGAAGATCAGGCACTTGACGTAGGCCAGGGGGGAGTTCATTCCAGAGCGTCGATGCTCCCACAGAGAAGGCCCTACCCTTGGGGGCCGCCAGCCGACACTGTTTGGCGGACGGCACCCTGAGGAGACCCTCTCTATGAGAGCGTACGGGTCGGTGGGAGGCATAGGGTAACAGCAGGCGGTCTCGTAAGTACCCGGGTCCTAAGCCCGGGCAGCACAGCACCCAGGATCCACTGTGATAGCAGGGGAGGGGATTTTAATTTAAATTATTTGAATCCCACCACTGGGATCATCCCTTGAACACCGCATTGGCATTGACAAAATCCCCATCGGTCAATTGCGAAAGGCAGCTTCGCTTGGCACAGCTTACATCCTGCGACGAGAGACCTCTGATACCACCCAACGCCCACATCTGCCCATCCCAGGTCCTTGGGAAGGATTCGAGAGGTGGACAAAAAAGCCCAATCCGCTCTGTGCGACTGTACGGCTGACTGTGCGACGTACCCACAATAATAGCGACGACAAACAAGAACAATATCCTTCTGCACGGTGGCCTTTTTATGCGAGGCAGGGATGTGAAGGGGAAGCCGAATCCCAAAGCTATTTGCACATTTATTCACAGCCCATTAAATTCACTTAAAAAGCAAGATTATTTCTCAGACAAAGCCACAGCCAGGTTTCAGGCCAACACATCGCCCCATCTAATATGCCATCCAAATGGCCCTTGTTCTACCGATAAACCCTTTTTATCTCAGCCTTCCAGATTCTAATCACTACATTTGCATCCTTTGTTCCTCTAGGAGTCTCCGAGCCCTGGGGACAGGGGGAAACCCTCATTCCGACTCGTTTCCACCTGTCAAGTTTAAAATTTCACAAAATAAACGTAGATTAACATACGCGGGGTTTTTTGTTTCGGAGCGTTATCGATGCCTGCATAGTGTGTGCTCTTATTTTATTTTTATTTTTTTTTCCCCAGAAAAGAGGGAAGACAAAGATCCATCCATGGTGGGTTTTGTTTTGTATTTTTTTAAGCTGATGTTGTCAAAAAGAAAATTGGTATCTGGAGGACAGATAGTGGGATTAAAAACCGAGAGTTTTATCTGCTCTAATGATATCCCGTGGAGGGTTTCTCACCGCAAACAAATAAAGCAGAAGGAATAAAATGGCCGCTAATGATAAAAATGTGACGCCACATTAACATGGCTCCTCTCGGCTTCCTTCACTGCAATTTCGCATATCTTTTCTCTCCTCTGCTTCTCTACTATACATACACATCCCACTTTCTCTCCCTCTCCCTCTCTCCCTCCCTCTCTCTCTCTCTCTCTCTCTTCATAGAAGGAAGGAAGGAAGGAAGGAAGGAAGGAAGGAAGGAAGGAAGGAAGGAAGGAAGGAAGGAAGGAAGATGATAGAGAGACACAGAGAAGGGAGGGAGGGAGGGAGGGAAGGAGGGAAGGAGGGAAGGAGGGAAGGAGGGAAGGAGGGAGGAATGAAGGAAGGGAAGAAAGAAAGAGAGAGAGAGAAAGAAAAGAAAAGAAAAGAAAAGAAAAGAAAAGAAAAGAAAAGAAAAGAAAGAGAAAGAAAGAAAGAGAGAGAAAGAGAGAGACACAGAGGAGGAAGGAAGGGAGGGAGGGAGGGAGGAAGGAAGGAAGGAAGGAAGGAAGGAAGGAAGATGATAGAGAGACACAGAGGAGGGAGGGAGGGAGGAAAGGAGGGAGGAAGGAAGGAAAAGAAAAGAAAAGAAAAGAAGAGAGAGAGAGAGAAAGAAAAGAAAAGAAAAGAAAAGAAAAGAAAAGAAAGATGATAGAGAGACACAGAGAAGGGAGGGAGGGAGGGAGGGGGGGAGGAAGGAAGGAAGGAAGGAAGGAAGGAAGGAAGGAAGAAAAGAAAAGAAAAGAAAAGAAAAGAAAAGAAAAGAAAAGAAAGATGATAGACAGATACGGAGAAGGGAGGGAGAGAGGGAGGGAGGGAGGGAGGGAGGACGGAAGGAAGGAAGGAAGGAAGGAAGGAAGGAAGGAAGGAAGGAAGGCAGGAAGGTAGGAAGGAGAAAGAAAGATGTTAGATAGATAGATTGACAGACAAGTAGAGAGACAGACAGATGTAGATAATGTTTACTTACGCTAAAGCTCTCTACAAAAATCTGAACTACTAATGGTGAAAGGAAATTGGCGGTAGATAAGAGTCAATGGAATTCAAGGTGGGCTGGACTTAGATCTCTTGTGGGCATGAAGGGACTTGAGACTGATGATGCATTTGACTCCCTCCCTTAGGCTCAGCCTGCTCATTTCCTACAATTATCTCTTACACAGAATACAGAATAACGGAGTTGGAAGGAACCCCTGAGGTCTTGTAGTCCAATCTCCTGCTCAAGCAGGGGACTTTACATCATTTCAGACGAATGGTTCTCCAATCTCTTCTTTAAAAAACCTCCAGTGATGGAGCACCCACAACTTCTGGAGACAAGTTGTTCCGATGATTAATTGTTCTCATCGTGAGGAAATTTCTCCTTAGTTCTAGCTTGCTTCTCTCCTTGATTAGTTTCCATCCGTTGTTTCTTTCTTTCCTTTCAGTGCTTTGGAAAATAATTGTCGTGTCCCACTCCTCCGCTGACGACCGGGTCAGGGAAATCCGAATCAGGCTTGCCTCTGCAGCTCTGCCCAAAGTGCTAGCAAAGTCCTCAGAGCAGGCAGGAGACCAGAAAGTGACTTCAGCAAGATAAGTTCGACTTTGCCTGACTCAGAGAATGCCAGAAAGCAGATCCTTTATATAGGCCATGGGGTGTGGCTCCATGACTCAGCACTCATTAAGGCCTGCCCCTCCCTTCCTTCTGTTGCCTCCGCCTATCCAGTCTTCTGATGCGAGGGTCATTCCAATCAGCAGCTGTTGGAAATAAACTTTCCTCAGGCTCACATGCTGTGGAGGAGGGGGAGGGGTCTAGCTGCTCCTTTTGCCTGGGCATGGAGCCAGGGCTGGGGCCGGGGGATGCTCCCTCCTCTGCAGCCTGCTTGGGCATGGAGCCAGGGCTGGGACCGGGAGGTGCCCCCTCCTCTTCAGCTTGTCTGGGCATGGAGCCAGGACTGGGGCCGGGAGGCATACATTCCTCCGTGTTCAGGAGCAGATAAGAAGGCCCCGGCTGCTGTGAGAGCGGACAAGACACAACAATAATTTAACGCCCTTATCTTTGTAGAAGCCCCTCAAATATTGGAACACCCTCATTGCGTCATCCCCTTTTGTGACCTTCTGGTGAGCACAGTCAACGGGAAAGCCAGATTCACTTAACAACTGGGTGACTAACTTATCCACTGCAGTGATTCACTTAACAACTACAGCAAGAAAGGTCATAGGATTGGGGCAAAACTCACTTGACAAAGGTTTCCCTTAACCACAGAGATTTGGGCCTCATTTTTATGGTCGTCAGTTGAGGACCACCTACAATAATCAAGCATTAATCAGTATAAATGGTAGCTTGTGGGTTCCATTGAGGACCTGTATACTGCACGAATCAAGAAGAGGGCCGTGAAAATATTTGCAGATCCCTCGCATCCTGGACATAAACTGTTTCAACTCCTACCCTCAAAACGACGCTATAGAGCACTGCACACCAGAACAACCAGACACAAGAACAGGTTTTTCCCGAAGGCCATCACTCTGCTAAACAAATAATTCCCTCAACACTGTCAAACTATTTACTAAATCTGCACTACTATTAATCGTTTCATAGTTCCCATCACCAATCTCCTTCCACTTATGACTGTATGACTGTAACTTGTTGCTGGCAATCCTTATGATTTATATTGATATATTGATCATCAATTGTGTTGTAAATGTTGTACCTTGATGAACGTATCTTTTCTTTTATGTACACTGAGAGCATATGCACCAAGACAAATTCCTTGTATATCCAATCACACTTGGCCAATAAAATTCTATTCTATTCTATTCTATTCTACAGTACTCTTTTTTTTTTTTAATTTGAATTTATATCCCGCCCTTCTCAAAGACTCAGGGCGGCTTACACTATGCCAAGCAATAGTCTTCATCCATTTGTATATTATATACAAAGTCAACTTATTGCCCCCAACAATCTGGGTCCTCATTTTACCTACCTTATAAAGGATGGAAGGCTGAGTCAACCGTGGGCCTGGTGGGACTTGAACCTGCAGTAATTGCAAGCAGCTGCTGTTAATAACAGACTGTCTTAGCAGTCTGAGCCACCAGAGGCCCTGCTCTACTAGCCTTCTTCTTTCCCTCCCTCCCTTCCCTTCCTGTCCCTTTCACATAATTTAACTTTAAAAGCAGGAAAGACATCACATTCATTTTATCTAATAATGGGGCCAGATGCGATTTGTAGGGCCGGGAGTTTAGGCCTAATCTAACTTTGTGGGGATGCTATCTTAAATTCAGGTCATCTTCTTTTCCGATAAATACGGTATCTGTTTCAATCTGGAAAATATGAGTAAAATTTTCAGTTAAAAAATAAATAAATAAAGGAAAGGAAAATGAGTTTTCGGTTTCTAATTACGTGCCTCATCGAGACCAATGTCCTTATGTGCGTCATGGCAGCGAAGCGCCTACGGTATCTAATGTCTCCATCTGTCCATCCGATTCTCTTTACTGAAGAATTATTGTACTTACACAAGACTGAAATTAATTTATCTACATATTGCCCGGAGATAACAGGAAATAAGAATAATTCGGCTCTCTGTTTCACATTTTAACACTTTCTTTGATCTTCCCGAGAAAAGAGGGCCTTTGATTGGCACTTGGATGGAGCACCAAGAAGTTCTCCTGAAGTTCTCCCAGTTTGATATGAATTTCTTTCTCGAGGTCCCTCCTTCGCTTTGATCAAGGAAATGATGCCCCCCCACCTGCATAATATCCAGTCCCTCCTTCAAAGCAAATCCAGCTCACTTCACACAACCCGATGAGAAATCTTGAAAGCAGTTGTGTAGAAGGAATGGGGTGACCTAAGGGGAAACGTCACTCCTGCGAACGACATTATCCTTCTTCGGATTTATTTATTTATTTTATTTGTATCACGCCCTTTGTTATTTATTTATTTATTTTGTACAAATAACTCAAGGTGGCAGATATAGCCAACACATCTTCCTTCTCCTATTTTCCCCACAACAGTAAACTGTGAGGTGGGTTGGGCTGTGATAGAAGGACTGGCTCAAAGCCACACAGCTAAGGGCTGTGGGTGGGACTAGAACTCACAGTCTCCGGGTGATTGGCCCAAAGTCATCCATCCTGCTTTCAGGCCTAAGGCGGGACTAGAACTCACAGTCTCCGGGTGATTGGCCCAAAGTCACCCAGCCAGCTTTCAGATCTAAGGCGGGACTAGAACTCACAGTCTCCTGGTGATTGGCCCAACGTCATCCACCCGGATTTCAGGCCTAAGACGGGACTAGAACTCACAGTCTCCTGGTGATTGGCCCAAAGTCATCCATCCTGCTTTCAGGCCTAAGGCGGGGTTAGAACTCACAGTCTCCTGGTGATTGGCCCAACGTCATCCATCCTGCTTTCAGGCCTAAGGCGGGGCTAGAACTCACAGTCGCCTGGTGATTGATTCAACAGCATCCATCCTGCTTTCAGATCTAAGGCGGGACTAGAACTCACAGTCTCCTGGTGATTGGCCCAACATCATCCACCCTGATTTCAGGCCTAAGGTGGGACTAGAACTCACAGTCTCCTGGTGATTGGCCCAAAGTCACCCAATTGATTTCCACGGCTAAGTTAGGTCTAGAACTCACCACCTCCTGCTTTCCAGCCTGATACCTTAACCACTTATATCATTATAATAAATAATTATTAGAACAACTTTTATTCACTAAAGAAAATGCTGCTCTGACTCTCACTGAGAGTGTGTGATTAAGCAGAACTGGATTTTGAAAAATCTGGAAGCACCATGTTTTTATTTTTAAAAAAAAAACAGATGCATTTCTTCAGGCTCTGGTTTTCAGAGCCTTCCTACTGAGCTGAAATGCGCCAAATTTTGACTGAAATGGAATAATAAAACGAGGGGCTTCAATGCAGGGGTGAAATCTACTTACCTTCCCTACCGGTTTGGTAATGCGATTTTGGACCCTCTGATGCATGCGCAAAGCCTTCTGCGCATGTGCAGAGGGTAAAAAAACAGGTTACTTCCTGGTTAAAACCAGGAAGTAATGACATCCGGGCACTACCAGTTCTCCAAACCACCTGTTGCCGCCGCTACCAACTTGCCCGAACCGGTGTGAACTGGTAGCATTTCACCCCTAGTTCAATAACTCTCAAGCATACTCGAGGAAAACTGGAAGAAAAATAAATAGGGAAAGGAAAGCTAAAAACCGGGCAATTAAATATAGTGTGAGATTTTTTTTGCTAGTTGCTGCTGGAACTGTACATGAAAGGGTGTGAACTAAGTTTAAACGCTTAGATAACACAGAGATGAACAGGAAGATAGGCAGATAGGCAGATTGCGTAAATATGTAGATTGATAGCCCGGTATTACACGAGAAAGCTTTAATCGGCCAGCCAGACGACCTATTTTCCAAAGGACACTCATTTATTTAAAGATATATTGGATTGGAATAGCATTTGGTTTCAGTTCTGGCTTTAGCTGAGGAGACCAGAAAGAAGAAGCAACAAGCAGGAATATTTTAGCATCCTCAAAGCGGATAGTTATCTAGTCACCATTGTTCGCCACAAGGCAGAGACAGGGTGCAGCTTCCTTTAAATTGTCATAATTATTCGACATGTGTATCTTATACACCATGGAGCATGGAGCATTCTTAGCAAGCTTTAGGTGACCACTTTGAGGAAAAAGTCAGGTTTAGGATCAGAGATTCCTACAAGATGACAAATTTGATTTTTAAGGACTTTTTTCCTCCTTCCTTATTTCCTTCTTTCTTTCTTTCTTTCCTTCTTTCCTTGATCCCTTCCTTTCTTCGTCCTTCCCTCCTTTACTTTTTCCTTCCCTTCCTCCTTCCTTCCTTCCTTTCTTCCTTCCTTTTTTCTTTCCTATCTCCCACTCCTCCTTTCTCCCTCCCTCCCTTTCTCTTTCTTCCTTCCTTCCATCCTCCCTTCTTTTCTTCCTTTCTTCCTCCCCCTCCTTTTCTTTCTTCCTTTCTTCGTTCTTTCCTTTTTCCCTTTCTCCCTCTCACCATCCCTCTCTCTTTTCTTCCCTTCCTTCGTTCCTTCCTGTCTGCCTTCCTGTTTTTTCTTTTTCTTTCTTTCTTTCTTCTATCCTTCCTTCCTTCCTTCGTTTCCTCCTTCCATTCTTCCTTCTTCTTTCTTCCTTTTTCTTTTCCTTTCTTTTCGTATCTTTTCCTTCCTTCATTTCTTCCTCCCTCCCTCCATCCTGCTTTTCTTTCTTTTTTCATTTTTTCCTTCTTTCCTTTTTTCCTTCCTCCCTCCCTCCCTCCCTCCTTTCCTTCCTTCCTTCCTTCCTTCCTACCTACCTACCTACCTTTCTTTCTTTCCTTCCTTTCTTCTTGTTTTCCCTTTATTTTTATATCTTTTTCTTCCTCCCTCCCTCTTTTCCTACTCATTCCTTTTCATATCCTTCCTCTTTTTTTTCTTCCTTTCTTTTTTCTTTCTTCCTTTCTTTCTTCCTTTCTTTCCTCCTCCTCCTCCTCCTCCCCCCTCTCTGGAAGAAACCAAGAGATTTCAGGTGTCTGCATTTTCAAGGGATTTATTTTGGTTACGGCTTCAGGTCAACTTAACAGGTATGTTTTAATGAAAACATTACCTTCTGGTGACCTTCGGGATTTGAAGGTGAAAATGCAGTCAGCAGCAAAAGGAATTTGAAGCGTCATGGATAAAACTGCCAGTGCTCAAGACTTTGTTTTTTTGCCTTAGAGCAAGTGTCTTTCTCAACACACACACACACACTGAATAGCCTGAAACAAGGAGGATATATAAACTAAGGCTGAAAAACAGAGGTTAAGAAAAGGTGACAGTTCTAGAAGCCCTTTGCCACATCATTTCAAAGACTATTTTAGCCATGACTTTAAAAAAAAACACAATGTACAGCTCAAAATCCAGCAATTACAGAAACTGGGGGAATGGGCAGGCGGGGGGGGGGGGGAGAGGTTATAAATCTTTTGGGTCAGAAGAGCTTCGCTGCCTTCTGCATCAACTCCTTTGCAAAAAAAAAATGTTATTTTTCAAAACCATCGGTTTGGTTTAAAAGAGGATATTCTTTCTGGATTTCACCGCAATGGAGACAAGGCGATCGGCGAAATATCCTCAGGCAGTATGCTGTTCTTACACTTAGCACATTAATTAATTAAATATAATATTTAATTAATTAAATATTAATTAATATTTGCAGATCCCTCCCATCCAGGACATAAACTGTTTCAACTCCTACCCTCAAAACGACACTATAGAGCACTGCACACCAGAACAACAAGACACAAGGACAGTTTTTTCCCCGAAGGCCATCACTCTGCTAAATAAATAATTCCATCAACACTGTCAAACTATTTACTGAATCTGCACTACTATTAATTTTCTCATGGTTCCCATCACCAATCTCTCTCCACTTATGACTGTATGACTGTAACTTTGTTGCTGGCAATCCTTATGATTTATATTGATATATTGACCATCAATTGTGTTGTAAATGTTGTACCTTGATGAAGGTATCTTTTCTTTTTATGTACACTGAGAGCATATGCACCAAGACAAATTCCTTGTATATCCAATCACACTTGGCCAATAAAAAATTCTATTCTATTCTATTCTATTCTATTAAGAGGTAGCCCCAAAATGTGTGCGGATGTTTCCTCTGCTATTGTATAACCTCTCTCTCTCTCTCTCTCTCTCTCTCCAACATTCTGTATTGCTAGTCCTTCTTCACGTACGACCACAACGGAGCCCAAAATTTCGGTGGCTGAGTTTTGCCCCCATCTTACCAATTTCCACGCCGCCGTCCTTAAGTGAACCACTGCAGTGCATAAGGGAGTAACCCGGTTGTTAAGTGAATCTGGCTTCCTCTTTGACTTTGCTTGTCGGAAGGTCGCCCCAAGGGGATCGCATGCACCCCGGGACGCTGCAATAGTCATACGTGTGTGAACCGGTTGTCAAAGCATCTAAATTTTGATCACGTGACCACGGGGGAGGCTGCAGCGGTCGTTAAGTGTGAAAAAGGGTCATCGGTCACTTTTTTTTCCCCTGCCGTTGTAACTTTGAACAGTGACTAAATGAACCTGCAATCTTCCTTGTTTCCCGTGCTTCCATCTTGAGAGGACGATCGAATAGAATCACAGAGTTGGAAGGGACCTTGGAGGCCTTCTAGTCCAACCCCCCTTGCCTAAGCAGGAAACCCTGCACCACTTCAGACAAATGGTTATCCAACCTCTTCTTGAATACTTCCAGTGTTGGAGCATCCACAACTTCTGGAGGCGAGTCGTTCCACTGATTCATTGTTCTAACATCAAGGACATCAAGCAGAAATTTCTCCTTTGGAGAAAGAGTGCAGAGAAGAGCAACAAAGAGGATTAGGGGACTGGAGGCTAAAACATATGAAGAACGGTTGCAGGGACTGGGTATGTCAAGTTTAATGAAAAGAAGGACTAGGGGAGACATGATAGCAGAGTTCCAATATATCAGGGGTTGCCACAAAGAAGAGGGAGTCGGGCTGTTCTCCAAAGCACCTGAGGGTAGAACAAGAAGCAATGGGTGGAAACTGATCAAGGAAAGAAGCAACTTAGAACTAAGGAGAAATTTCCTGACAGTTAGAACAATTAATAAGTGGAACGACTTGCCTGCAGAAGTTGTGAATGCTCCAACACTGGAAATTTTTAAGAAAATGTTGGATAACCATCTGACTGAGATGGTGTAGGGTTTCCTGCCTGGGCAGGGGGTTGGACTAGAAGGCCTCCAAGGTCCCTTCCAACTCTGATGTTATGTTATGTTAACTTGCCTGCAGAAGTTGTGAATGCTCCAACACTGGAAATTTTTAAGAAAATGTTGGATAACCATCTGGCTGAGATGGTGTAGGGTTTCCTGCCTGGGCAGGGGGTTGGACTAGAAGGCCTCCAAGGTCCCTTCCAACTCTGTTGTTATATTATATTATATTTTTGGTTACTGGGGAAGCCTTACCCGTAGCAGTATAACAGAGGGGGAAGGGACCTTGGAGGTCATCTAGTCCAATGCCCTGCTTTAGCAGAAGACCCTACACTATTTCATACAAATGGATGTCCCGTCTCTTCTTGAAAGCCTCCAGCGTTGGAGCATTCACAACTTCTGGAGGCAAGTCCTTCCATTGATTGCTTGTTCTCACTGTCAGGAAATTCCTCCTTAGTTAGTTAGTTCTAAGTTAGTTAGTTAGTTCTTCATTCTGGGTTGCTTCTCTCCTTGATTAGTTTCCATCCATTATTTCTTCTCTTGCCTTCAGGCGCTTTGGAAAATAATTTGACCCTCTCATCTTTGTGGCAGCCCCTCAAATATTAAACCAGTGATATCATGTTTCCCCTAATCATTCTTTTCGCTACCCAATTCCTGTAACTGTTGGTAATCATTAATCCTGAACTGTAATCATCTTTGCTGCTCTTCTCCACACTCTTTCCAGAATTTCAACATCTTTTTTTATATTGTGGTGACCAAAATTGAATGGACTATTCCAAGTGTGGTTTTGCTAAGACTTTATTAATGCAGCCTGGGACAGCACTGGCTTTTTTGACCGCTGCCGTGCACTGCTGGCTCATATTTAAGGGATTACAAAAAAGATGTTGAGACTTTGGAAAAAGCGCAAAGAAGAGCGATTAAGACGATTAAAGGCCTGGAGACTAAAATATATGAAGAACGGTTGCAGGATTAGGCCCCAACCCCTATGCCATTTCAGACAAGTGACTGTCCAGTCTCTTCTTAAAAACCTCCAATGATGTAGCATCTACAACTTCTGGAGGCAATTGGTTTCACTGGTTAATTGTCCTCACTGTTAGGAAGTTTCTTCTTAATTCCAGGTTGCTCCTCTCCTTGATTAGTTTCTATCCATTGTTTCTTGTTCTGCCTTCTGGTGCTTTGGAAAATAGGTTGACCCTTTTTACTTTGTGGTTGATAATGTTGACAGCTTATCACCTCTTTAAATAGAACAAAGAATTTCTTCCTTCCCTATTCTATCTATTATTATTATTATTATTATTATTATTATTATTATTATTATTATTATTATTATTATTATTATTATTATTATTATTATTATTATTCATATTTATATACCGCCCTATCTCCCGAAGGACTCAGGGCGGTTCACAGGCATATAAAACACTTATATACAATTTAAAATAAACATTAAAAAACTTATTCTAATGCCCAAATTATTAAAACTAGAAATATAAATATTAAGACCAATTTAAAACCCCTATAAAATTTAAAATCTACGCCAGTCCTGCACAGATGAATAAGTGTGTCTTGAGCTCGCGACAGAAGGTCCGGAGGTCCTTATCTATAAACAAATCCTTAAAACCTCATTGTTCAATCCTGATCAGCAAAACTCCATTAATCATCACCAGACATAACAGCGTGTATCTATTTTAACCTCGATCAAATCAACCAACTTTAAACTCCTTCTTTTTTTTACTTTTAACAATCCTGATTTTTCATCCCTTCAAATAACGCCCTATTCCTTTATTTTTATTTTTATTTTTCAATTTTTCATTGATATTAACAGGTCTCTTTTATAAATCCAATATAGGAAAGTTATCCAGGTCATTCTTTTATTTTCTTATGTGTATATTCCTTTTTAATCATGAAGGCTTCAGACAGTTTCATGTCTATATCCAGCGTAACATCTTTTTTCCATATCATTCTTGTAGCCTGTCATTTTTAAATCCATTTTCGAAACAAGCTCAGTCTTGTCCAGTAAAACTTGTTCCTCTTCCTTATCATCTTTTAAACTTAGCCTATTTATAATGGCAGACACTTTTAAATTTAACTTCTAGATCCTTGGTTCACAAATATGGTGCAGCACCTCCATTGCTAAAGTATTCTATTCTATATTAGGAAGTCACATTTAAATGTTCATCTCCTTTAATTGTAATCCTTACTTCCTTTCTAGTTCCCTCCAGTGTGTAACTTTCAAAGTCCCATGTTATCCAGTGGTGGGATTCAGCCAGTTCACACCTATTCGGGAGAACCGGTTGTTAACTTTCTAAGCAGTTCGGAGAACCAGTTGTTGGAAGGAATCTTATTTTGTTTTTTTCCACTTTACAGGGCTAATCCTGTAAGGAAGGCAGGAAGGAAACATTCTGGTGTTGTTTCTAGCCTAATCTTTATTGCCCTGCTTACAGAAACTGCCTCTGGTTAACCCTTATTACATTGTAACAGCTAAGGCAAAGTGCCTATCAATGTGAGTGACGTTGAGTTGGCCATGCCCACACAGTCACATGACCACTAAGCCACGCCTACCTAGCTGGTCATTAGGGCAGAGAACCGGTTGTTAAGTTATTTGAATCCCACCACTGATCTTATCATGTCTTTCCTCAAGAATTCAACACAACCGCATTTCCCCCACAGGAAGGATTTCTATAATTAATTTCTAAATCTTATTTCAAATCAATCTGGACCAGTAGTGGTATTTACTTACCTTCACTAAAGGTAAAGATAAAGGTTCCCCTCGCACATATGTGCTAGTCGTTCCCAACTCTAGGGGGCGGTGCTCATCTCCATTTCAAAGCCGAAGAGCCAGCGCTGTCCGAAGACGTCTCCGTGGTCATGTGGCCGGCATGACTCAACGCCAAAGGCGCACGGAACGCTGTTATCTTCCCACCAAAGGTGGTCCCTATTTTTTCTACTTGCATTTTTTTACCTGCTTTCGAACTGCTAGGTTGGCAGAAGCTGGGACAAGTAACAGGAGCTCACCCTGTTACGTGGCACTAGGGATTCAAACTGCTGAACTGTTGACCTTTCGATCGACAAACTCACCACTGTCTCCCTTCACTACCGGTTTGCAAATGTGAGCGCACGTACGCGCCACCTCTGTGCATACACAGAGCCTTCTGCTCAGGCACAGAGCATCCATGATGTCATCTGGGCAGGTCAGCGGAGCCTCCTGCCACCACTGCCACCGCTGCTACCGGTTCTCCCTTGATTGAAATCCCTCAACTCGCAGCTCCTTGGTTCACAAGTCAAACCATAGAAACCAGAGTTCCTGCAGTCTATTCACAAGGAGAAGCTATCCGGAGTACGAGTGGGCAATCTTATAATCCCTCCTTTTTCCAAAGAGACTTCTCCAGCCAGAATTCGTTATGTCTCTGCCACAATGCCGTCCTGGCTACTTGAGGGACATCTGTTTTGCCATGAATTGTATGTCAGGCCTGGAAGCCGTATTACCTTGGTGCCTTCAGGATCCAGGCCTGCCACAATCCTACCGTGGGAATTTGGGAGAGGGGATTGCATGAGTGAAGTAGAATTAGCCATTAAAAAATTTCGCAGAGAAGTTCAAGGCCATGGTGTCCGACAGCTGTGCTGAGAAGAAAGTGGAGGTTGTCTTCTGTACGTGAAGGAACTGATTGGAGCAGTGATGGACATGTGGGAGAAGTGGGCAAGGTCTTGAACTTTCTTTTGGGTGAGGAAAACCCGGAAGATCTCAGATTCGGGTTTTCCACAGATGTGCCAATACGATATCTCTAATAAAAGTTAACTTTGAGGAATTGCAAGCCTCAGAGTTTGATTTCATTGGGGGTGTTACTTGGAACCCTGATATTGTCACTGAGAATCCAAATCACAGAATTTCTCCAAAGCAGCAAGATTTGACTTGGAATGTAATTGTTCTTAAGCCAGAGTCATGAAATGATCTTTCAGGAGCAATTTGCCATGTAGGCTCATAAGCAGTCATGAAATCCAAATTTTTTTACTACCGGTTCTGTGGGTGTGGCTTGGTGGGCATGATGTGGCTTGGTGGGTGTGACAGGGGAAGGATACTGCAAAATCCACATTCCCACCCCACTCTGGGACCAGCCAAAGGTGGTATTTGTCAGTTCTCCAAACTACTCAAAATTTCCGCTACCGGTTCTCCAGAACCTGTCAGAACCTGCGGGATTTCATCCCTGCTCATAAGTAATAGTGGAATTGCCAGCGCATACAAGCAAAACTTCCTTGTCATAACATTGCATCTCTCTCTCTATGAAGCAAGATTCTTATTGTATTCATTGACACAGACAGACAGATAGACAGACAGACAGACACTGGGACACTAGAAGCAGCTGGAAATGAGAGTTGTTGTCAAAACCCCAAAATACAACCATGTTGTCAACTTGTAAAGCATTCCTGGCCTGCTCTCAAGTTGCCATAGGCAGGAGGCGGGGGGGGGGGGGACTGACAGAGCAACACTGCCTGGTAAGGCCTGTTATTAAGAACACAAAGCCTGCAATTACTGCAGGTTCGAGCCCGGCCCAAGGTTGACTCAGCCTTCCATCCTTTATAAGGTAGGTAAAATGAGGACCCAGATTGTTGGGGGGGCAATAAGTTGACTTTGTAAATATATACAAATAGAATGAGACTATTGCCCTATACATTGTAAGCCGCCCTGAGTCTTCGGAGAAGGGCGGGGTATAAATGTAAACAAACAAAAAAAAAACAAAAAAAAAACACGGCAACAACCAGAAGCACATTCCACACATACCTTCCTCAAGGCTGCAGCCTAGGTTACCAGAGCCAGCTGGAGAGGCATGTTTTCTACAGCCTGTGAAAGTGCTCTGTTGGAGAATGTGATTTATGACATACCTGACCATAGGGAAGTTGAGGGATGGCTGAGAAGATTATAGGAACTTCACTTCTTGTCATTCAGGATACTGCTTATAAGTGCTATGTGCTTAGAGCTCAAAGCATTGTTACAGACCCCACACATCCACTTCACTGTATGTTTCTGTTGCTCTCCTCTGGGAGGGGCTTTCAAAATATTTCTAGCAGGACTTCCAGATTCTGTAACAACTTTATTCCCTATGCCATCCGTCTGGTAAACTTGCAAGTTTAGTTTCTCTCACCCTGTGCATGTATACAGCTGAACTAGACTGTGTTGCTGTTTCTCGGTGTGATATAATATATGTGGGTATAAACATAATCTTGCATTTATTTACTTACTTTGTCATGTTTACGTAGTGTATATTGGAGGTGGTGGTGACCCTTTGAGAGCTGCATGCAATGAAATTTTATTTTAATGTATGCCGATTAGTGTCCATACAAAGTGACCATAGAGTTATCCTAAGTCTAAACCTAAGGCAGCGATTGGAACTCCAAAAACTTTGGAGAGCTCTGCGTAATTTCAAATCATTAAGTGGTAAGTTGAGGAGTACCAGTACAACACAGAACGTGAAACAAATATAACCTCAAATTATACAAAAGTTAATTTTGAAAACCAGGAAGTGAGAAGTAATTAGCAAATCAAAAGCTCCAAGATAAAAGAAAACAGCTAACATTGCCATCCCCAAATTAAAGCAGAATTGTAGCTCCAACTATCTAATCAATCATGTATTCTTATCGGACAAGAAAGCTACGCATCTCAGCACCAGGAGACAAATATCTATCCTGTTGCTGTCTCTATTTAGCATTGCTTCAAAACTTACAAGGCTACGGAGGAAGCGTTAGAACATAATATATAACAGTGATGGCAAACCTTTTTGCCGTCACGTGCCAAAAGCAGGGGAAGCACGGGGGCGGGGGAGGTCATGCGCACACATGCCCACACCCATAATTCAATGTGCCCTGCCCCCTTGTGCATGCGCGTGTGACACCCTCCCCCATGCTCCCCCAGCTTTTGGCACTTAATGGCCCGGTGGGCCCAGTAGGCCTGTTTTTCACCCTCCCTAGGCTCCAAAGCCTTTCTAGGAGCCTGGGGAGGGCAAAAACAGTCTTCTCCACCCACCGGGATAGCTCAGGCTGTTAAGAAGCCTGTTATTAGAACACAGTAGTCTGCAATTACTGCAGGTTCAAGCCCGGCTCAAGGTTGACTCAGCCTTCCATCCTTTATAATGGATGATCTCTGGAGGGCCAGGGATAGGGGTTGCTCCTCTGCCCTGGTCCTATTAGACCTCTCAGCGGCCTTCGATACCATCGACCATGGTATCCTGCTGCGCCGGTTGGAGGGATTGGGAGTGGGAGGCACCGTTTATCGGTGGTTCTCCTCCTATCTCTCCGACCGGCCGCAGTCGGTGTTGACGGGGGGGCAGAGGTCGGCCCCGAGGCGCCTCACTTGTGGGGTGCCGCAGGGGTCGATCCTCTCGCCCCTTCTGTTTAACATCTACATGAAGCCGCTGGGTGAGATCATCAGTGGTTTCGGTGTGAAGTACCAGCTGTATGCGGATGACACCCAGCTGTACTTTTCTACACCGGACCACCCCAACGGTTATCAAGTGCTGTCCCGTGCCTGGAGGCCGACGGGTCTGGATGGGGAGAAATAGGCTCAAGCTCAATCCTCCAAGACAGAGTGGCTGTGGATGCCGCATCCCGCACAGTCAGCTAAATCCACGGCTGACCATCGGTGGCGAGTCATTGGCCCCGATGGAAAGGGTCCGCAACTTAGGCGCCCTCCTGGATGAACGGCTGTCTCTAGAAGATCATTTGACGGCCGCTCCAGGAGAGCTTTCTACCAGGTTCGCCTGGTACGCCAGTTGCGCCTTTCTGGACCGGGATGCCCTATGCACGGTCACCACGCACTCGTGACGCCTCGCCTGGATTACTGCAATGCTCTCTACATGGGGCTCCCTTGAAGGGCATCCGAGGCTGCAGTTAGTCCAGAATGCGGCTGCGCGGGTGATAGATGGAGCCCCCCGTGGCTCCCGTATACCCCCCATCCTGCGCAGGCTGCACTGGCTACCTGTGGCTTTCCGGGTGCGCTTCATGGTTCTGGTGACCACCTTTAAAGCGCTCCATGGCATTGGGCCTGGTTACTTACGGGACCGCCTACTGCTACCGAATATCCCTCACCGACCCGCGCCTCACAGAGAGGGTCTCTCAGGTGCCGCCAGGCAATGTCGTCTGGCGACACCCAGGGAAGGGCCTTCTGTGGGGCCCCACCTCTGGAATGAACTACCCCGGACTTCGCCAGCTTCCGGACCTCCGGACCTTCCGCGGGCTTAAAACATATTTATTTAACTGTGCAGGACTGAGCTAGATTTTAAATTATCGGTTTTAAATTGGGTTTTATTCTATATTTTTAATTCTAAATTAACGGGCTTTTTAGAATAAGTTTTTTAATTGTTTTTTAAATTGTATTTATGTGTTTTTAAATGCCTGTACACCGCCCTGAGTCCTTCGGGAGATAGGGCGGTATATAAATTTGATTAAATAAATAAATAAATAAATAAATATAAGGTAAGTAAAATGAGGACCCAGATTGTTGGGGGGGCAATAAGTTGACTTTGAAAAAAAAAAATACAAATAGAATGAGACTATTACCTTATACACTGTAAGCCGCCCTGAGTCTTCGGAGAAGGGCGGGATATAAATGTAAACAAACAATAAACAAACAAACAAACCCCTGGGGGGCCCCCCAGAGGGCCCTCCAGAGGCCAGAAATGACTCGTTTCCCAACAGCAAATAGGCCATTTCTGGCTTCTGGAAGGCCTCCTGGGGGGAGTCCATTTTCGCCCTCCCCAGGCTCTTAGAAAGGCTCTGGAGCCTGGGGAGAATGGAAAATGGGCCTTCTCCATCCCCCATCCCCACAGAGGCCCTCCAAAGGCCAGAAACAGCCTGTTTTCTGACTTCCAGTGGGCCCAAAAGGCCCCGCCGGACCTGAACTAGGGCAACGCTCATGTGCCAACCGATATGGCTCTGCGTGCCATCTGTGGCACGCAAGCCATAGATTCGCCATCACAGATATATAACATCCAAAAGATATTATTGGAACACTGAAGAGGAATCTACAGCTGACCTCGGGGAAGGTATGTGAGAGCTGTTGCAGAGAAAGGAAAGGAGTGAGTTGTTAAGAAAGACTGGAGGAAGTGTGAAAAAAATTGAAAATAACCTCACCATGATTTTATTTGGTGCAGTTAGAACCATTAACCAGTGGAACGACTTGCCTCCAGATGTAGAAAGTTAGCACCCAGCCAGAGGTGGGCTTCACATACCATAATAACAGGTTTGCCCAGCACTGGAAATGTGAGCGAGCGCCATCCGCACATGCATGCAGCATCACAAAACATGGGAATTTGCTCATGTGCGCCATCCGTGCATGTGTGCAGTGTCAGAAAATATGGGAGTAGAGTAGGGTAGGATAGAATGGAATGGAATGGAATGGAGTGGAGTGGAGTGCAATTGACTAGACTAGACTAGACTAGACTAGACTAGAATAGAATAGAATAGAATAGAATAGAATAGAATAGAATAGAATAGAATAGAATAGAATAGAATAGAATATGGAATGGAGTGGAGTGGAGTGGAGTGGAGTGGAGTGGAGTGGAGTGGAGTGGAATGGACTAGAATAGAATATGGAATGGAATGGAATGGAATGGAATGGAATGGAATGGAATGGAATGGAGTGGAATGGACTAGAATAGAATAGAATAGAATAGAATAGAATAGAATAGAATAGAATAGAATAGAATAGAATAGAATAGAATATGGAGTGGAGTGGAGTGGAGTGAAGTGGAGTGGAGTGGAATGGAATGGACTAGAATAGAATAGAGTAGAATAGAATGGAATGGAATGGAATGGAATGGAATGGAATGGAATAGAATAGAATAGAATAGAATATGGAGTGGAGTGGAGTGGAGTGGAGTGGAATGGAATGGACTAGAATAGAATAGAGTAGAATAGAATGGAATGGAATGGAAATAGAATAGAATAGAATAGAATAGAATAGAATAGAATAGAATAGAATAGAATAGAATAGAATAGAATAGAATATGGAATGGAATGGAATGGAATAGAATAGAATAGAATAGAATAGAATAGAATAGAATAGAATAGAATATGGAGTGGAGTGGAGTGGAGTGGAGTGGAGTGGAATGGAATAGAATAGAATAGAATAGAATAGAATAGAATAGAATAGAATAGAATAGAATAGAATAGAATAGAATAGAATAGAATTTTTTATTGGCCAAGTGTGATTGGACACACAAGGAATTTGTCTTGGTGCATACGCTCTCAGTGTGCATAAAAGAAAAGAAATATATATACTTTCTGGAAATAGATTGATCTCTGCATGCCATAAATAAATAAATTCTCTAAACATTTCTATACCTTTATTCAGTCCTTCAACCTTCACTTTCTCTCACCAAAATTTATTTCCTTGTGTTCTAAGACGATGTCTCTCCTTTTTTCCCCTAGAAAATCTAACATACACACATATGCAGATGTTTGTTTGCAAGAGATACTTTGGAAAATTAATATATATATGTTTCTAAAAGTGGCTTAATGAAACGGGTAAAGTAACCGCCAGAAGTAACTGAAATGTGACATCTGTCTTTTTTAAACAAAGGGGAAAAAAGGAAAGAAAGAAAGAAACCTTTTCACACACGATTTAAATCTGACAAGTTGGACTTTGTCAACTTGGCAAAACAGGAGGTTTTCAAGAAACAAAAAAACAAAAAAAAGGCTCTGCGCTACTTGGGTTTTGTAAAATTGGATTGCTCTGGAAAGTGAATTAATCAACATGATTCATCTTGTCTTTCAAAAAAAAAAACCACGTTTGTTTAAAAATAGAGAATTTGCTGGCACCTTTTGTTGCCTTGATTTTAGGAGAGGATTAAGTTAAATCTGTCTGAATCATTTTAACACTTTGCTACAGCCACACGTAACCGTAGTAATCCCTTCCTTTTATACAAAGGCGGATGTAGCAACACAAATCTGACTTATTAAGAATGGAGTAGGCTTTTGTGATAGCCGAGTGGGACAAGCCAGCTTCTGATGGGGGCAGCACAGGGAGTACTGCATTTAGAGGTCTAACCAGGGGTGAAATCCGGCAGGTTCTGACAGGTTCTGGAGAACCGGTAGCGGAAATTTTGAGTAGTTTGGAGAACCGGTAGCAGAAATTCTGAGTAGTTCGGAGAACCGGCAAATACCACCTCTGGTTGGCCCCAGAGTAGGGTGGGAATGGAGATTTTGCAATGTCCTTCCCCCAGGAGTGGGGAGGGAATGGGGATTTTGCAATACCCTTCCCCTGCCACACCCACCAAGCCACGGCCATAGAACCGGCAATAAAAAAAAAATTGGATTTCACTACTGGGCCTAACCAGTGGTGGGATTCAGCCAGTTCGCACCTATTCAGGAGAACCGGTTGTTAACTTTCTAAGCAGTTCAGAGAATCAGTTGTTGGAAGAAATCTTATTTTGTTTTTTTCCCACTTTACAGGGTTAATCCTGTAAGGAAGGCAGGAAGGAAACATTCTGGTGGTGTTTCTAGCCTAATCTTTATCGCCCTGCTTACAGAAACTGCCTCTCTGGTTAACCCTTATTACATTGTAACAGCTAAGGCAAAGTAAATCATAGTGAGTGACATTGAGTTGGCCACGCCCACATGGTCACATGACCACCGAGCCACACCTATCCAGCTGATCTTAGGGCAGAGAACCGGTTGTTAAATTATTTGAATCCCACCACTGGCCTAACCATAGTTTTAATTGGGAAACCGTGACCGTCCTAGGCCAAGCCAAGTCTAAAAACATCAGAGCAGTGATAGTCAACCTGGTCCAGTGATGGAATTCAAGTAATTTAACAACCGGTTCTCTGCCCTAATGATTTCTTCCAACAACCAGTTTGCCAAACTGCTCAGAAAGTTAACAACCGGTTCTCTCGAAGTGGTGCGAACTGGCTGAATCCCACCACTGACCTGGTCCCTACCGCTCATTAGTGGGCGTTCCAGCTTTCATGGTGGACGGTAGGGGTTTGGTCCGATACTGAAGCACTTTCCTTTTTTTTAATTTAATTGACTTTTTAAAAAATTGTCATAGCATTATTTAAAAACATTTTCATTCGGTTTTCATAAAATTCCCCGTGACAATTTAAATTTCTGAAAATATACAATTTGTATTGTATAAGTTTAGTTCACGTTACGTAAGTGAAACTAAATGGCGCTATAGTGCGACCGCAAACAAAAGTGCCTCGTCCCAGAATAGCTCGCGCATCTCCACACACCATCTGGTATATCCACAAGGAAGGATCTAAAAAGTCAAGACGACAGCTGTACCAACAGAATTTCTTGGTAGGTCAGGTCAAAAGGAGGTGGGATTTCAAACACATGATCACACCTCCTCACCAGCAATCAACACCCATGTGAGCAAAGATTAACACCAAGGTTAACACTAGACCAACAATCGAGAAGTAAACAACACCCCAATTGTTGTGCCTCGCCCGCCCTCCTCTCCTCAGCCGGGCCCCTCCCATCTCCTGCTATCTGAGCCAAAGACTGATAGTGAAGAAGAATGGCCTGGCATGCCTCCAGCCCCCAGCCCTGGCACCATGCCCAGACAGAATGAGCAAACAAACCTCCCTCCTACAGCGTGTGAGCAAGAAGCCAGCCATGAGCTAGAATTGCCGGCAGCTGAGCAGGAGGACAAAACATGGACAGATCCCCACTTCCGGAGAATGGAGAGGTGACATCAGCAAAAGGAAGGGAGGGGCAGGCCTAGATAAGTGCTGAGTCATGAAGCCACACCCCATGGCCTATATAAAGGATCTGCTTTTGGGCATTCCTTGAGTCAGGCAAAGTCTCATCTGGTTGCTGAAGTCACACCTTGGATTCCTGCCTGCCCTGAGAACTCTGACAGGAATTTGGCAAAGCTGCAGAGGCTTCGTGGCCACACTTGATACAGACTTCCCAGACCTGGCTGGCAGAGGAGGAGTGGGACACAACACCAATCAAGGAATTGTCAAACAAGCTAACAGTAAGCAACAACCCAATCAAGGGACCCCAAAGGTAGTCCCACCAACACTGACAGTACAAGCCATTTGAAGAGAAACTGAGAGCAAACCGCACTCCCTTCTTAGCACTGATGACCTAGCTGGGTATTGAGACACCTGAAAGAAAACAGCCAAGCTGAGAGAGTATCCAGGACTCCACAATTCAACCCTAAGTTACAAATATTCTCTTCTATGGATGGTAGCAATAGGCTACTTTGGGTCAATCAATATCTAGGGTTGCAAGGGTGTTGTTGCATCAACCTAGAAAATAATATATTTTGTTCCAAAGGAAGAAGTAAAATTTGAGGGACCACCTCTCTCTGTTCACATCTAGACCCCACCCTACTTTTGAGATAGGGGTCCAGAAATGAAACATATAAATCAAATAAATTAATCTACCCATCAGATCCAGCAAGAGGGACATGGTCTCACCAACGGTTGATTTTGGTTGAACATTTTTGTGAACCTTTGGCTTTAACTGTAGTCAAAGAAAGCTGAGATCGTTACGTGGGACAGGAAGAAAAGTTGTCCTGAAGAAGGAAGGGGAAAGGAACGAGAGGGAAGGTGGGGCTTATTCCTGAAGTCCCGCCCCCTGATCTTATCTGAACCGCATCAAAGGAGGACGGTAACAAATTCAGCCCTCGAATTAGATTTGGTTCCTTGCTACCAACCTCCTTTCCATTGAGGACCTGTATACTGCACGAATCAAGAAGAGGGCCGTGAAAATATTTACAGATCCCTCACATCCAGGACATAAACTGTTTCAACTCCTACCCTCAATACGACGCTATAGAGCACTGCACACCAGAACAACTAGACACAAGAACAGTTTTTTCCTGAAGGCCATCACTCTGCTAAACAAATAATTCCTTCAACACTGTCAAACTATTTACTAAATCTGCACTATTATTAATCTTCTCATCGTTCCCATACCAATCTCTTTCCACTTACGACTGTATGACTGTAACTTTGTTGCTGGCAATCCTTATGATTTATAGTGATATATTGACCATCAATTGTGTTGTAAATGTTGTACCTTGATGAAGGTATCTTTTCTTTTATGTACACTGAGAGCATATGCACCAAGACAAATTCCTTGTGTGTCCAATCACACTTGGCCAATAAAAAAAAAAAATTATTCTATTCTAGTTTTCTCCGTGAATCACACACACAGCTGGAAAATCCGCCTATGTTCTACATTGGAAGGCACCCAAATCCGCTTGTAAATTAATTACAAAGTTTGAGCCATTTGTTTTGACAACTTGGGGAGTGTGTATGTGTGTGCGCTCTTCAAGGGTTGGGCCTAGTCCTGCCTCTTCTGGGTTTGTTTGTTTGTTTTTTTCTTGCCTTCCAAAGCCTCGCTGCTTGATTAATCTCCCACAGACAGAGTAGATTTGTAAATCAGGCCACTAATTAAAACATAATTCATCATTATTCTTAACCCAGGTGCAAAAAAGGTAGACATTTTGCATTCGCAGGTAGATCAAATAGGGTTGCCTTCAGTGGTGAGTTTCACTTGCTTTTGCTACCGGTTCGCTTCCACGTGCGCTGCTTCTGTGCATGCGCAGAGCGTATTTGATGACGTCCGGGCGGGTGGGCGGAGCCTCCCACTGCTGCTACTACCCCTTCACCCGAACCAGGGCGAACCGGTAGCAACCCACCACTGGTTGCCTTCTCTTAACCGAACACCTGCAAATGAGATTGTGGTGTTTTTTTCCTGCCGAGTTCATCTTAGGCAGAGAAACAATACAGAAAAAAAATTATTTATTTATTTATTTGTTTATCTGTCACAACAGTATATATAAGTATAAGCATGAAATAACTATATAAATTGGATACAATCAAAGGGAACATTAGGACAGGAACGGTAGGCACGTTGGTGCTCTTATGCACGCCCCTTACAGACCTCTTAGGAATGGGGTGAGGTCAATAGTAGACAGTTTTTGGTTAAAGATTTGGGGATTTTGAGAAGAGACCACAGAGTCAGGTAGTGCATTCCAGGCATTAACAACTCTGTTACAGAAGTCATATTTTCTGCAATCAAGATTGGAGCGGTTCACATTAAGCTTAAATCTATTGTGTGCTCGTGTATTGAAGCTGAAGTAGTCTTCAACAGGAAGGACGTTGTAACAGATGATTCTATGAGTTAAACTCAGGTCATGCTGAAGGCGGCGGAGTTCTAAATTTTCTAAACCCAGGATTTCAAGTCTGGTGGCATAAGGTATTTTGTTGTGATCAGAGGAGTGGAGGACTCTTCTTGTAAAATATTTCTGGACACGCTCAATTTTGAAAATGTTTGTTTCTCCCTCTTTGTCCCGGCTTTTGATGATGATGATGATTACTAGAAACTAGATAAAATCATCAGTGCTAGAAGGGAGTGGGGTTTGCTCCCTTCTAGCACTAATGAAGTTACCTAGTTTGGGTAATGAAACTTCTGCAAGGAAACAAGGAAGCTCGGAGAGCGCCAAGGACTCTTCTATTTCAATCTTGAGCTACCAATGCTCTCCTTTGTTGGTGCAACATCAATCGGTCCTGATAGATTTGCCCTATCAGTTCACATTTTTATTTAAACAGCCAGCTCAACAACCCCAACTTGTAAGAGGGATCTCAAATCTCTTTTTTTTTTGGAGAGGAGAATGCCAAAATATCTCAGGTCCTAGCTGACTTTGCCAGAGGGTACTTATTCCCAGAAATATTACGCATAGGCAGTTGAATTCTTCTCCCTCCCCACCCCCCTCTCTCTTTTTTAATGATATGGGTGTAATGCTCCTACTTAACCCAACTGGAAATTCTCCAAAGATATATTTCTTCTGGAAAATATTAAAGTTGTTCATGTTTTGTTTGTTTTTTGGCCTCACCATCTGGTATATCCACAAGGAAGGATCTAAAAAGTCAAGACGACAGCTGTACCAACATAATTTTTTTTTATTTATTTAATCAAATTTTTAAGAATTTAAGTCCCACACCTTTCTTGGTAGGTCAGGTCAAAAGGAGGTGGGGTTTCAAACACATGATCACAGCTGCCTCCTTGAGTTTTTGGATCGTCCTGAAGACCAGAGGTCTCTAACCTTGGTCCCTTTAAGACTTGTGGACTTCAACTTCCAGAGTCCACAAGTCTTAAAGGGACCATACAAAACATTTGCCAGATTTTGCATACAAAACATTTTGTATGCAAAAGATTTTGCATACAAAACATTTGCCAGACCTATTCTTGAATACAGCTCATCCGTCTGGAACCCATACCACATCTCTGACATAAATACAATAGAACAAGTCCAGAAATATTTTACTAGAAGAGTTCTTCACTCCTCCGAAAACAACAAAATACCTTATACCAACAGACTTGAAATCCTGGGATTAGAAAACTTACAACTCCATCGACTTCGACATGACCTGTGTTTAACACACAAAATCATCTATTGCAATATCCTTCCTATAAAAGACTACTTCAGCTTCAATCGCAATATTACAAGAGCAAAAAATAGATTCAAGCTAAATGTCAACCGCTTCAAACTTGATTGCAGAAAATATGACTTCTGTAACAGAGTTGTTAATGCTTGGAACTCATTACCTGACTCCATAGTCTCTACTCAAAATCCCAAAATCTTCAACCAAAAACTGTCTACTATTGACCTCACCCCATTCCTAAGAGGACTATAAGGGGCATGCATAAGAGCACAAAAGTGCCTACCGCTCCTGTCCTATTGTTCCCTTCATTATATCAAATTAAGATAGTTGATGCATATTTTTTTTACATATATATATATTCTTCAAGATACGTTGTTTTATCTATGACAATTGTTTGTGTATACTGTTGAGACAAAAAGAAATTAAAAAAAAAAAGTTGGAGACCCCTGCTGTAGACATTGCTCCTCGGGAGAACATTACTGAAATATTTAGCATGACTTATACTCCAATAGGCCCCATTATACAACACTCCATTTTCTACCATTGCAGCATTCAGGGAGTCCTTGACTTATGACCTCAGAATCAAAATAGAGCTGGAAGGGACCTTGAAGGTCTTCTAGTCCAGCCCCCTGCTCAAGCAGGAGATCCTGTACCATTTCAGCCAAAGGACTGTCCAGTCTCTTCTTAAAAACCTCCAGTGGTGAAGCACCCAAAACTTCTGGAGGCAAGCTGTTCCACTTGTCCTCACTGTTAGGAACTTTCTCCTTAATTCCAGGTTGCTCCTCTCCTTGATTCGTTTCCATCTGTTGCTTCTTCTCCTGCCTTCAGGCATTTTGGAGAATGATTTGACTCCTCTTTTCTTTGTGGTAGCCTCTCAAATACTGGAATATTGTTATCATGTCCCCCCCCCCAGTCCTTCTTTTCTTTAGACTAGCCCAGGGGTCAGCAATCTTAAACACTCAAAGACCCATTTGGACCCGTTTTCCAAAGAAAAGAAAACAGCGGGAGCCACCCAACCCCTTCCTCTGCTGACTATTTCCTGAATGGCTAGAAAACTAGCATATATAGTTGAATTAAATGTTCTGTTTTCTTCTGAAACTTTCCTTTTCTTGGATTTATCCATGGTTGGCCTACCAGGAGTTGAAAAGCTCAATAAATCTAAATGAAATGTATTTAGATCCTAAGAAATTATCATGTATGTATCCAGATATGCAAGCGAAATGTTGGAGATGCAGTTGTGATGATGCTACATATTTTCTTTTTTTTTCTTTTTTAGTAAAAAAGTTTTATTTCCATTTTCCAACAACCTATTCAATATACAGTCTCTTATTCAACATTAGTCATTAACTTTCATTTGTTACTTATTCGGACCTGCCCAGCTACCACTTCCTTCCTTAACAAACCTTTCCTCCTCCCTTCTCTACTTTTTTCTACTTTCTTCATCCTTCCTCTCCTTCGCTTTTCTACATCCTCTCCTCCTTCCCCACTCTTCTCTTCCACCCTTTCTAACCCTCTCTCTTTCCCCTTTCTTCTTCCTCTCCTTTCCCTCTTTTCTACCTCTCTCTTTCCTACCTACTTTCTTCCTTCACTCTCTCCTCTCCCTTTCCATTCCCTTCTGAAATGGCAGCTGAGCAGCCCCGATTTCATTTCAAATTATTTCTATTTCTTAATTACATATCTTCAATCATTCCTTTACATTGATCCTTCATCTCCCCTCTCCCCCTTCCACTCCTCCCCTCCCACCCCGAGACTTCCCAGAACAAAGTACAGGGTATAAGATTAACAATCATAAATTAAAATACAACATAAGTCATAATCCATAGTCACTCCTCTCTCTAAGACCCCCAAACAAAAAAGTACATTCTTCTTCCAGTCCATTATATATCAGTCCATTCCACTCCTAAAATCTTCAGAATCTTCCAATTAAATTAGTATTTCCAGTTCATCAATAAAATACATAGTTTTTAATATCCAATCTTCATCAATTAACACCAAATATATATCAATCCATTCCACTCCTGAAGTCTTCAGAATCTTATAGTTTTTAATATCCAATCTTCATCGATCAAGACCAAGACGATATTCCATCTTCCAGTATTCATCAGATGCTACATATTTTCATGTATGGTGGACTTGTAAGAAAATTAAGTCTCTCTGGATAAAAATTTGGTGGATTATGCAGAATGTTTTGAAGAAGATGATTAAGTTTCAACCACAATTTTTCCTTTTAGGGATTACGATGGATTATACAGTAATTGATACTAAATTGATTTTGAACTTGATAACAGCAGCAAGATTACTGATTGGACAGTACTGGAAGAAAAAAGAACTACCCACAATAGAAGAATGGATATTGAAAGTTTCTAATTTGGCGGAGATGGCCAAAATCTCAGCCTTTTTGAAAGACAATACTCAAGAAAAATATTTAAACGAATGGAAGAAATGGATTGACTATATTCAAAATAGATATCAGACTAAGAGATATCAGACTGCCTTTGAATGAAGGACGTAATTTTTGATTTTAAAGGAGGAAGTCAGGATATGCGAAAGAGAAGGATTATAATTGTGTTAGACTTTAAAAATTTAATGTATGAATGTTAGTTTCTTGAACTATACCTTGTGTTTGCTCCGGGAAGTCTGCGGGGGGAGGAGGGTTCTAGAGGGAGGGAGGAGGGAGGGGGGACGGGGGGGGGAGAAAAATTTATTTGTTTTTGTAAACCTTTTCAAATTAAAAAAAAAAAAGAAAAGCTCAATAAATCACGTGCCAGTGGGTGTCACACATTGGTGGTTGTGACGTATATTTTGAGTGACAGGGAACCACAGCAGAGCTATGAAAGAGCCATAAGCAGCTCCAGAGGACGGGTTGCTGACCCCTGGACTAGCCCAACCCAAATCCTGCAACTGTTCTTCATATGTTTTAGTCTCTAGGCCTTTAATCATCTTAGTTGCTCTTCTTTGAACTTTTTCCAAAATCTCAACATCCTTTTTGTAATGTGGTTACCAAAACTGGATGCAGTATTCCAGGGGTGGCCTTACCAAGGCTTTATAAAGTGATACTGTAATGCTTTATAAAGTGATTATTGTAATGCTCTCTACATGGGGCTCCCCTTGAAGTGCACTCGGAGGCTTCAGTTAGTCCAGAATGCAGCTGCGCGGGTGATAGAGGGAGCTACGCGTAGCTCCCATATAACACCGCTCCTGCGCAGACTGCACTGGCTGCCTGTGGCCTTTCGAGTGCACTTTAAGGTGCTGGTTACTACCTTTAAAGCGCTCCATGGCTTAGGGCCTGGGTACTTACGGGACCGCCTGCTGTTACCTCATGCCTCCCACCGACCCGTACGCTCTCACAGAGAGGGACTTCTCAGGGTGCCGTCCGCCAAGCAATGTCGGCTGGCGGCCCCAGGAAGGTCCTTCTGTGGGGCTCCCACACTCTGGAACGAACTTCCCCCGGGTTTACGCCAAATACCTGACCTTCGGACATTCCGTCGCGAACTGAAGACACATCTTTTTATTCGCGCGGGGCTGGCTTAAATTGAATTTTATCAAATTTTTAAAATTCTTATTAACTAATTTTAAATGGGGTTTTTAGCTTACTGTATATTTTAATTTTCAGGCCAATTTTAAAATAAGTTTTTTAATTGCATTTTAAATTATATATTGCACTGTTTGTTTTATTTTTGCCTGTACACCGCCCTGAGTCCTTCGGGAGAAGGGCGGTATAGAAATCAAATAAATAAATAAATAAATAAATAATACTAAGGCTTCACATGATTTCGATTCTATGCCTCTCTTTATGCAACCAAGGATTATATTCGTTGTTTTCACTGCTTTCACATACTGCTGGCTCATATTTAAGTGATCGTCCACTAGGACTCCCTCTCATAATTATTGTTTTTGAGCCAGATTTTCCCTAAACTCTGTACTTTTACCTTTGGTTTTTCCTGCCCAGGTGTAAAACCTTGCTCTTCTCCGTATTTTTCTCCACACACCTCAAAAGAGAATGGGATGTCCATTACTAAGCAAGGATGTTGTAAAAGGGAGTCGTGGCAATTTTATGAGCTTTCTTGCCATGGTTGTGAAATGAATCACTGCAATGGTTAAGTGAACCATGCCATTATTAAGCGAATCCAGTTTCCCCGATTGATTTTGCTTCTCAGAAGTGGACTAGGCGGTGTCGTGTCCCCCTCCCCCTCCGACGACCGGGTCTAGGAAGTCCGTATCAAGCGTGGCAACAAAGCCTCTGCAGCTTTGCCAAATTCCTTCCAGGTTTCTCAGGGCAGGCAGGAGTCCAAGTTGTGACTTCAGCAAACTAGATGAGACTTTGCTTGACTCAAAGTTGGAATGCCAAAAGCAGGTCCTTTATATAGGCTGTGGGGTGTGGCTCTTTGACTCAGCATTTATCCAGGCCTGCCCCACCCTTCCTTCTGCTGGCGTCGCCTCTCAGATCTCCGGAAGCGAGGATCCTCCCACTTTGAATTGTCTTCTGCTGTTTGAGAAAGGGAGGGGTCAGAAGGAGTAGGGCCGAGTAATTCCAATCCGTGGCTGCTTCCTTGATGGCTGAGCCAAAGGAACACACGCCGTATGAGTTTGTTTGTTCATTCCTGACATCCTGTCCAGGCATGGGGCTAGGGCCGGGCGCTGGAGGCATGACAGGCCGTTCATCTTCATTATCAGACTCCAAGTCTGATAGCAGGCCCGGGTGTAGATGGGAGGGGCCCAGCTGAGGAGAGAAGGGAGGACGAGGCACAGCAGGCAGGTTGCAAATGGTGATCACATGACTCTGGGATTCAGCAACCATTGCAAATACATAAAAAGAAACCAAGTTCTGCAGCATTATTTGAAAGAGACTACAGATCAAGTTAGAAGTAAAGCAAGGGATATAAGGTTGGTTTATTTGATCAAAGTTAGACATGTTATTGTTTATTTCTGGTAAACCTTAATGGGCTTTTGCTAATGCACTGAAAAAACAAGACTTTAGACAAGAGATGAAATATGGAAAGAAGCAGGGGTGGAATCCAGCAGGTTCTGACAGGTTCTGGAGAACCGGTAGCGGAAATTTTGAGTAGTTTGGAGAACCGGTAGCAAAAAAAAATGAGTAGTTCGGGGAACCGGCAAATGCCACCTCTGGCTGTCCCCAGAGTGGGGTGGGAATGGAGATTTTGCAATATCCTTCCCCAGGAGTGGGGATTTTGCAGTATCCTTCACGTGGAGTGGAGTGGGAATGGAGCTTTTACAGTATCCTACCCCCAGGAGTGGGGAGGGAATGGGGATTTTGCAGTATCCTTCCCCTGCCACGCCCACCAAGCCACACCCACAGAACTGGTAGTAAAAAAAAATTGGATTTCACCGTTGGAAAGAAGCAATCATTTGTTACATTTTAAGAGAAGGCAATCAGGCAATAAGTTGCTACAATTGTTTATACATTTGTGATAAAGAGGGAAACCACTATTTTTTATATATTTCTTTTTTTTTTGCATTAAGACTGAACAGCCCTTTCTCAACAGAGGGGGAGGGAAAATGGCAACTTTAGGGCATTTGGCGATACAGGTAGTCCTCGATTTACGACCACCACTAAGCCCAGGATTTATATTGCTAAGGGAGAAATTTGTTAAATGAGTTTTTGTCCTGTTTTACAACTTTGCTTGCCACATTTGTTAAATGAATCACGGCAGTTGTTCAACTAGCAACATGGTTGGTAAGGGAATCTGGCTTCCCCATTGACTTTGCTTGTCAGAAGGCCACAAAAGGAGAACATATGACACACGCACACCCGGGACGCTGCAACCATCATAAATATGGACCAGCTGTCAAGCATCAACATGTAAATCACGTGACCATGGGGATTAACGGTTTTAAGTGTGAAGTATAGTCATGTCACTTTTTCCATGCCAATGTAATTTCGGTCACTAAATCAAGAACTACCTGCGTTCTTTCCTTTTTTCCTTTGCTTAAGATAAGGTAAGATTAGGTAGAATAGAATAGAATAGAATAGAATAGAATAGAATAGAATAGAATAGAATAGAATAGAATAGAATAGAATAGAATATAGAGTAGAGAAGAGAAGAGAAGAGAAGAGAAGAGTAGAGAATAGAATAGAATAGAATATAGAGTAGAGTAGAAAAGAGTAGAGAATAGAATAGAATAGAATAGAATAGAATAGAATAGAGAGAGAGAGAACAGAATGGAATAGAATATAGAGAGAGAGAATAGAGAGAGATAGAGATAGAGATAGAATAGAATAGAACAGAGAAGAGAACAGAATAGAATATAGAGAGAGAGAGAGAATAGAGATAGATAGGATAGGATAGGATAGGATAGGATAGGATAGGATAGGATGGGATGGGATGGGATGGGATGGGATGGGATGGGATGGGATGGGATGGGATGGGATGGGATGGGATGGGATGGGATGGGATGGGATAGGATAGGATAGGATAGGATAGGATAGGATAGGATAGGATAGAATAGAATAGAATAGAATATAGAGTAGAGTAGAGTAGAGTAGAGTAGAGTAGAGAAGAGAAGAGAAGAGAAGAGAAGAGAAGAGAAGAGAAGAGAAGAGAAGAGAAGAGAACAAAATATGGAATAAAATAGAATTCTTTATTGGTCAATTGTGATTAGACACACAAGGAATTTGTTTCCGGTGCATAAGCTCTCCGTGTACATACAGCAATTGTGATATCATTAATATAGTCATTTTAAAATACATTCATCATAAAATATTAGATACAACATTAGATAGAATATATATTAGAGATACATTAGAGATAACATAACATAATAACAGAGTTGGAAGGGACCTTGGAGGTCTTCTAGTCCAACCCCCTGCCCAGGCAGGAAACCCTACACCATTTCAGACAAATGGCTATCCAACATTTTCTTTAAAAAAAATTTCTTAAAAAAATGATAGATAGATAGATAGATAGATAGATAGATAGATAGAGGATAGGTAGGTAGGTAGGTAGGTAGGTAGGTAGATAGGTAGGTAGGTAGATGGGGACTGCAGTCAAGAAATTAAAAGACACTTGCTCCTGGGAAGGAAAGCTATAGCAAATCTAGATAGCTTACTAAAAAGCAGAGACATCACTCTGCCAACAAAAGTGTGTACAGTCAAGGCTGTGGTTTTCCCAGTTGCGATGTATGGCTGTGAAAATTGGACCAAAAGGAAGGCTGAGCACCAAAGAATTGAGGCCTTTGAACTCTGGTGCTGGAGAAGACTTCTGCAAGGCAATCCAACCGGTCAGTCCTAGAGGAGATCAACCCTGACTGCTCTTTAGAAGGCCAGATCCTGAAGATGAAACTGAAATACTCTGGCCACTTAATGAGAAGGAAGGACTCCCTGGAGAAGAGCCGAATGCTGGGAATGATGGAGGGCAAAAGAAGAACGGCATGGCAGAGAACGAGGTGGCTGGATGGAGTCACTGAAGCAGTCGGCGTGAGCTTAAATGGACTCCAGAGGATGGTAGAGGACAGGAAGGCTTGGAGGAACATTGTCCATGGGGTCGCGATGGGTCAGACATGACTTCACAACTAACAACAACAAGGTAGGTAGGTAGAGGGAGAGAGAGACAGAGAGAGACAGAGAGAGAGACAGAGAGAGAGACATTAAATATGTGAATTTTGGAATAGCATTTGAATCCTCAGCAGACAGTCCACCTACTCCAAAGTACAAGCTGTACGTAAATAGCAGGGAGCAATTCTGCTCACTACCCTTTGTCCTTCTTTTATTCTGCGGGACCAAAAGCATTGTTTGCATCATGGCACCAGATCTTTCGTTGCGTCTGCCCTCCTCTTGTCCCATGCAGGACACAGCTGTCACTACATCAATTACTGGCATTCCTTTACCCGTTCCCACCACAACCCCAATGGACTCCTTGTTCTCCTTGTTGGGGCCAAGATGACCACCGGTGACTGACCTCTCCAAAGAAAACCTTATTACGGCAAATTAGAAGTTAAGGAAGCGGTGGAATCTTTCATCCAATTAGATCTCGCCTTCTCTAGTATGGCTTGAGGGCTTAAATTACGTGGATGAGGCAGGGATGAGAGACAATTGCAGAGAATAGAAGGGAGGGGGGTAGATTTTTGTAAGATGACATAGCGTTGGTGTTTAACACGGGACAAGTTGTCAAGAATACAGCAGTGGGCAAAATTGTGGAAACCTTTTGGGGAAAATGTATTTTTAAGGTTTGATGGCTAATAACACCACTTTTTTGGCGGGGAGTTTCAAGATCATCCTATTCCACAGCTGGAATGGCCTGGGAATAGACCAGACCTTAACCCAATTGAAAATCTATGGAGCCGACTAAAAAAACTTGTTAGTCAGAAGCGACCCAGCAGTAAAACCCAGTTAATAGAAGCCATCATTCAATCTTGGTTTCACATTATTACAGCTGCAGAACTCAAAGACTTGGTTCACTCCATGGGAAGACGTTGTAAGGCCGTCATTCATGCTAAAGGTTACCCAGCTAAGCATTAATTGACATGGTGATAATTTTTGCATACGTAGTTTTTTCTACATGTTTCACTTTTCTTCTTTATACCGTAATTGCTATTCTAACAGCAAATCCTTCATAAAAGCGATTGCATTACATTCCTGATTAAATTATCTTTCCATTGATATATAATTTTATGGCACTACTCCCCCCCCCCCAAAAAAAAGTGGTGTTATTAGCTAGTTTTAGAAAATACACTTTTCCCAAAAGGTTTCCACAATTTTGGCCACTACTCAGGGGTGAAATCCAGCAGGTTCTGACAGGTTCTGGAGAACCGGTAGTGGAAATTTTGAGCAGCTTGGAGAACCGGCAAATACCACCTCTGGCTGGCCCCATAGTGTGGTGGGAATGGAGATTTTGCAATATCCTTCCCCCTGGAGTGGGGTGAGAGTGGAGATTTTGCATTATCCTTCCTCTGCCACGCCCACCAAGCCACACCACGCCCACTAACCCACGCCCACAGAACCGGTAGTAAAAATTGGATTTCACCACTGCCACCGCTATAAAGGCATTTCAAATGAACATTGGAAATGCAAAGGTAAAGAAGGGACTTTTTATCATTTATGGTGGGCATGACACAAAACTAAGAAATATTGCATACATCTTCAGGATAATAAATATCACATCTTAATACAGAGGATTCTTAAAGTGAAAATAAAGATAAAATCAGAGAGTTTTCTTTTGGGTTTGATGGGGAAATATTTGGAAGGGGGGGAAAAATGGGACTGTGATGTTATATAGGTTGATGGCAGGAAGATTACTTTATGCTCCAAAATGGAAGAAGACTTTTGATTCTCACAATGGATGAACAGCTGCAAAACCCAGCTGAGTTGAGCAGAGATGGCCAAATCGACTGCTTTGATCAAAGGAAAAAAAAAACCATACAAATGACTTTTGTTTCTACTTGGAAACCGCTTCTGGATTTTGTGCTCGAAGTGGGGGGGGGAAAATGAAACCTTGATTTTGGGTTCTGCTGATTAAATAGGTTTGTCATTATGGAAATGGCTAGTTATTACGAAAAAGTAAAAAGATGAGGTTTGATGCTTTTAACTTATTCTACTGCACCGAAAGGCGTTGGAAGTTAATGCTTTATTTTTCTTTTTTCCCTACACTTTTATTTTATTTATTTATTTATTTATTTATTTATTTATTTATTTATTTATTTATTTAATTAATTAAACTTTTATACCGCCCTTCTCCCGAAGGACTCAGGGCGGTGTACAGCCTGCATTAAAACAATTAGTATACACACTAAAATAACAATTAAAAAACTTATTCAATAAAGGCCGAAATTAAAACCGTCCAATTGACCATATAAAATACCCAATAAAATATTAAAATTGAAAAATTTAAAATTTAAAAATTTAAAAATCAGGCCAGTCCCGCTTGGATAAATAAATAAGTTTTCAGTTCCCGCCCTTATTTTCCCTTTTTTTTTCTTTTTGTATTTTATATTATATTTGGGTAAACTAATAAAAATGTTGAGTTACAAAAAAAAAAGAATAGGAGGAGAGGTAAATCCTTAATAATTCAACCTTTGCTTTTCTCCTCCTCCACTTCCTCCTCCTCCTCCTCCTCCTTCCTCCTCCTCTCCCTTCTCCTCCCCTTCCCCCTCCTCCTCCTCCTCTTCCTCCCCCCTCCTCCTCCTCCTCCCTCCTCCTCCTCCTTGAGCTCCTCATCATTTGGAGATTGACACTGCCAATTATATATCTGTCAATAAGACAGAGTAAGGTTACCTTAGTTCTTTGTAGACAACTCAATTCTGGAGAACAAGTAGCTTTTCTCTCCTTTCTTGTTGAGGTTTTAGGTCAAGTCATTCATTCTTTGAAGGATGTGCTTTTTAAAATAAATATAAGCAGAACTGAATTCTATGTCTATGCAATATTGCTTTCCCCCCAGTGAAATGATAGCTTTCATTTCAATAACAACTACCCTTCTGTGGCAGATTCCACACACAGAGAGAGAGACACAAATGTGTGGTAGTCTTGGACTTACAACCACAATGGAGTTCAAAATTTCCATGGCTAAGCGAGACAGTTGCTAAGTAGTTTTCCCCCCCTCCATTTTACGTCCTTTTTTTTTGCCATAGTTGTTAAACGAATCACTGCAGTTGTTAAGGTGTTGGTGAACGTCTTCAAAGCGCTCCATGGCATAGGGCCGGGCTATCTACGGGACCGCCTGCTGCTACCGAATACCTCTCACCGACCCGTGCGCTCTCACAGAGAGGGACTCCTCAGGGTGCCGTCGGCGCGACAGTGTTGTCTGGCGACGCCCAGGGGAAGGGCCTTCTCTGTGGGGGCTCCCGCCCTCTGGAACGAACTCCCCCCAGGACTCCGTCAACTTCCGGACCTCCGAACCTTTCGTCGCGAGCTTAAAACTCACCTATTCATCTGCGCTGGACTGGGTTAGTTTTTAAACTTATGGGTTTTTAATGGGTTTTTATTCTAAATTTTAACCGTGGCCAATTTAATAAGTTTTTAAATTATATTTTAATCGTATTTATATTGTATTATTTTGTATTTTTTATCAGGCTGTGAACCGCCCTGAGTCCTTCGGGAGAAGGGCGGTATAAAAATTTAAATAATAAATAAATAAATAAATAAATAAATAAATAAGTTAGTAACACGGCTGTTAAATGAATCTGGCTTCCCCTTTGACTTTGCTTGTCAGAAGGTCGCAAAAGGGGATCAAATCAGGGGTGAAATCTAAAAATTTTCCCTACTGGTTCTGTGGGCGTGGCTTAATCGGTGGGCGTGGCTTGGTGGTCAGATGGCTTGGTGGGCGTGGCCAATAACAATAAATAATAAAAATAATAAACAAAGTATCAAAAAACAATAAGAGGTATCAAAAACCAACTTTCACACTTTACACACACACAACACAACACAACTGACTCACACACAATGTAAAAGCAGCTGCACTTCACACTTCACACAGCCACAAAAAGCTCAAAAACCAACTTTCACACTTTACACACGCACAACACAACACAACACAACTGACACACACACAATGTAAAAGCAGCTGCACTTCACACTTCACACTTCACACAGCCACAAAAAGCTCAAAAACCAACTTTCACACTTTACACACGCACAACACAACACAACACAACTGACACACACACAGTGTAAAAGCAGCTGCACTTCACACTTCACACAGCTACAAAAAGCTCAAAAACCAACTTTCACACTTTACACACACACAACTAACACACACACACACACACACACAATATGCCACATACAGCTTTCTGAGATTTTGTGTGTTTGTGTAGTTAGAGTGAAACACTACAGAAACACACCAAATCTCAGAAAGCTGCACAAATATTTTATTTTATTATTTTATTTTATTTTATTTTATTGTGGACTTCAAATCCCAGAGTTCCTCAGTCAGCAAAGCCAGCCAGTTGATCACCGATTAAAAAAGGCCGTGGTAGCTCAGGCTGTAAGAAGCCTGTTATTAAATTTATTTATAGAATTTATAGAATTTTATTGGCCAAGTGTGATTGGACACACAAGGAATTTGTCTTGGTGCATATGCTCTCAGTGTACATAAAAGAAAAGATACGTTCATCAAGGTACAACATTTACAACACAATTGATGATCAATATATCAATATAAATCATAAGGATTGCCAGCAACAAGTTATAGTCATACAGTCATAAGTGGAAAGAGATTGGTGATGGGAGCTATGAAACGATTGATAGTAGTGCAGATTCAGTAAATAGTCTGACAGTGTTGAGGGAATTATTTGTTTAGCAGAGTGATGGCCTTCGGGAAAAAACTGTTCTTGTGTCTAGTTGTTCTGGTGTGCAGTGCTCTATAGCGTCGTTTTGAGGGTAGGAGTTGAAACAGTTTATGTCCAGGATGCGAGGGATCTGCAAATATTTTCACGGCCCTCTTCTTGATTCGTGCAGTATACAGGTCCTCAATGGAAGGCAAGTTGGTAGCAATTATTTTTTCTGCAGTTCTAATTATCCTCTGAAGTCTGTGTTTTTCTTGTTGGGTTGCAGAACCGAACCAGACAGTTATAGAGGTGCAAATGACAGACTCAATAATTCCTCTGTAGAATTGGATCAGCAGCTCCTTGGGCAGTTTGAGCTTACTGAGTTGGCGCAGAAAGAACATTCTTTGTTGTCCTTTTTAATGATGTTTTGATGTTAGCTGTCCATTTGAGATCTTGCGATATGATAGAACCCAGAAATTTGAAGGTTTCTACTGTTGATACTGTGTTGTCAAGTATTGTGAGAGGTGGAAGTATGGAAGGGTTTTCCTAAAGTCTACCACCATTTCTACGGTTTTGAGTGTGTTCAGTTCCAGATTGTTTTGGTTGCACCACAAGGCTAGTCGTTCGACCTCTCGTCTATATGCGGATTCGTCATTGTCTCGAATGAGACCAATCACTGTTGTGTCATCTGCGAACTTCAGTAGCTTAACAAATGGATCAATGGAGATGCAGTCATTGGTATACAGAGAAGAGAAGTGGGAGAGCACACAGCCTTGGGGGCCCTGTGCTAATTGTACAGGTATTTGATGTGATCTTGCTTAGCTTCACCTGCTGCTTCCTGTTTGTTAGGAAGCTTGTGATCCACTTACAAGTCTGTTCCGGTACCTGTAGCTGGTTTAGCTTAGTTAGAAGAATGTCTGGAATGATGGTATTGAATGCTGAACTAAAGTCTACAAAAAGGACCCTTGCATAGGTCTTTGGAGACTCAAGATGTTGTAGGATGTAGTGCAGAGCCATATTAACAGCATCATCTGTTGATCTATTTGCTCGGTATGCAAATTGCAAGGGGTCTAAGAGCGGATTCGTGATGGTTTTCAGGTAGGAAAGCACTAGCCTTTCAAAGGTTTTCATGACTACAGATGTTAGAGCAACTGGTCTGTAGTCATTCAGTTCCTTGATGGTGGGCTTCTTGGCACTGGGATGATGGTAGGCGTTTGAAGCAAGAAGGAACATAGCACATCTCTAGTGATTTATTGAAAATATGGGTGAAGATGGGGGCCAATTGGTCAGCACAGACTTTTAAGCAAGAAGGAGTTATCTTGTCTGGGCCTGGAGCTTTTCCTGGCTTTTGTCTGTGAAATAGGTCCTGCACTTCCTTTTCTGTGATCACTAGGGGTTGTGAACCCAATGAAATGGGGTCAGTTGTAGGAGGCTTGGCTGTTGTTGGTGTGTCTGAGATGGGGGTTGTGGAGATAGGTGGCTGTAGTTTCCTTTCAAACCTGCAGTAAAACTCATTCAGGTCATCTGCCAGTTGTTGATTACCTTCAGCCTGGGAAGGAGGTTGAGGCAATTACTGCAGGTTCAAGCCCGGCCCAAGGTTGACTCAGCCTTCCATCCTTTATAAGGTAGGTAAAATGAGGACCCAGATTGTTGGGGGGGCAATAAGTTGACTTTGTAAATATACAAATAGAATGAGACTATTGCCTTATACACTGTAAGCCGCCCTGAGTCTTCGGAGAAGGGCAGGATATAAATGTAAATTAAAAAAAAAAAACCCGAGGAAATAGATTAGCTAAGCGATTGATTCTGTCTGGGCTGAAACTGAAACTGCTTTCGGGCTGGAAAAAGAGCCATGCATTCATCAGTAATCAGGTAAATGCCTTAGAATCTCTACTCTTACTTGTAGAAAACATGTTTTCTACAAGTAAGAGTACAAGTAAGGTTCTGCTGTTTTTTACTTTTAAAGGCCTGTTTCGGCTGAAGCAAAACCCGCTTTTAAAAGTAAAAAAACAAAAACTCTGCAGATGGTGCGGCTCAGCAGATGCAGGGGGGGCGGGGCCAAGGATTTTTGCTACCGATCCTCCGAACCAGCAGCCGCCATCGCTACCGGATCGCATGATCCTGTCCGATCCGGGAGCATTTCACCCCTGGATCAAATGATCCTGGGACACAGCGACCAGACCATCATAAATGTGAGTCATTTGCCCAGCGTCCAACTTTTGATCATGTGACCATGGGGATGTTGCACGGAGGTTAGAAATGTGAAAAATGGTCGTAAGTTCCTTTTCCAGTGCCGTCGTAATTTGAAACATGAAATGAACTGCTTTAAGTCAGAGACTACCCATTCAAAGTAAAATAGGGGATGGGGATACGAGGGGGGGGGCGAACAATCCAGGAAATATTTCAAAGAGAGATTCTGAAGAGAATATTTTTGCGGCTAAAATTGCTAGTCGTTTTCTTGACGAGTCATCTATGATTTATTTTATTTTATTTATTTTTTGGGACAGGTTTCCAGATACTCCTTGGGATAATGATTTATATGAATTTAATATTGTTCGGTAAAACACCACGAAAAGACCCAAGGAAACCCCCTTCTGAGAAAAGCATAAATTTAGGGCAATGACGTCACCATTTTTCTTTTGAACAAGGAATTACTTTTTGGGGGGGAATGTGTCATTCCAATCTTCAAAGTGGTTGACAGATCTTCATTAAACAAGCTTAAGAATAATCCTCCTTTTTTCTTTTCTTTTTTTTTTCTTCTTTTTTTGTTACTTTGGATTTCCAGCACCTGAGATCTCCAGTACAAGGGGCAATTTAGAACCAGAGAATACTGTGCTTAGGTTCAAACCATGACTAGGGGTGGGCTGGGCCGGGCCAGTGGTGGGATTCAAGTAATTTAACAACCGGTTCTCTGCCCTAATGATTTCTTCCAACAACCAGTTTACCAAACTGCTCAGAAAGTTAACAACCGGTTCTCCCGAAGTGGTGCGAACTGGTTGAATCCCACCACTGGGCTGGGCTGCTGGGGGTTCGCAGCGGTTCGGGAGAACCACTAGCTAAGATTCTGTGCAGTTAGGAGAACCCCCAAATTTATTTATTTATTTATTTATTTATTTATTTATTTATTTATTTATTTATTTATTTATTTATTTATTTATTTTGTCACAACAGTATACTTAAGCGTAAGCATGAAAGTAACTATATAATATATAAGCATATATGTAAGTATAAGCATGCAATAACTATACCAATTGGATATAATGAAAGGAAACAATATGACAGGAACGGTAGGCCCGCTTGTGCTCTTATGCACGCCCCTTACAGACTTCTTAGGAATGGGGTGAGGTCAATAGTAGACAGTTTTTGGTTGAAGCTTTGGGGATTTTGGGAAGAGACCACAGAGTCAGGTAGAGTGTTCCAAGCATTAACAACTCTGTTGCTGAAGTCATATTTTCTGCAATCAAGATTGGAGCTGTTCACATTAAGCTTAAATCTGTTGTTTGCTCTTGTATTGTTGCGATTGAAGCTGAAGTAGTCTTCAACAGGAAGGACATTGCAATAGATGATTCTATGAGTTAAACACAGGTCCTGTCGGAATCGGCGGAGTTCTAAGTTTTCTAATCCCAGGATTTCAAGTCTGATGGCATAAGGTATTTTGTTGTGATCAGAGGAGTGGAGAAATCTTCTTGTAAAATATTTCTGGACACGTTCAGTTGTATTGATGTCTGAAATATGGTATAGCTCAGACAGGTGAGCTGTATTCAAACCCCACTCCTGGCTGGCCCCGCCCACCCTGCCCATCCCAGGAGTCCCCACGTGGCCCGTTTTGGATGCAGGTAAGTTCAGGGCACGCACAGAAGCTCGGGGTGAGCGTAAAATGGGCCTACCGGAAATTCGGGAAGGCCGGAAACAGGCCCATTTGTGGCTTCCAGAGAGCCTCCAGAGCCTGGGAAGGCCATTTTCGCCCTCCCGGAGGTTCAAAAAAAGCTTCCAGAACCCAGGGAGGGTAAACCCTACCATGGTGCAGGAGGTTGACTAGTCCACGCCCACCATGGCCACGCCCACCCAGCAACCAGGCAGAGAACCCCTTGCTAAAAATTTTGAAGCCCACCCATGACCACGACATACTGTGATTCTTGGAGTAAGACACCATTGGTTGGGTTCACATGATATTCTAAGACAGAAACTAGCAATGTTGGTTTTCATTGAAAATCTTTTTATGTTCTAGGCCTCGAAAACTAAACCAGGCCCCACATTTTCTGGCATTTTCCAGCAGAAATGAAAACATTTGAAAAGGGACAACACAGGCAAGAAAAGTTATAATGGATGGATTCTTCATGTGTTTTAGCCTCCAATCCCCTAATCATCTTTATTGCTCTTCTCTGCACTCTTTCTAGACTCTCAACATCTTTTCTTTTTTCCTTTCATTCTTGCAACAATCTTGTCTCAACCCTTGGAAATGGCCGCCAGCTAAACTTTCTCAGAATCTTTGACGTTAGATCTTCTCAGTGAGCTAGGATAGAACTTCCATATTCAGAGGCAGTCAATAGTCTTGGAGACAAATGATGACTGAAGAGAACTGAATGGCCTTCTTATTAAGCTTTTTTGGGATCATCTTCGTGTTCTCCAGAAGTTAGCTTGGGTCCTGTATGAAAACCTTTTCACAATTCCTGCTTTTAGTAAATTGCCCCTAATCCTTCTTTTCATTGAACTAGACATGCCCAATTTCTGCAACCATTCTTCATATGTTTTATCCACCAGTCCCCTAATCATCTTTGCTGTTCTTCTCTGCCCTCTTTGTAGTCTCAACTTCTTCTTTTTTACATTGTGGCGGTTTTCATATCAATAGCAAGCCCCTACAGAGAGTGGTGAGGACACCTGAGAAGATTATAGGAAGCTCGCTTCCCGTTATTCAGGATGCTGCTTATAAGCGTTATGTGCATAGAGCTCAAAGCATTGTTAGAGACCCCAACACCACTTTATGGTCTGTTTCTGTTGCTCCTCTCTGGGAGGAGGTTTCCAAGTATTTCTAGCAGGACTACTAGATTCTGTAGCAGCTTTGTTCCTTATGCCATCCATCTGGTAAACTCGCAAGATTCATTTTTCTTGCTGTGTACATCCGGACTAGACTGTGTTGTTTCTCTCTGTCATATAATACATGTGGGTATAGGCACAATTTTGCATTTATTTATTTATTTTATCATGTTGATGTAGCATATATTGGAGGGGGTGACCCTTTGAGAACTGTATGCAATCAAATATCATTTTAATGTATGCCAATTAGTGTACATTCAAAGTGACAATAAATTTATTCCATCCATCCATCCATCCATCCATTCATTTGTCTGTCTGTCTGTCTGTCCCTCTCTCTCCCTCCCTCCCTCTCTCTCTCTCTCTGTCTATCTATCCATCCATCTTTCTGTCTATCTATCAATCTGTTCATCCATCTGTCCGTCCATCTGTCGGTCGGTCGGTCTCTTTGTCTGTCTGTCCCTCCCTCCCTCCATCCATCTATCTATCTATCTATCTATCTATCTATCTATCTATCTATCTATCTATCTATCTATCTATCTATCAATCCATCTTTCTGTCTATCTATCAATCTGTCCATCCATCTGTCGGTTGGTTGGTCTCTTTGTCTGTCTGTCCGTCCGTCCGTCTATCTATCTATCTATCTATCTATCTATCTATCTATCTATCTATCTATCTGGCATCTATCTGTCTGTCTGTCTGTCTGTCTGTCTGTTTACCTGTCTATCTATCTATCCATCCATTCATCCATCCACCCATCCATGTGTCCATCCATCCATCCATCTATCCGTCCGTCCATCCATGTGTCCAGCCATCTATCCATCCATCCATCTATCCATCCATCCATCCATCCATCCATCCATCCATCCATCCATCCATCCATCTATCCATCTAACCATCCATCTATCCATCTAAACATCCATCCATCCATCTATACTATCTAAAGCCCAATACAGGACTTGTCCTATATTACTTAAGCTGAAGAAGATATTGCGCCGTTTCCTCAATGCTGCTGTCACCATGAAAAAGACCCTCCAGGATCCTGACAGGGGAGGCGGGTTGGGGAGGCGGGGCCGAGTGAGGGAAGCCCCTGTCTTCCCTGGAGCAAAATAGTTCAGTGGTGTAAAGACACCTTTTTCTCCCAACATGTTGCCATTCAAGGACTAAGACAGGAGCGCTTGCAGGCAAAAGAGGCCACGATGATGGATTGGGAATTTTGGATTGTTGTTATTTTGCTTTTTTGCTTCTTCTTTTTTTCAGACTCGGGCCAGGTGTTTCTAAGTAACTTTTGCATAAATCTTCCTGGATGAAAAGCTCTGAGAAGTGGGGTGTGAGGAGGTATAACTTCATCGGGTAAAGTCATTACCATGATTTACTGCATCAGGGAAGTTCATTTTTTGGGTGGTCTTTGGAAGTTTTGGTTCTTCTTCTTATTGTAAAGGAATCTAAGAGGCCTACAACCTTGGCAACTTTAAGACCTGTGGACTTCAACTCCCAGAATTCCCCAGCTTCAGAACTTGAACTAAGAACTTGATTCATTGTTCTAACATCATGGATATCAAGAAGAAACTTCTCCTGTGGAGCTTTTTGGTTACTGGTGAAGCCTCACCCTTAGCAGTGTAACAGAGGTGGAAGGGACCTTGGAGGTCATCTAGTCCAAAGCCCTGCTTTAGCAGAAGACCCTACACTATTTCATACAAATGGATGTCCAGTTCTCTTCTTGAAAGCCTCCAGTGTTGGAGCACCCACAACTCCATTGGCAAGTCGTTCCATTGATTGATTGTTCTTGCTATCAGGAAATTTCTCCTTAGTTCTAGATTGCTTCTCTCCTTGTTAAGTTTCCACCCATTGCTTCTTGTCCTGCCCTCAGGTGCTTTGGAGAAGAGGTTGACTCCCTCTTCTTTGTGGCAGCCGCTCAGATATTGGAAGACTGCTATATCATGTCACATCAACTTCTTCTTTTCTTTTCTTTTCTTTTCTGATTTTATTTATGCTTTTTTCTTTAACATCCATAAGTGCTTAGTGAACAGTATATTGTCTGGGTCAATATACTTTATACACAATACTAATAACAACAGTAATAATACTGTTTAGGTGTATATAATAGTAATCCTTCAACTTGTAATATTTATATATACACAGTAATTATAATGTATTCTATTATGTATCAGTATACATAATACTAGGCACTTGGTGGCTCAGAGGCTAAGACTCTGAGCTGTCGATCGAAAGGTCGGCAGTTCAGCGGTTTGAATCCCTAGTGCCGCATAATGGGGTGAGCTCCCGTTACTTGTCCCAGCTTCTGCCAACCTAGCAATTCGAAAGCACGTTAAAAAATGCAAGTAGAAAAACAGGGACCACCTTTGGTGAGAAGGGAACAGAGTTCTGTGCGCCTTTGGCATTGAATCATGCTGGCCACATGACCACGGAGACGTCTTCAGACAGCTCTGGCTCTTTGGCTTTGAAACAGGGATGAGCACTGCCCCCTAGAGTTGGGAACGACAAACACATATGTGTGAGGGGAACCTTGACCTTTTTATACATAATGCTATTTTCCCAATTTCTACTTTCCATCTCTATTTTCCAACCCTTAATGAAGCAATTGCCATGTTAAGAAGTATTCTATATCTATCCATCATCTCTTGTCCATTTTAATATTTCAACTTTATAGTTTTTTCTTTTTATTAAATTAGACATACCCAATTCCTGGGTAAGTCAAGTACTGGAGCACATAACCCAGACATGTTTCTGAAGGAAAAAAAAAATCACGCCATTGTGCCTTACTTATTTTGGCCATGTCATACGGGGGAAATCACTGGAGACAGGCAAGGTTTATCAGTAGAAGGAAACCAGGCCACCAAAGAGCAAAGTGGCTGGACACCATCAAAGCTGACACCACCAGGGATGGGCTACTGTGGGTTCGCAGCGGGTCGGGAGCTAGCTAAGATTCTGTGCAGTTCGGAGAACCCTCAAATCCCACTCCTGGCTGGCTCCGCCCACGCTACCCCTCTCCTCCCAGGAGTCTCCATGTGGCCTGTTTTGGATGCAGATAAATAGAGGGTGTGCACGGGAGCTCGGAGAGGGTGAAAAATGGGCCTATCGGAAGTTCAGGAAGTTCAGCCCATTTCCAGCTTCAAAAGGGCCTCCGGAGCCTGGGGAGGCCATTTTTGCCCTCCCGGAAGCTCAAGGAAAGCCCCTATAGCCCAGGAAGGGCGAAAAGCCCCTTTCCACCATGGTGCATGAGGCTGACTAGGCCACACCATCGTGGCCACGCCCACCCAGCCACCGGGCAGAGAACCCCTTGCTAAAATTTTTGAAGCCCACCCCTGGACACCACCCAGAGCACAGAACAACTCAAAGAAGATGAGTTGAACGCTGCAAACCATCCTAAATTCATGTTGGTTTCCAAAGCGCCCAAATTTTGATCATGTGATGATGGCTACACACTCTGACAGCTATAAGTGTGGGAACTGGGAGTAAGTCGCTTTTTTTTTTTAAGTGATTCTGTAACTTTGAACAGTCACTAACCAAATCGACGTGGTTTGTTTTTTTTTATTTGCATTTATATCCCGCCCTTCTCCGAAGACTCAGGGCAGCTTACACTATGTTAGCAATTGTCTTCATCCTATCTGTATATTTATATACAAAATCAACTTATTGCCCCCCCAACAATCTGGGTCCTCATTTTACCTACCTTATAAAGGATGGAAGGCTGAGTCAACCTTGGGCTTGGTGGGACTAGAACCTGCAGTAATTGCAAGCAGCTGTGTTAATAACAGACTGTCTTAGCAGTCTGAGCCACAGAGGCCCATTTAAGTCGATGACTGCCAGAATACTCCACCTTCCATCCACGTGCTCTAGCCAAAAGTGGCTCCGATATTTTCCCGTTTGAATTCCCCAGAATGTCAATTTTGCATGATCATAAATATTCAGGTGTTCTTGGAATGCTGCTGCATTTTTTTTCCCTACCACCCAGGAGTTAATGAAGGATGGGAAATTCCATTCTTACCGTTTCATTAGACCGCAACTCCATCCGACAGGTTTCTAACTCGGAGTGACTTTTCTTTATTTTTTGCAATGATTGTTTGAATTTCTATAGCATGCAGATATATTACCCCTAAATCATATCTGGGCCCATCTTCGTAGTGGCATCTAACACACTGTGACTCAACTTGAAAAATACCCAACCTTGATTTTCATGCAAGTAAGCAGAAATGTGCTCCTATATACAGCTTTATTTTTACAAAGCCTCTCCTCTCCTCTTCTCTCCTTTTCTCTTCCCTTCCTTCCTTCCTCCCACTTTCTCTTCCTCCTTCCTTCCTTCCTCCCTCCCTCTCTCCTTCCCCATTCCCTCCCTCTCTCCCTTCCCCCATCCTCTCTTCCTCCCTCCCTTCTTTCCTCCCTCCCTCCCTTCCTCATTCAGTCCTTCTCTCTCTCCTTTCCTTCCCTCCCTTTTCCACTCTCCCTTTTTCCCTTCCTCTCTTCTCCCCCCTCCTTCCCTCCCTTCCTTCGTCCCACTCTCTCTTCCTTCCTGCTTTCCTTCCCTCTTCCTTTCCTTCCTTCCCTCCCTCCCTCCTTCCTAGTCACTCTTCCTCCCTCTTCTTTCTTTGCTCCCTCCCTCCTTCCCTCCCTCTCTCCCCCTCTCCTCCTTCATCCCTCCTTCCCACTGTCACTTCCTCCTTCTTTCTTCCTTCTTTCCTCCTCCTCCCTCCTTCTCTCCCTCCCTCCCTTCCCTCCCTCCCTCCTTCCCAGTCTCTCTTCCTCCCTCCTTCCCTTTTCTTTCCTCCCTCCCTCCTCCCTCTCTCCATGCCTTCATCCCTCCTTCCCACTCTCACTTCCTCCCTTTCTTCCTTCTTTCCTCCCCTCCCTCCCTCCTCCTTTCCATTCTCTCTTTCTCCCTTCCTTCCTCCTCCCTCTCTCCCTCCTTCCCAGTCTCTCTTCCTCCCTCCTTCCCTTTTCTTTCCTCCCTCCCTTTCCTCCCTCTCTCCATGCTTTCATCCCTCCTTCCCACTCTCACTTCCTCCCTTTCTTCCTTCTTTCCTCCCTCCCTTCCCTCCCTCCCTCCTTTCCATTCTCTCTTTCTCCCTTCCTTCCTCCTCCCTCTCTCCCTCCTTCCCACTCTCACTTCCTCCCTCCCTCCCTTCTTTTCCCTTTTTTTGTGATGGGACAAAAACCTAGAGATCCATGTCAAAAAAAAAAAAAATCCAGATAGTGGTCACAATAGAGTGCTGCAAATCCACACTCCCTTTTCGCATTGCACAAAATGTTTTACTAACCCACGGATATCCCTGGCAAAGAACCCCACCTCCCACCCACCCCATGTGCCTCTGTTCGGTTGCAGCGCTCAGATTTCTTGTCTAGTCTGTGACTCTTCCTCCTGGCTCCCAAGGCCATTCTCCCACACCATTACGAATCTCGGATGCGTCGATTTGATCCTTTGCTGGACCTCTTTGATTTTGATACCTCGAGGAACGGAACCCCACTTGGCTTGTCCTTTTACACCAGTGGTTCTCAACCTTTATAGTGCTGCGACCCCTTTAATACAATTCGCCACGATGTGGCGACCCCAACCGTAAAATTATTTTCATTTTGAATTTATTGCGCCTGAAGCCGTATTGGCTAGCGATCTGAACTGCTTGCGATTGCCTTGAGGACGGAGGCATTAAAGTGGAGACTCCTCTCCTATTAAGTTTATCGTACCTGAAGCCAGATTAGGCTAGCGATTGGGAGTGATTGCAGCTGGCTTGAGAGGGAGACATCAGAGCAAAGATTTCTCTCTTTTTTAATTCATTGCGGCTGAAGCCGAATTCGGCTAGCGATTTGAAGAGCCTGCAGCTGGCTTGTGGAGTCAACCATTGGAGCGCGATTCTTCGACTCGCAAATATACTTCCCATATTTCCGATGGTCTCAGGTGACCCCTGGCAAATTGTCATTCGACCCCCAACGGGGTCCCGACCCACAGGTTGAGAACCGCTGTTTTACACTTTCGAACAAAAGAATCAAAGCCGAGAGGAAAAGCATCCGGCAAACACCCCCATCCCCCGTCTTGGTAAGGTGAACACCATGCAAGGTACCCGAAGACGCGAGCTTCTTACCACACCAATTGATTTTGGGGCTATCACCTTGGCAAGACGGAAAAGGCAACCTGCTTTAAAGGTTTCGGTAGCTCAAGCAGAGAGGAAGTGGAAACCTTTTGAAGAGGCAGCGAATCCCCTTCACTCTTTCTCCTCGTCAAAGCCGCTGAAACATTTAAAAAAAAAAAAGATGATTGAAAAAAAGCCAGTTCACCATCTGCTTCATTCTTAGAGAATAGAGATTTTCAGTTAGGAATTAATGGATCCAGTTAAATGTAAGGTGTCAGGAGCCGTGGAATGAAGTATTACAGGCTAACTCTGCTCACTGCCAACAGTTCGATCCTGACCGGCTCAAGGTTGACTCAGCCTTCCATCCAGGGGTGAAATGCTCCCAGTTCAGACCGGATCGCCTGATCCGGTAGCGATGGTGGCGGGTGGTTCAGAGAACCGGTAGCAAAAATCCCTGCCTCCCCCATGCCCAGCTGAGCTGTGTGATCATCAGAGGTGTTTTTTTTTTTTTTACTTTTAAAAGCATTTTTTCTTCAACCAAAAAAATGCTTTTATAAGTAAAAAAAAAAAGGCTCTGATGATCACACGGCTCAGCTGGGATCGTCAGAGGAGCCTTTTAACAGCATTTTTTCTACAACCTCTTTTTTTAAAAAAAAAAGTTGGCCAGGCCCATCCAGTCACATTACCCTCGCACCAAGCCACGCCCAGAGAATTGGTAGTAACAAATTTTTCTTTTTTTTTATTTGAAAAGTTTTACAAAAAGAAATAAGTTTTTCTCCCCCCATCCCCCTCCCTCCCCCCTCCCTCAAAACTCCCCCTCCCACGCAGATTTCCCAGAGCAAACACAAGGTATAGTTCAAAAAAACTAACATTCATACATTAAATTTTTAAAGTCTAACACAATTATAATCCTTCTCTTTCGCATATTCTGACTTCCTCCTTTAAAATCAAAAATTACGTCCTTCATTCAAAGGCAGTCTGATATCTCTTAGTCTGATATCTATTTTGAATATAATCAATCCATTTCTTCCATTCGTTTAAATATTTTTCTTGAGTATTGTCTTTCAAAAAGGCTGAGATTTTGGCCATCTCCGCCAAATTAGAGACTTTCAATATCCATTCTTCTATTGTGGGTAGTTCTTTTTTCTTCCAGTACTGTCCAATCAGTAATCTTGCTGCTGTTATCAATTTAGTATCAGTTACTGTATAGTCCATCGTAATCCCTAAAAGGAAAAATTGTGGTTGAAACTTAATCTTCTTTTTCAAAATATTCTGCATAATCCACCAAATTTTTATCCAGAAAGACTTAATTTTCTTACAAGTCCACCATACATGAAAATATGTAGCATCATCACAATTGCATCTCCAACATTTCCCTTGCATATCTGGATACATACATGATAGTTTCTTAGGATCTAAATGCTATCTATAAAACATCTTATAAAAGTTTTCCCTTAAATTCTGCGCTTGCGTAAATTTAACATTTCTAACCCAAATTCTCTCCCAAGTTTCCAACATTATTGGTTCCTGAATATTCTGCGCCGGTAGTAACAAATTTTACATTTCACCATTGCTTCCATCCTTCGGAGGTCAGTAAAATGAGGACCCAGATTGTTGGGGGTAAGAGGTTGACTCTGCAAACCGCTTAGAGAGGGCTGTAGAGCACTGCGAAGCGGTGTATAAGTCTATGTGCTATTGCCAGTAATGTACAAAGGTGCTTTTTTCAAGAGGCAATTGGACTCTCTGTTTTTGTTTTGTTTTTCCTTTGAAGAGGTTTCGCTTCTTATCCAAGAAGCTTCTTCGGCTCTTGAAAAAAGCACTTTTGGGACAACCATGACCTGGATGACTGCGAATCTCCATAGACATCTAGCAATGTACAGCTAATCCTGACTTACCAATGGCAATTGGGATAGGGTGCTCTGTTACTAAGCAATGCAGTCATAAAATACAATGTCCCATGACTGCACCAGTTTACAACAGCAGTTCCAATTGCTGTTGTTAGACAAATCCCGCGCAATGGTTAACTGTGACATCACCCTTTGTGATCTTCCACTGGCTTTAGTTCGGCAAGATTCCGGTCTACAGGCGAGCAATGAAAAAGAGACTACTCTGAAGTAACTCCTTGTGTTGTTCTTGGTTCCTTGGGCCTGATATGACATGTCTGCAAGAAGACAGCCATGCTCAGAGCACATCACAACCCTGTCTTAAGCACAACCCACAATTAAAGCCAGTTACACAACCCTGTCCTAAGTAGGAGCCAGGAAGGACCTGGATCTAATCCACGGATAATGAGAAACATAGTTAAGAAAACCTTCCCACTTCATTACCTAAGCCTTGTCAATTTCCTGATGATTGATATCATGATTGACACAATATGATGGTGGCTTCTACCAGGTGTCTTAGCCAACTTTCGTTCTGCTTAAAACATACATCGAATTCCAGCTGAAGAACTAAGGGAAGAGAGGCCGGAATGGGACAACTTTCCACAGTCAACTCGCTGTTGCCAACTTGCCACGTCCAGCTTGCCACGACCAACTTGCCGTGGCCAAGTCACTATGGCCAACTATTGTGGTCCGCCACCAGCCTGCAGAGCTGGCAACGGAGTCCGACCGTGATGAGGCTGAGGTGAGGCCAGGGCCATCGGGGAGTGAGGTGCAGACTCCAGAGCCTCCAGAGACTGATAGTAGTGAGGCAGAGGAACAGGAGGAGCCTGTTCCTAATGCACGCATGAGAACAGCTGCCAGAAGGCAAGAGCAGCTCAAGCAAAAAGGACGACTCGGGAGTAGGGCCAAGAGATGATTGGCCCCTCCCATAAGGCTTAAAAGAGACCAGCAACGGCATTTGAGCTTTGCCGGAAAACAACGTTGTAGCTGCGTCTTCTTCTTCGTGTACGTCTTTGTTTTTGTGGCTTCTGGACATTTGCCAAGAAAGGCCTTTGGCAGTTTGCCTAATTGGACCAAGGTTTGCGATAGGACTGAGGAATTTGTGTTGTGCTTTAATTTAGTTGAACGACGTTGGGAATGAAGTAATTCTCAGCTGTTTGAATAAAGTTGAGTTTCTTACTACCTACTTGTGCCTGGGTCACAACACCAACTCTCTGCAGGAAAACTCACCACGGCCAAGTCGCCGTGGCACAACTTGCTGCAGGACAATTTAACAGTACTATTTAATTATTTAAAATCATTTTTAAAAATCTTTTTTTTATTTTTGCTAGTCACATCTCGTTCTGTCCTTCCTTTTGCATCCTTTCTTTAGTAATTCTATTCCACTGCTTCTTCCATATTAGGGTAACTCTTGTTCGGAAGCGAGTTGTCCCCCATTGAATTGGCCATGGCAAGTTAGCTGTGGTGAGTTGGTTGTGGCGAGTTGGCTGTGGCATATTGTCATAGACGTGATACTACTAACATTGTCTTGAAGGGTACGCAGAGACTCCAACTGGTCCAGAATGTGGCTGCGCGGGTGATAGAGGGAGCACCTTGTGGCTCCCGTGTAACACCCCTCCTGCGTAATCTGCACTGGCTCCCGGTGGTCTTCTGGGTTCACTTCAAGGTACTTGTTATCACCTTTAAAACGCTCCATGGCCTAGGGCCGGGATATTTACGGGACCGCCTACTGCCACCATTAGCCTCTCACCGACCAGTGCAATCTCACAGAGAGGGCCTCCTCCGGATACCGTCAGCTAAACAATGTCGGCTGGCGACCTCCAGGGGGAGGGCCTTCTCTGTGGGGGCCCCTACCCTCTGGAATGAGCTCCCTCTGGGGCTTCGTCAACTCCCCGATCTCAGATCCTTCCGCCGCGAGCTGAAGATGTTGCTGTTTTGAAGAGCAGGACTAACTTGAACGTAGTTTTAAATTGGGGTTTTTAAATCAGGGGTTTAAATGGGTTTTAAATTTGTATTTAAAAGTTTTAAGGCATCAACTGAATTTAATTGTCTATTCTTTTTGCTGTTTTATATGTATTATATGTTTTCTGTTGTTTTATTGGCTGTGAACCGCCCTGAGTCCTTCGGGAGATGGGCGGTATACAAATATAATAAATAATAATAATAATTGTCTGGCTACGCACAATTTATTAAAAGGGCTGTGGTGGTGCAGTGGTAAGAATGCATTACTGCAGGCTACTTCCGCTGACTGCCGGCTGCCAGCAGTTTGATAGTTCAAATCTCACCAGGCTCAAGGTTGACTCAGCCTTCCATCCTTCTGAGGTCAGTCAAATGAGGACCCAGATTGTTGGGGCCATAGGCCCAGACTCTGTAAACCACTTAGAGAGGGCCGTAGAACACCGTGAAGTGGTACACTGGCTCCCAGTGGTCTTCCGGGTGCAATTCAAGGTATTGGTCACCACCTTTAAAGCGCTCCATAGCATAGGACCGGGTTACTTACGGGACCGCCTACTGCCACCAGTAGCCTCCCATCGACCTGTGCGCTCCCACAGAGGGCCTCCTCCGGTACCGTCGGCCAAACAATGTCGGCTGGCGACCCCAGGAGGGCCTTCTCTGTGGGGCCCCTGCCCTCTGGAATGAGCTGCCTCTGGGGCTTCGTCAACTCCCCGACCTCCGGACCTTTCGCCGCGAGCTGAAGACGCTTTTGTTTCAGCGCGCAGGGTTAGCTTAAAATTAGTTTTTAAATGGGTTTTTAAATGGGTTTTAAATTTGTATTTAAAAGTTTTAAGGCATCAACTGAATTTAATTGTCTATTCTTTTGCTGTTTTATATGTATTATATGTTTTCTGTTGTTTTATTGGCTGTGAACCGCCCTGAGTCCTTCGGGAGATGGGCGGTATACAAATATAATAATAATAATAATAATAATAATTGTCTGGCTCGCACAATTTATTAAAAGGGCTGTGGTGGTGCAGTGGTAAGAATGCATTACTGCAGGCTACTTCCGCTGACTGCCGGCTGCCAGCAGTTTGATAGTTCAAATCTCACCAGGCTCAAGGTTGACTCAGCCTTCCATCCTTCTGAGGTCAGTCAAATGAGGACCCAGATTGTTGGGGCCATAGGCCCAGACTCTGTAAACCACTTAGAGAGGGCCGTAGAACACCGTGAAGTGGTACACTGGCTCCCAGTGGTCTTCCGGGTGCAATTCAAGGTATTGGTCACCACCTTTAAAGCGCTCCATAGCATAGGACCGGGTTACTTACGGGACCGCCTACTGGCACCAGTAGCCTCCCATTGACCTGTGCGCTCCCACAGAGAGGGCCTCCTCCGGTACCGTCGGCCAAACAATGTCGGCTGGCGACCCCAGGAGGGCCTTCTCTGTGGGGCTCCTGCCCTCTGGAATGAGCTGCCTCTGGGGCTTCGTCAACTCCCCGACCTCCGGACCTTTCGCCGCGAGCTGAAGACGCTTTTGTTTCAGCGTGCAGGGTTAGCTTAAAATTAGTTTTTAAATGGGGTTTTTAAATGGGGTTTTTAATTTGTATTTAAAAGTTTTAAGGCATCAACTGAATTTAATTGTCTATTCTTTTGCTGTTTTATATGTATTATATGTTTTCTGTTGTTTTATTGGCTGTGAACCGCCCTGAGTCCTTCGGGAGATGGGCGGTATACAAATATAATAATAAATAATAATAATAATTGTCTGGCTACGCACAATTTATTAAAAGGGCTGTGGTGGTGCAGTGGTAAGAATGCATTACTGCAGGCTACTTCCGCTGACTGCCGGCTGCCAGCAGTTTGATAGTTCAAATCTCACCAGGCTCAAGGTTGACTCAGCCTTCCATCCTTCTGAGGTCAGTCAAATGAGGACCCAGATTGTTGGGGCCATAGGCCCAGACTCTGTAAACCACTTAGAGAGGGCCGTAGAACACCGTGAAGTGGTACACTGGCTCCCAGTGGTCTTCCGGGTGCAATTCAAGGTATTGGTCACCACCTTTAAAGCGCTCCATAGCATAGGACCGGGTTACTTACGGGACCGCCTACTGCCACCAGTAGCCTCCCATCGACCTGTGCGCTCCCACAGAGAGGGCCTCCTCCGGGTACCGTCGGCCAAACAATGTCGGCTGGCGACCCCCAGGGGGAGGGCCTTCTCTGTGGGGGCTCCTGCCCTCTGGAATGAGCTGCCTCTGGGGCTTCGTCAACTCCCCGACCTCCGGACCTTTCGCCGCGAGCTGAAGACGCTTTTGTTTCAGCGCGCAGGGTTAGCTTAAAATTAGTTTTTAAATGGGGTTTTTAAATGGGGTTTTTAATTTTATTCCAATTTTTAGGCCATATATTGAATTAGTTTTTTATATTGTTTTTAACCGGTGTTGTATGTATTTTTTGTATTTTTATTGGCTGTGAACCGCCCTGAGTCCTTCGGAAGAAGGGCGGTATACAAATATAATAAATAAATAAATAAATAAATAAATAAATAAATAAATAAATAAATAAATAAATAAATAAATAAATAAATGTCTAAGTGCTAAGTGGGAAGGAAATGTTGGGAGGGACGGAGGGAGGAGGGAAGGAAGGAAGGAAGGAAGGAAGGAAGGAAGGAAGGAAGGAAGGAAGGAAGGAAGGAAGGAAGGAAGGAAGGCGTGGTGGCGGTTAGAATGCTGTATTGCAGGCTAACTCTGCCTATTGCCAGGAGTTCGATCCTGACCGGCTCAAAGTCAAATTCAGCCTTCCATCCTTCCTAGGTGGGTGAAATGAGGACCCAGATTGTTGGGGGCAACTGGCTGACTCTGTAAACCACTGAGAGAGGGCTGTAAAATCATTGTGAAGTGGTATATAAGTCTAAGTGCTAAGTGGGAAGGAAATGTTGGAAGAAAGGGAGGGAGGGAGGGAGGGAGAGAGGGAGGGAGGGAGGGAGGGAGGGAGGAAGGAAGGAAGGAAGGAAGGAAGGAAGGAAGGAAGGAAGGAAGGAAGGAAGGAAGGAAGGCATGGTGGCGCAGTTAGAATGCAGTATTGCAGGCTAACTCTGCCTACTGCCAGGAGTTCGATCCTGACCGGCTCAAAGTCAAATTCAGCCTTCCATCCTTCCGAGGTGGGTGAAATGAGGACCCAGATTGTTGGGGGCAACTGGCTGACTCTGTAAACCACTGAGAGAGGGCTGTAAAAGCACTGTGAAGTGGTATATAAGTCTAAGTGCTATTGCTGTTGCATGATAAACCTGCCCAAAAGCTAGCTTTACCCTGCTGCTACCTCGGCTACGAAACCTATCTAAGGTCAGCGTTAATTAAATCTCAGCTGATTGTGCAAATGGGTTGGCACTGTCTCTTCCTGACCTGGTTGCATACATAGTACAATCACAGCTTTGTAATTCAATCTGATGCATATCTTCTCACAAGTGCTGCAGAAGCCTTAGGCGATTTAGCGACATCTGGGAATTGCAGACTACAAGTCCCATCAAGTCTAATTCATAAAGGAGCCTGGTACAGTCATTCAAAACCATGTAAAACCCACCCAACTGGCCATCCTTACCAGTGTGACCTAATGAGAGAGAGGGGGGAGGGGGAGGGAGGCAGAGAGAGGGGAGAGAGGGGAGAGAGACAGAGAGAGGGGAGAGACAGAGAGAGGGAGGGAAGGAAGGAAGGAGGAGGAGGGACAGAGAGAGAGACAGAGAGAGGAGAGGGAGGGAGGGGAGGGAGGCAGAGAGAGGAGAGAGTGGGAGAGAGACAGAGAGAGGAGAGACAGAGAGAGGAGGAAGGAAGGAAGGAGGAGGAGGGACAGAGAGAGACAGAGAGAGGAGAGAGGAGAGGGAGGAACAGAGACGGAGAGGGGAGAGAAGGAGGGAGGAGAGAGAGGTGGGAGGAGAGGCAGAGAGAGGGAGGGAAGGAAGGAGGAGAGACAGAGAGAGGGGAGAGAGGAAGGAAGGAGGGGGATGGAGGAGAGGAGAGAGACAGAGAGGGAGGAGAGAAGGAGGGAGGGATAAAGAGAGAGGCAGAGAGAGAGAGAAGGGGAAATGGAGGAGGAGAAGGAGGGAAGGAGGAGGAGACAGAGAGAGGTAGAGAGACAGAGAGAAGGAGAGGGAAGGAGGGAGGAGAGGGGAGGGAAGGAGGAGGGAGGAGGGAGAGAGGCAGAGAGAGGAGGAAGGAAGGAAGGAGAGACAGAGAGGGGAGATGGAAGGAAGGAGGGGGATGGAGGAGAGGAGAGAGACAGAGAGGGAGGAGAGAAGGAGGAAGGGATAAGAGAGAGGCAAGAGAGAGAGAGAAGGGGAAATGGAGGGAGAGGGAGGGAGAAGGAGGAGGAGAGAGAGAGGAAAGAGGGAAGGAGGAGGAGACAGAGAGAGGTAGAGAGACAGAGAGAAGGAGAGGGAAGGAGGGAGGAGGGAGGGAAGGAGGGAGGAGAGGAGAGAGAGGCAGAGAGAGAGAGGAAGGAAGGAAGGAGAGACAGAGAGGGGAGATGGAAGGAAGGAGGGAGAGAGGGAGGAGAGAGAGAGACAAAGAGGGAGGAGAGAGAAGGAGGGAGGAGACAGAGAGAGGAGAGAGAGAGAAGGGGTGGGAAGGAGGAGGAGAAGGAGGAGGAGAGATGGGGAAGGAAGGAGGAGGAGACAGAGAGAGGAGAGACAGAGAGGAGAGGAAGGAGGGAGGAGAGGGGAGGGAAGGAGGAGGAGAGGGGAGAGAGGCAGAGAGAGAGGAGGGAAGGAAGGAAGGAGAGACAGAGAGGGGAGATGGAAGGAAGGAGGGGGATGGAGGGAGAGGAGAGAGACAGAGAGGGAGGAGAGAAGGAGGGAGGAGAGAGAGAGGCAAAGACACAGAGAGAAGGGGAAATGGAGGAGGAGAAGGAGGGAGGAGAGAGAGAGGAAAGAGGGAAGGAGGAGGAGACAGAGAGAGGCAGAGACAGAGAGAAGGAGAGGGAAGGAGGGAGGAGAGGGAAGGAAGGAGGGAGGGGAGGGAGAGAGGCAGAGAGAGAGAGGGAAGGAAGGAGGGAGAGACAGAGAGGGGGAGATGGAAGGAAGGTGGGGAGAGGGAGGGAGAGGGAGAGAGACAAAGAGGGAGGAGAGAAGGAGGGAGGGAGACAGAGAGAGGCAGAGAGAGAGAAGGGGAGGGAAGGAGGAGGAGAAGGAGGGAGGAGAGATGGGGAAGGGAAGGAGGGAGGGAGACCGAGAGAGGTAGAGAGACAGAGAGAAGGAGAGGGAAGGAGGGAGGGAGAGGGGGGAGGGAAGGAGGGAGGGAGAGGGGGAGAGAGAGGCAGAGAGAGAGGGAGGGAAGGAAGGAAGGAGAGACAGAGAGGGGAGATGGAAGGAAGGAGGGGATGGAGGGAGAGGAGAGAGACAGAGAGGAGGAGAGAAGGAGGAAGGGATAAAGAGAGAGGCAAAGAGAGAGAGAAGGGGAAATGGAGGGAGAGGGAGGGAGAAGGAGGAGGGAGAGAGAGGAAAGAGGGAAGGAGGAGGAGACAGAGAGGTAGAGACAGAGAGAAGGAGAGGGAAGGAGGGAGGGAGAGGGGGGAGGGAAGGAGGGAGGGAGAGGGGGAGAGAGAGAGGCAGAGAGAGAGGGAAGGAAGGAGAGACAGAGAGGGGAGATGGAAGGAAGGAGGGGAGAGGGAGGGAGAGGGAGAGAGACAAAGAGGGAGGAGAGAAGGAGGGAGGGAGACAGAGAGAGGAAGAGAGAGAGAGGGTGGGAAGGAGGGAGGAGAAGGAGGAGGGAGAGATGGGGAAGGAAGGAGGAGGAGACCGAGAGAGGTAGAGAGAAAGAGAGAAGGAGAGGGAGGGAGGGAGGGAGAGGGGGGAGGGAAGGAGGGAGGGAGAGGGGGAGAGAGAGAGAGAGAGAGGGAAGGAAGGAGAGAGAGACAGAGAGGGGAGATGGAAGGAAGGAGGGGATGGAGGGAGAGGGAGAGACAGAGAGGAGGAGAGAAGGAGGAAGGGATAAAGAGAGGCAAAGACACAGAGAGAAGGGGAAATGGAGGGAGGGAGAAGGAGGGAGGAGAGAGAGGAAAGAGGGAAGGAGGAGGGACAGAGAGAGGCAGAGAGACAGAGAGAAGGAGAGGGAAGGAGGGAGGGAGAGGGGGAAGGAAGGAGGGAGGGAGAGGGGGAGAGAGAGGCAGAGAGAGGGGGAGGGAAGGAAGGAGGGAGAGACAGAGAGGGGGAGATGGAAGGAAGGAGGGGAGAGGGAGGGAGAGGGAGAGAGACAAAGAGGGAGGAGAGAAGGAGGGAGGGAGACAGAGAGAGGCAGAGAGAGAGAAGGGGAGGGAAGGAGGGAGGGAGGGAGAAGGAGGGAGAGAGGGGGGAGGGAAGGAGGGATGGAGACAGAGAGAGGCAGAGAGACAGAGAGATCTGGGTCTGCCTGGGACATCTTCCCAATAGAACATCCCAAATGTGCTTTTTTTTTCAGGAGGCAACTGGACTTTCCTGTTTTTTCCTTTGAAGACGTTTTGCTTCTCCTCCAAGAAGCTTCTTCAGCTCTGACTGGATGCTGGGGAAGGGAAGGATTTATACTCCTTGCAGACAGCTGGTCATTTGCATCCTTTTAGAGGGTCGTTGAGGCCACTTGGAGGTTTATCTGTGTCCTCAGGGTCACCTGAGTGGTGCAAATGGGTGTGGAGCCTTCTTGGAACAGCTGAAAGGACTGTGTTGTGGAGCTGGGCTTTCTGCAGGATGTGCAATCACCATCAAGGTTTACAACAGCATTCATTACACTATTAATTCTCTAATATTCCAATTGTAGTATTGAACATAGTAAACCTATTCATTTTTCCCGCTTAATGTATCTTCTAATAAGAATATAATAATAATATTAAGCATAAGGTAAAGGTAAAGGTTCCTGTTGTGCCTCGCCCACCCCCCTCTCCACAGCCGGGCCCCTCTCATCTCCTGCTATCTCAGCCAGAGACTGAGGCACCATGCCCGGACAGACCGAGCAAGACAAATGGCCTGGCATGCCTCCAGCTCCCAGTCCTGGCACCATGCCCAGACAAACTGAGCAAATAAACCTCCCCCCCCCCCCACAGCATGTGAGCATGATGAGCATGAAGCCAGTCACGAGCTAGAATTGCCGGCAGCTGGAGGGTGGACAGATCCACGCTTCCGGAGAATGGAGAGGCGACGTCAGCAAAAGGAAGAGAGGGGCAGGCCTGGATAAGTGCTGAGTCATGGAGCCACACCCCATGGCCTATATAAAGGATCTGCTTTCTGGCATTCTTTGAGTCAAGCAAAGTCTCATCTGGTGGCTGAAGTCACACCTTGGATTCCTGCCTGCCCTGAGAACTCTGACAGGACTTTGGCAAAGCTGCAGAGGCTTCGTGGCCACGCTTGATACAGACTTTCCAGACCCGGCCATCAGAGGAGGAGTGGGACACGACAGTTTTCCTCGCACATATGTGCTAGTCGTTCCCTACTCTAGGGGGCGCTGCTCATCTTCATTTCAAAGCCGAAGAGCCAGCGCTGTCCGAAGACGTCTCCGTGGTCATGTGGCCGGCATGACTCAACGCCAAAGGCGCACGGAACGCTCTTCCCTTCCCACCAAAGGTGGTCCCTATTTTTCTACTTGCATTTATTTACCTGCTTTCGAATGGCTAGGTTGGCAGAAGCTGGGACAAGTAACGGGAGCTCACTCTGTTATGCAGCACTAGGGATTTGAACTTCTGAACTGCCGACCTTTCAATCGACAAGCTCAGCATCTTAGCCACTGAGCCACCGCGTCCCAATAATATTAAGCATAATAATCATAACAACAATTATCATACTGTTTACATCTCTATCTCAACATATTTGCTACTCTTCTTTAATCTCCTTCTTTTATTTCCAACGTCCGTTTTTATTCTCTAACCGTCGATGAAATAATTCCCATATCGTGCATTATTCCATTTGTTCTTTTTTTTGCAAGCGTTAATCTGTTCACTTCTGCACATTCTAATATTTTTCCTAATCACCTTCTCGTCCTCTCTTCACTTTTCCAGTTTTGCGCAAATACAATTCTAGCTGCGGTTAATACATGGAGAATTAAATATGTGTTCTCTTTACTGTAAGTTTCAGGCAAAATCCCCAACAAAAATATTTCTGGTTTTAAGTCAATGTGATGTTTTATCATCTTTTCCAACCAGGCATGTATTTTTGTCCAGTGTTTTGTTTTTGTTTTGTTTTGTTTTGCTTCTACACATCCACCACATATGATAATAGGATCCAGGTATCTGATGGCACTTCCAATGTTTGCCTGACTTATCTTTAAACATCTTTGCCAACCTCGCTGGTGCAAAATGCCATCTATTAAAACATCTTATACAGGCAGAGCCTTCTTAATCCGATGATCTCTCTGGCAGATTGATGCCTATTGGTACAAACGAAGAGTGAGTCCTTCGGGAGAAGGGCGGTATATAAATCAAAACAATAAATAAATAAATAAATAAATAAATAAATAAATAAATAAATAAATAAATAAATAAATAAATAAATAAATAAATAAATAAATAAATAAATAAATAAGAGTGAAATACTCCCGGTTCAGACCGGATTGCTCAATCCGGTAGCGATGGTGGTGGGTGGTTCGGAGAACCGATAGCAAAAATCCCTGCCCACCCCCCATGCCCAGCTGAGCCGCGTGATCATCAGAGGCGGGGTTTTTTTATACTTTTAAAAGCATTTTTTCTTCAGCAAAAAAAATGCTTTTAAAAGTAAAAAAAAAAACCTCTGATGATTGTGCAGTTCAACTGGGATCATCAGAGGCTTTTAAATGACCCTCTGGTTGTAGAAAAAAAATGCTTTTCAAAAGCTCCTCTGACTATCCCAGCTGAGTTGCCTGATCGTCAGAGGCTTTTTTATTATTATTATTTTAAAAGCAAAAAAAAATACTTTTAAAAGAAAAGAAAAGCCTCTGACAATCAGGCAACTCAGCTGGGATCATCAGAGGAGCCTTTGAAAAGCATTTTTTTACAACCTCTTCAGTCGAAAAAATGCTTTTAAAAGTACCAAAAAAATTACCGGTAGTAACAAATTTTACGTTTCACCCCTGAAATTTCCCTACATTTGAAGAAACACTTTCTGTGTACAATCATAGCCTTTCCAGGTTGCTGGTGGAGTGGGGGGAGCAAGCAAGAAAGAAATCTTGGCAAACCTCTCCCAGGACCAGGTGAGCAGAACAGGTAAGGCGGGGGGGGAGGAAAAACAAGTCCTTACAAGTAGCTGGAGATTCGCTTGGCTGAGCGACTAGCAACACGTTCTCCCTTCCAAGCCTGAGCTGAAGAACCAGCTTCTAAAGAAATAGGCTGAGTAACTTTTCACCTAGAAAAGCAAATCGTTCGGAAAAGCAACCGGCGTTGAACTCTTACGCAGACAACCCGTATCGAAATCTCAAGCCGTCTCATGTTATTGACATTTGGGCAGTTAGGGTTTTTGTTGTTAGTTGCGAAGTTGTGTCCGACCCATCGCGACCCCATGGACAACGTTCCTCCAGGCCTTCCTGTCCTCTACCATCCTCTGGAGTCCATTTAAGCTCACGCCGACTGCTTCAGTGACTCCATCCAGCCACCTCGTTCTCTGTCGTCCCCTTCTTCTTTTGCACTCGGATGCCAAAAAAGATTCACCAACACTGAACGAGACAATCCTTGGGATATTGTTTCGGAGGTATAGAATAAGGGAGTTGGAAGGGCCCTTGGAGATCTTCTAGTCCGATCCCCTGCTCGAGTAGGAGACTCTACACCAGGGGGATGTCAAACTCAAGGCCCACGGGCCGCATCCGGCCCGCAGGGTGCTTAGATCTGGCCCGCAGGACTGCCCTGGAAATTGTCGTGTCCCACTCCTCCGCTGACGGCCGGGTCAGGGAAATCCGAATCAGGCGTGCCTCTGCAGCTCTGCCAAAGTCCTAGCAAAGTCCTCAAGGCAGGCAGGAGACCAGAAAGTGACTTCAGTTGGATATGTTTAGACTTTGCCTGACTCAGAGAATGCCAGAAAGCAGATCCTTTATATAGGCCATGGGGTGTGGCTCCATGACTCAGCACTTATCCAGGCCTGCCTCTCCCTTCCTTCTGTTGCCTCCACCTATCAAGTCTTCTGACGCGAGGGTCACTCCAGTCTGCAGCTGTTGGTAATTGACCTCCCTCAGGCTCACATGCTGTGGAGGAGGGGGAGGGGTCTAGCTGCTCCGTTTGCCTGGGCATGGAGCCAGAGCTGGGGGCTGGAGATACTTCCTCCTCTTCAGCCTGTCTGGGCATGGAGCCAGGGCTGGGGCCGGGAGGCATACTAGAACATTCCTCCGTGTTTGGAAGCAGATAAGCAAGCCCCGGCTGTGGTGAGATTGGGCGAGACACAACAGAAATAGTGAAGGACCGCTCCCCCGCTTCCGGTGCCTCTGCCAGCAAAAAGGGAGCTTGGGAAGGCTGCTTGCGGCTCTCCTGGGCTCCATTTTCGGCTCCAACCACCTACGGCAACCCTCTGCCAGTGAAAACACAGCTGCCTCCCGGAACTCCATTTATGCTGCCAGGGGGCTGCAAGAGACCGTCGCAGCCGAAAATGGAGTTTGGGAGGGCCGTTATGGCTGAAAACAGAGAATCGGTGAGTGACATCGAGCTGGCCATGAACATCCTGGCCACGTGCCCCCCCTCTGGACCCCCAAAGGTCAAACACAACCCTGATGCGGCCCTCAATGAAATTGAATTTGACACCCCTGCTCTATACCGTTCAAAGTTATAATGGCACTGAAAAAAAATGACCCGTGACCATTTTTCACTGTTACGTCCTTTGCCGCATCCCCATGATCCTGCGATCAAAACTGAGATGTTTGGCAAAGGGGGTTCATAGTTATGACCGTTGCTGTGTCCCAAGGTCACATGATTTCCCCCTTTGCAATCTTCTCACGAGCAAAGTCAATGGGGAACCAGATTCACTGAGCAACTGGGTTGCTAACTTCCCCACTGCTGCGATTCACTTAATGACTGGGCCAAGAAACTCACTTAACAGTCTCCTTTAACAGCAGAAATTTGGGGCTCAATTGTGGTTGTAATGTCCGTCAGCAGCCTGCGGAGCTGGCAATGGAGTCGGACAGCGATGAGGCTGAGGTGAGGCCAGGGAAGTGGAAGTGGACTCCAGAGCCTCCAGAGACTGATAGTAGTGAGGCAGAGGAACAGGAGGAGCCTGTTCCTAATGCACGCATGAGAAGAGCTGCCAGAAGGCAAGAGCAGCTCAAGCAAAAAGGACAACTTGGGAGTAGGGCCAAGAGATGATTGGCCCCTCCCATAAGGCTTAAAAGACCAGCAACGGTGCTTGGGCTTTGCCGGAAAACAACGTTGGTAGCTTCTTCTGTTTCATCTACGTCTTGCATTTATTTTTGTGACTTCTGAACATTTGCCAAGAAAGGCCTTTGGCAGTTTGTCTAATTGGACCAAGGTTAGTTATAGGACTAAGGAATTTGTATTGGGAAGAATTTGCTTTAATTTAGTTGAACTACACTGAGAATGAAGTAATTCTCAGCTGTTCGAATAAAATTTGTTTTTTCACTGACTGAGTTTCCCACTCCCTACTTGGGCCTGGGTCACAACACGTAAACTGAGGACTATCTGTATATATAAATTATCAGTTCAGGAGTAATGAAGATTTGGAGTGGAATCCTATTTATATTCAGGGTTCACTTACTCCATTCTAATTCTCTCCTCTTATTCCATCACGCTGTTCAGTGCATAAATTATGGAGCAAGCATGAAACCAAAACAGTGTTTCTTAACTCCAAGCTTGTTTCAGTTTAGTTTCTGAACATTTCGTTACCAGACTAGGTAACGTCACCAGCAGAAGTCTCTTGTCCTATTCTATTTCTAGACATTTATAAGCTAAGGAGTACAGGACAAGAAAACCGTGCTGCTGATGTTACTCAGTCTGGTAACGAAATGCTCAGAAACTAAATTGAAACAAGCGTGGAGAGCTAAATTCTAAAACCCAAGTGACAAAGTATTTTCTATTATTCCAAAGGGTTTTCTAAACCTTGGAAACTTTTAAGATGTGTGAGCTTCAACTCCTAGAATTCTCCAGCCAGGCTTGCTGGGAGTTGGAAGTTTTCATGTCATCAAGTCGCCAAGGTTGAGAAACATTGAATTAAGATGTAGTACGTAAGAAATTGCTTTCTAAATCCTCCTTACAAGCTGCCTGTTCTTCCCATAAGCTGAGCTGGTGGTGGAGGATCTTGAAATACACTGGGCTGTTGTTGTTTTTTAAGCAGTAGAGCTGCTGATCCAGTTCTACAGAGGAATTATTGAGACTGTCATCTGCACCTCTAGAACCATCTGGTTTGGCTCTGCAACCCAACAAGACAGACAAAGACCTCAGAGGATCATTAGAACTGCATAAAAAACAATGGCTTCCAACCTGCCTTCCACTGAGGACCTGTACAGTATACTGCACGAGTCAAAAAGAGGGCTGTGAAAATATTTACAGACCCCTCGCATCCTGGACATAAATTATTTCATCTCCTACCCTCAAAACGATGCTACAGAGCACTGGACGCCAGAACAACTAGAAACAAGAACAGTTTTTCCCCGAACGCCATCACTCTGCTAAACAAATAAATCCCTCAACACTGTCAAACTAGTTACTAAATCTGCACTATTAATTAATCTTCTCATCGTTCCCATCACCCATCTCCTTCCACCTATGACTGTATGACTGTAACTTTGTTGCTTGTATCCTTACGATTTATATTGATATTGATCATTTTCCTAATTGCTTATTTATGTCCTATGACTATCATTAAGTGTTGTACTTTATGATTCTTGATGAACGTATCTTTTCTTTTATGTACACTGAGAGGATATGCACCGAAGACAAATTCCTTGTGTGTCCAATCACACTTGGCCAATAAAAAATTCTATTCTATTCTATTCTATTCTATTCTATTCTATTCTATTCTATTCTATTCTATTCTATTCTATTTACCTTAGAATTCTTGATGAACATATATTTCTTTTATGTACACTGAGAGCATATGGACCAAGACCAATTCCTTGTGTGTCCAATCACACTTGGCCAATAAAGAATTCTATTCTATTCTATTCTATTCTATTCTATTCTATTCTATTCTATTCTATTCTATTTACCTTAGAATTCTTGATGAACGTATATTTTCTTTTATGTACACTGAGAGCATATAGACCAAGACAAATTCCTTGTGTGTCCAATCACACTTGGCCAATAAAAAATTCTATTCTATTCTATTCTATTTACCTTAGAATTCTTGATGAACGTATATTTCTTTTATGTACACTGAGAGCATATACACCAAAGACAAATTCCTTGTGTGCCCAATCACACTTGGCCAATAAAGAATTCTATCCTATCCTATCCTATTCTATCCATCCTATTCTATCCTACCCTATCCTACCCTATCCTATCCTATCCTATCCTGTTCTAAATTGGTGCTAGATAAGACAGAATTCAAGAAGGGTTGGACTTAGACTGTTAGACGAAAGGATTCCAGACTGATGAGTCTTTTGACTCCACCTCCAGTCTTTGCCTGCTCTTCTCCTAGATTGTATAAGTCATATTGTGACTTATTGGTCCCCATTTCTAGTGAACTGCTGATTCACAAGAGATCAGTTTCCATGCATATATTATAAAACATTCCAACATCCCAAATTACAGATAGTCCTTGAGTTACTACGACAATCATGGCCAAATTTCTCTTGAATGAGCAAGATGGCTGTTCAGTGAGCATCGTCCCATTGTACGACTTTTCTTGCCCCATTGGTTAAATGAATCGCTGCACTTGTTCAGTTAGTAATGCGGTTGTTAAGTGGATCTGACTTCTGCATTGACACTACTGGTCAGAAGGTCGCAAAAGGGGATCACATAACGCCGGGACCAGTGGTGGGATTCAAGTAATTTAACAACTGGTTCTCTGCCATAGTGATTTCTTCCAAAAACCAGTTTGCCAAACTGCTCAGAAAGTTAACAACCGGTTCTCCCGAAGCGGTGCGAACTGGCTGAATCCCACCACTGGCCAGGACCCTGCCACCGTCATAAATACAAGTCAGTCAGCAAGCATTTTAATTTTGGTCACGGGGCCATGGGGATGCAGCAACAGCCGTAAGTGTGAAAAACGGTCACTTTTTGCAGCAACTTTGAATGTTCCCTAAACCATTCATTTAGTGCAGGGGTCTCCAACCTTGGCAACTTTAAGCCTGGAGGACTTCAACTCCCAGAATTCCCTAGCCAGCAATTCCCTGGCTGGGAAATTCTGGGAGTTGAAGTCCTCCAGGCTTAAAGTTGCCAAGGTTGGAGACCCCTGATTTAGTGAACGTTCAAAGACACAACGCTACTGGAAAAAGGTGACTTATGATCATTTTTCACACTTACGACCGTTGCAACATCCCCATGGTCACATGATCAAAATTCAGAAGCTTGGCAATTGATTCATATTGATGACGGTGGCAGCGTCCCGGGGTCAGGTGCGTTATGACCCAGGCCCAAGTAGGTAGTAGGAAACTCAGTCCGTGAAAAAACAAACAAACTTTATTCGAACAGCTGAGAATTACTTCGTTCCCAGCATCGTTCAACTCAAATTAAAACAAATTCCTCCCAACACAAATTCCTCAGTCCTATCACAAACCTTGGTCCAATTAGGCAAACAGCCAAAGGCCCTTCTTGGCAAACGTTCAGAAGTCACCGATACAAAAATAAATGCAAGAAGATGAAGCTATCAACGTTGTTTTCCAGCAAAGCCCAAACGCCGTTGCTGGTCTGTTTTAAGCCTTATGGGAGGGGCCAATCATCTCTTGTTTATTTTGCTTGAGCTGCTCTTGCCTTCTGGCAGCTCTTCTCATGCGTGCATTGGGAACAGGCTCCTCCTGTTCCTCTGCCTCACTACTATCAGGCTCTGGAGGCTCTGGAGTCCACACCTCACTCCCCGATGGCCCTGGCCCCACCTCAGCCTCATCACTGTCCGACTCCATTGCTAGCTCCGTAGGCTGCTGGCGGATCACAACAACGTGATCCCCCTTTTGCGACCTCCTGACCAGCAAAGTCAACGGGAAAGCTTGACAACCCTGTTAATAAATTAACAACCTCAGCCATTTGTTTAACAACCGTGGAAAGAAAGATCGTCAAACGAGGCAAAACTCACTTAACCCATGGGTTAAGTGACCAAAGGGCCGTGGTGGCTCAGGCTGTAAGAAGCCTGTTATTAAAACACAGCAGCCTGCAATTACTGCAGGTTCAAGCCCCACCAGGCCCAAGGTTGACTCAGCCTTCCATCCTTTATAAGGTAGGTAAAATGAGGACCCAGATTGTTGGGGGGGGCAATAGAATAGAATAGAATAGAATAGAATAGAATAGAATAGAATAGAATAGAATAGAATAGAATAGAATTTTATTGGCCAAGTGTGATTGGACACACAAGGAATTTGTCTTGGTGCATATGCTCTCAGTGTACATAAAAGAAAAGATACCTTCATCAAGGTACAACATTTACAACACAATTGATGGTCAATATATCAATATAAATCATAAGTTATAGTCATACAGTCATAAGTGGAAAGAGATTGGTGATGGGAAACGATTAATAGTAGTGCAGATTCAGTAAATAGTCTGACATTGTTGAGGGAATTATTTGTTTAGCAGAGTGATGGCCTTCGGGAAGAAACTGTTCTTGTGTCTAGTTGTTCTGGTGTGCAGTGCTCTATAGCGTCGTTTTGAGGGTAGGAGTTGAAACAGTTTATGTCCAGGATGCGAGGGATCTGCAAATATTTTCACGGCCCTCTTCTTGATTCGTGCAGTATACAGGTCCTCAATGGAAGGCAGGTTGGTAGCAATTATTTTTTCTGCAGTTCTAATTATCCTCTGAAGTCTGTGTTTTTCTTGTTGGGTTGCAGAACCGAACCAGACAGTTATAGAGGTGCAAATGACAGACTCAATAATTCCTCTGTAGAACTGAATCAGCAGCTCCTTGGACAGTTTGAGCTTACTGAGTTGGCGCAGAAAGAACATTCTTTGTTGTCCTTTTTTAATGATGTTTTTGATGTTAGCTGTCCATTTGAGATCTTGCGATATGATAGAACCCAGAAATTTGAAGGTTTCTACTGTTGATACTGTGTTGTCAAGTATTGTGAGAGGTGGAAGTATGGAAGGGTTTCTCCTAAAGTCTACCACCATTTCTACGGTTTTGAGTGTGTTCAGTTCCAGATTGTTTTGGTTGCACCACAAGGCTAGTCGTTCGACCTCTCATCTATATGCGGATTCGTCATTGTCTCGAATGACAATAAGTTGACTTTGTAAATATACAAATAGAATGAGACTATTGCCTTACACACTGTAAGCCGCCCTGAGTCTTTGGAGAAGGGCGGGATATAAATGTAAATAAAATAAAAAATAAAATAAAAATAAATGTTTCGCTTAGCAACAGAAGCAAAACACCTGTGGTCAGTTGTTGTTGTTGTTTTTTATTTGCATTTATATCCCGCCCTTCTCCGAAGACTCAGGGTGGCTTACACTATGTCAAGCAATAGTCTTCATCCATTTGTATATTACATACAAAGTCAACTTATTGCCCCCAACAATCTGGGTCCTCATTTTACCTATCTTATAAAGGATGGAAGGCTGAGTCAACCTTGGGCCTGGTGGGACTTGAACTTGCACTAATTGCAAGCAGCTGCTGTTAATAACAGACTGTCTTAGCAGTCTGAGCCACACAGACCCTTGAACACAGTTGTGGTCATAAGTCGAGGACTGTCTGTATAACAGAAGTTCCCGCCACCAAAGATCTACAGGTCCACCCAGGGAGTTGCTTGCAACTAGATTAATTAGTTAATGTTTGTAAAGTGTTTTAATTCGCTGCTATAGATTAGAACACACTGTTAGAAGCATTGTATTGCCGTTCAGGCAGGCAGATAGAAGTGACAGATAACTAAATAGGTGAAGAGATGCAGCAGACAGATAACGAGTGTTAATACTTACAGAGCTTTGGATCTTCGAGAGCTTTACAAGTATTAACTAATTAATAATGTTAAACAGGCAGATAATAGATACAATTGGAAGATAGGTAGGAGGACACGATGCCGTTGGATAAATGCAACACACACACCGAGAGAAAGAGAGAGACTTACGAGCTTGAAATTCACATTCTTTCATCTCTAGGACTGAGATACAATCCAAAACATGTTTCCCCAAAAGGAAAACCCACCGAAGTCAGTGGGGTCAAATCAGGGGTGAAATCAGGGGTGAAATGCTACCGGATCGGACCGGATCGGCCGAGTAGGTAGCGGAGATTGGGGCTAGTTCCGAGAGCTGGTAGCAATCTCTAGCTGGCCACACACACACACCCCAACCAATCTGCGGCCCGCAGCCATGAGTGAAGGCAGGCAAGCGGAAGGCCAAATGGAAGGCAGCCCATGCCATGCAGGGAGAGGATCTATAAAGTAAGCCAATGCTGGCAGTGGTGATGGGGGAGGGAGACCCACTGTGCTCAGCCTCAGGGCGTGGCGTGCGTGACTTTTGTGCTTGGCTTTTGCAGAGCCTTTGGCTGACCGCAGCCCACTTGCCTTTCCCCACCCACCCCACCCCGCATCCAGCCTATGATGGAGAACGTGCCGCTTCTGGGCCAGGCCACCCACCTTTGGGTCCCTGAAGGGCAGGGTGTGCTCTGCCGCTGCCGCCACCGTTGGCACCGTGGCCACATAGGAAAACTCCATGGTGCAGCGCAGTTCTGGGATGGTGGGGGAGCCCAGGCAAGCTCGGCTGCTGCCGCACGGCCACTGTTGCTGCTGCCGGGGGGGCGTCCCAGCAGGAAAACTCCCCTGGAAGGGCTCTGTTTAGACCAGGTTGTGTGTGTGTGTGTCTGTGTTTGCATGTGGGAGAGAGAGGGAGAGACAGACAGAAAGAGAAGGAAAGAGGAAGGGAGAGAGAGAGAGAGAGAGAGAGAGAGAGAGAGAGAGAGAAAGAAAGAAAGAAAGAAAGAAAGAAAGAAAGAAAGAAAGAAAGAAAGAAAGAAAGAAAGAGGAAGAAGGAAGAAAGTAAGACAGACAGAAAGAAAGAGGAAGGAAGGAAGGAAGGAAGGAAGGAAGCTTATGACCACAATTGTGCCCCAAATTTTGGCTGCTAAGCAAGTTTCACCACATTTTACAAGTTGGCCACACCTACCCTGTCACATGACCACCAAGCCACGCCCACCAGGCCATGCCCACAGGACCGGTAGCAAAAGAAATTAGATTTCACCCCTGGGTGAAGCTCCCGGTTCGGACCGGATCGCCCAATCCGGTAGCGATCTTGGTGGGTGGTTCGGACAACCGGTAGCAATCGCGGTGTGAGGTTCTGCCCACCCGCCCAGCTGTCGTTACTTCCTGGTTCTAACCAGGAAGTAATGTGTTTTGTACCCTCTGCACATGCGCAGAAAGGTTTTGCACATGCGCAGAGGGTGTGTGCACGCATGTGATGCGCACATGCATGTGAGTGAAGCAAGCAAGCGCATGCAGTGCGTGTGCTTCCAAACCGGTAAGGCAGGTAAGTAGATTTCACTCCTGGGTCAAATGAAATTATCACCAAAAAAAATAATAATTCATGATTTATTCAAAAATATTCATGCCTCCCATCTAAAGGGACCCGCTTTACTCTATTTGTGGAAAAGAAACAAGAGAGCTTAATTATGTTAAAACAAAATGCCCTCAAAGTGCCCCAAATCAGGACTTTATCTTCTAGGGCCATGATGGTGAATCTATGGCATGCGTGCCAGAAGTAGCATGCAGAATCCTCTCTGTGAGCGGGCGGGCTGTCACCAATTGCTTTTCTGGGTTCCTTCATTCACATGTGCAGCAGGCTGTTGTGGTCCGCCAGCAGCCTGCGGGCCTGGCAGCGGAGTCGAACAGTGAGGAGGCTGGGGAGGACAATGGGCCAGTCCTGGAATCAGGGGAAGGACCGGATGTGGGCTCTGCGTCAGAGGCAGAAAGGGGGCCAGGGACATCTGGGAGTGATGTGCAGACTCCGGAGCCTCCAGAGGTGGACAGCAGAGAGGCAGAGGATCAGGAGGAGCCTGTTCCTAGTGCACGCATGCGAAGAGCTGCCAGAAGGCAAGAGCAGCAAAAGCAAAGAGGACGACTCAGGAGTAAGGCCAGGAGATGATTGGCCCCTCCCGTAAGGCTTAAAAGAGCAGCAACGAGCCATTTTTTTTTTAAATTTACATTTATATCCGGCCCTTCTCCAAAGACTCAGGGCGGCTTACACTATGTTAGCAACAGACCTCATTCTATTTGTATATTTATATACAAAGTCAACTTATTGCCCCCAACAATCTGGGTCCTCATTTTACCTACCTTATAAAGGATGGAAGGCTGAGTCAACCTTGGGCCTGGTGGGACTTGAACCTGCAGTAATTGCAGGCAGCTGCTGTTAATAACAGACTGCATTAGCAGCCTGAGCCACTCAAGGACCCATTGAGTTCTTTGTGGAAAAACAACATTGAATTCCATTGCTTCTTGAACTTTGAGGGGGTTTTTGCCAAGAAAAGCCTTTGGCAGGTTACCAAAGACAACAAAGGTTGGTGATAAAGCCGAAGGACTGTTTATGGAGAAATTGTTTTGGAGTAATGCTGAGAATGAATTAATTCTCAGCTGTTCTAATAAAATAAGTTTGTTCAGGACTGAACTGTGTTTGGTAAACACTACTTGAGCCTCGGTCACAACACAGGCAACCGCTCTAATAGAATAGAATAGAATAGAATAGAATAGAATAGAATAGAATAGAATAGAATAGAATAGAATTTTTTATTGGCCAAGTGTGATTGGACACACAAGGAATTTGTCTTGGTGCATATGCTCTCAGTGTACATCAAAGAAAAGATACGTTCATCAAGGTACAACATTTACAACACAATTGATGATCAATATATCAATATAAATCATAAGGATTGCCAGCAACAAGTTATAGTCATACAGTCATAAATGGGAAGAGATTGGTGATGGGAACTATGAGAAGAACTATGAAAAGAAGGACTAAGGGAGACATGATAGCTGTGTTCCAATATCTCAGGGGCTGCCACAAAGAAGAGGGAGTCGGGTTGTTCTCCGAAGCACCTGAGGGTAGAACAAGAAGCAGTGGGTGGAAACTGATCAAAGAAAGAAGCAACTTAGAACTAAGGAGAAATTTCCTGACAGTTAGAACAATTAATAAGTGGAACGACTTGCCTGCAGAAGTTGTGAATGCTCCAACACTGGAAATTTTTAAGAAAATGTTGGATAACCATCTGACTGAGATGGTGTAGGGTTTCCTGCCTGGGCAGGGGGTTGGACTAGAAGGCCTCCAAGGTCCCTTCCAACTCTGTTGTTATGTTATGTTATGTTAAGATTAATAGTAGTGCAGATTCAGTAAATAGTTTGACAGTGTTGAGGGAATTATTTGTTTAGCAGAGTGATGGCCTTCGGGAAAAAACTGTTCTTGTGTCTAGTTGTTCTGGTGTGCAGTGCTCTATAGCGTCGTTTTGAGGGTAGGAGTTGAAACAGTTTATATCCAGGATGCGAGGGATCTGTAAATATTTTCACGGCCTTCTTTTTGATTCGTGCAGTATACAGGTCCTCAATGGAAGGCAGGTTGGTAGCAATTATTTTTTCTGCAGTTCTAATTATCCTCTGAAGTCTGTGTCTTTCTTGTTGGGTTGCAGAACCGAACCAGACAGTTATAGAAGTGCAAATGACAGACTCAATAATTCCTCTGTAGAACTGGATCAGCAGCTCCAAGTTCCGGTGCATGCATGTGCACCGGCCAGCTGGTTTTCGCGTGAAGACCAGCTGGCTGGCACACATGTGCTTGCTAGAACCTGGAAGGGAGCAGCTGGCCAGTGGTGTATGATGTGATGGACTTTTATTTCTTGGGAGTTTTTGGTTTTTTTGTCAATAGTTCCAGAGTCACAAACGTTTTGCACCTGAAGCGATAGGTTTCTTCTCCCTATATATTATTTCTTATGCCAATGTCATTATTTTGGGCATTGGTGCCCATTGACATGTAACCGAGTAACCCAGTAACTGAGAATATATTTTGAAAAAGTCTCCAGTGCTAAAATCAATCTTGAAATTGTGTTTTTATCAGAGAGTTGCAAATTTTCCATCATTGTTTTGGTTATCGTTGCTTTATTTTTATCTTGCATTTATTGTTTTTATGAATAACTCAAGCTGGTGAACATTCCTTCCTCCTCCTAGTTTCCCTACAACAACAACCACCACCCAGTATGGTAGGTTGAGCTGAGAGAGATTGATTGGCCCAAAATCCCCCAAGCCAGCTTTCAAACTTAAGGCAGGACTAGAACTCACCGTCTCCTGGTGATTGGTGCAACATCACGCATCTGGTTTTCATGCCTAAGGCAGGACTAGAACTCACCGTCTCCTGGTGATTGGTGCAACATCACCCATCTGGTTTTCACGCCTAAGGCAGGACTAGAACTCACTGTCTCCTGGTGATTGGTGCAACATCACCCACCTGGTTTTCACGCCTAAGGCAGGACTAGAACTCACCGTCTCCTGGTGATTGGTGCAACATCACCCATCTGGTTTTCACGCCTAAGGCAGGACTAGAACTCACCGTCTCCTGGTGATTGGTGCAACATCACCCATCTGGTTTTCACGCCTAAGGCAGGACTAGAACTCACCGTCTCCTGGTGATTGGTGCAACATCACCCATCTGGTTTTCACGCCTAAGGCAGGACTAGAACTCACCGTCTCCTGGTGATTGGTGCAACATCACCCACCTGGTTTTCATGCCTAAGGCAAGACTAGAACTCACCGTCTCCTGGTGATTGGTGCAACATCACCCACCTGGTTTTCATGCCTAAGGCAAGACTAGAACTCACCGTCTCCTGGTGATTGGTGCAACATCACCCATCTGGTTTTCATGCCTAAGGCAAGACTAGAACTCACCGTCTCCTGGTGATTGGTGCAACATCACCCACCTGGTTTTCATGCCTAAGGCAAGACTAGAACTCACCGTCTCCTGGTGATTGGTGCAACATCACGCATCTGGTTTTCATGCCTGTGTGATTTGCAAAATTAATCCTTTTGTTGTTGTTGTTGTTGTTGTTGCACCGTTTCCTGGTGATTGGTGCAATATCACCCACCTGGTTTTCATGCCTAAGGCAGGACTAGAACTCACCATCTCCTGGTGATTGGTGCAACATCACCCATCTGGTTTTCATGCCTAAGGCAGGACTAGAACTCACCGTCTCCTGGTGATTGGTGCAACATCACCCATCTGGTTTTCATGCCTAAGGCAGGACTAGAACTCACCGTCTCCTGGTGATTGGTGCAACATCACCCACCTGGTTTTCATGCCTAAGGCAGGACTAGAACTCACCGTCTCCTGGTGATTGGTGCAACATCACCCACCTGGTTTTCATGCCTAAGGCAAGACTAGAACTCACCGTCTCCTGGTGATTGGTGCAACATCACCCATCTGGTTTTCATGCCTAAAGCAGGACTAGAACTCACCGTCTCCTGGTGATTGGTGCAACATCACCCACCTGGTTTTCATGCCTAAGGCAAGACTAGAACTCACCGTCTCCTGGTGATTGGTGCAACATCACCCACCTGGTTTTCATGCCTAAGGCAAGACTAGAACTCACCGTCTCCTGGTGATTGGTGCAACATCACCCATCTGGTTTTCATGCCTGTGTGATTTGCAAAATTAATCCTTTGTTGTTGTTGTTGTTGTTGTTGTTGTTGCACCATTTCCTGGTGATTGGTGCAACATCACCCACCTGGTTTTCATGCCTAAGGCATGACTAGAACTCACTGTCTCCTAGTAATTGGCCCAAAGAGAATGGGAGGGAGGAAGGAAGGGAGGAAGTTAGTTCTGAATATTTTGCCCAATAGTAGACAATTGTTTTGCTAGTGCCTTCATTGTTGTCTGTCATCTAAATTCTAATCTGGCATCTATAATCTATCACATCCATGTTTGTGTCTCTTCTGCCCCCCCTAATCTAATTATGAAGTCAAGGTTAAATATCAGTTCAACTTTACTACCAAACCCAGGTGTGAACAGACAAGAGTATCATAAAGCTCACCTGTGTCAGTCCTGAAGGATAATTATATTCCTATTTTCATACTAGTTCAGGAAATACAAGCTATAACAATGCTCTGTAGCAGAATGAGGATCAAATGAATTTTGCCCCCTCCCACCCCGGATTTCCATAAGATAATAATGCCCTTAAAATAGATTTGTTTCCTTAGCGTACTTACTGATAGCAATGTACCTTCCACACAGCGAGGCTGTGTGATTTGCAAAATTAATCCTTTTTTTTTTTAAAGCAGAGTAGCATTTGATTAAGAAAGGCTTTGTGGATGCCTTACCAAATGTATATTAAGATATCTGCCCAGAGGGACAACATGAGTTAATTAACATGGTTACAAAGTTTAGGCTTTAGGTAACAGTTTGTAGATCAATTAGTTTGATATAACTCCTACTCTGTTCGACAATAAACCAGTTGGGCTGGAATTACCAAAACATCGTTTCTTTATTCAAAACGAAAGAAATTAAATTTGAAAGCACTCGAGTGCCGTCGAATTTAGTGAAATTCAGTTGAAAAAAAATTGTTATTTTAAATAACTAATTCAATCTAATCTTAGGGTTTTTTGGAATTAAAGGAGAACTACAGTAGTGGCCAAAATTGTGGAAACCTTTTGGAAAAAGTGTATTTTTAAAGTTTGATGGCTAATAACACCACTTCTTGTTTGGAGTTTCAAGATAATCATATTCCACAGCTGGAATGGCCTGGGAATAGCCCAGACCTTAACCCAATGGAAAATCTATGGAGCTGACTAAAGAAACTTGTTAGTCAGAAGTGACCCAGCAATAAAATCCAGTTAATAGAAGCCATCATTCAATCTTGGTTCCACATTAGAACAGCTGCAGAATTCAAAGACTTGGTTCACTCCATGGGAAGACGTTGTAAGGCCATAATTCATGCTAAAGTTTACCCAACTAAGTATTAACTGATGTGGCGATCATTTTTGTATATCTCGCTTTTTCTATGGTGATAATTTTTGTATATCTCATTTTTTCTATGTGTTTCACTTTTCTTCTTTATACTGTAACTGCTGTTCTAATAGCAAATCCTTCATAAAAGTTATTGCATTACATTCTTGACTAAATTATCTTTCCATTGATATATAATTTTATGGCACTACTCCAAAGAAAAAAGTGGTGTTATTAGCTAGTTTTAGAAAACACACTTTTCCCAAAAGGTTTCCACAATTTTGGCCGCTACTGTATCAGCTCTCTAAGCAATTTAAATCGGAACTGATTGAATGTTGTGGGAAGTCTGCCCTTCATCTTGGTCCACTAAGACATATGTGATATACAATATGGATAGTCCCCATCTTACAACTACAATTGAGCCCAAAATATCAGTTGTTATCAGTGAACCTCCACAGTGGTGAAGTTTGTAACACAGTTGTTAAGTGAATCTTGCTTCCCCATTGGCTTTGCTTGTCAGACGTTCGCAAATGGGGATCACATAACCCCAGGACACTGCAACTGTCATTAGTACATGCCAGTTGCTACGCATCTGAATTTTGATCACGTGACCATGGAGACGCTGCAGCGATCATAAGCAGTGGTGAGATTCAGCCGGTTCACACCGGTTCAAGCATACCGGTTGTTAAATTAAAACACACACACACACCATCAAAGTGGATCGTGGGCGTTGCGCTGCGCTACAATGGAGAAATGGGCAACTGAGCGGCCGAAGTGATGGTTCTTTCCATCTTTCTTCTCCCTGCTCCTCCTCCTTCCCTCATGCCGGCCACTCTATTTCCCGTTTCTCTATTGCAAGCACAGCGTCCAGGATCCACTTTGATAGCGGGGAGGGAAATTTAACAACCGATTCACCCAGGGACAGTTTGGCCATTGCAGGAGGCTTAGGGCCTCTGGTGGCTTAGACTGCTAAGACAGTCTGTTACTAACACAGCTGCTTGCAATTACTGCAAGTTCAAGTCCCACCAGGCCCAAGGTTGACTCAGCCTTCCATCCTTTATAAGGTAGGTAAAATGAGGACCCAGATTGTTGGGGGCAATGAGTTGACTTTGTATATAATATACAAATGGATGAAGACTATTGCTTGACATAGTGTAAGCCGCCCTGAGTCTTCGGAGAAGGGCGGGATATAAATGCAAACAAACAAACAAACAAAAACCTGGAGGATGGGGATGAGCCATGCCTCCCATGACGGTCAACCTGACTCTGGGCGAACCGGTTATTAAATTATTTGAATCCCATCACTGGTCACAAGTGTGAAAAACAGAGATGAGTCACTTTTTTCAGTGGTGTTTCACAATGCTTCACAACTACACCACACATAAAATATGTACAGATAACCCTCAACTTACAACTGTTCATTTAGTGATTGTTTGAAATTACAACAATCACTAAATGAACAGTTTTAAGTTGAGGGTTACCTGTACATATTTTATGTGTGGCGTAGCTGTGAAGCATTATGGTTATATAATAATAACAACAACAACAACAACAACAACAACAACAACAACAGAGTTGGAAGGGACCTTGGAGGTCTTCTAGTCCAACCCCCTGCCCAGGCAGGAAACCCTACACCACTTCAGACAAATGGTTATCCAACATCTTCTTAAAAACCTCCAGTATTCGAGAATTTACATCTTCTAGAAGCAAGTCGTTCCACTGATTAATTGTTCTGTCAGGAAATTTCTCCTTAGTTCTAAATTGCTTCTCTCCTTGATTAGTTTCCACCCGTTGCTTCTTGTTCTGCCCTCAGGTGCTTTGGAGAATAGTTTGACTCCCTCTTCTTTGTGGCAACCCCTGAGATATTGGAAGACTGCTATCATATCTCCCCTAGTCCTTCTTTTCATTAAACTAGACATACCCAATTCCTGCAACCGTTCTTTACATGTTTTAGCCTCCAGTCCCCTAATCATCTTTGTTGCTCTTCTCTGCACTCTTTCTAGTGTCTCAACATCTTTTTTACATCGTGGCGACCAAAACTGGATGCAATATTCCAAGTGTGGCCTTACCAAGTCCTTATAAAGTAGCATTCACACTTCACGTGATCTTGATTCTATCCCTGTGTTTATGCAACCTAGAACTGTGTTGGCTTTTTTGGCAGCTGCTGCACACTGCTGGCTCTTATTTAACTCGTTGTGCACTAGGACTCGAAGATCCCTCTCACAGTTACTAATATTGAGCAAGGTACCACATATACGGTACCTGTGCATTTTGTGTGGGTTTTTTGCCTAAATGTAGCACCTTACTTTTTTCACTGTTGAATTTCATTTTATTAGCTAGCGCCCAATGTTCAAGTCTGTCAAGATCCTTCTGTATCTTGAGCCTATCTTCTGGAGTGTTGGCTATTCCTGCCAGCTTGATGTCATCTGCAAATTTGATCTATCCCCTCATCCAAGTCATTGATGAAGATGTTGAAGAGTACTTGGCCTAAAAGGGATCCTTGGGGTACTCCACTGCATTCTTCCCTCCATGTAGATGCAGTTCTATTGAGGACTACACATTGAGTGCGGTTGGTCAGCCAGTCACGAATCCATCTGGTGGTGATGCTGTCTAACCCACATTTTTTTTACTTTATCTAGTTGAGAAAGAAACAAGAACACCCAGTTGCCTTTTGGAAAAAAATACACCCAGACCTAGAGGAACTATAGATCCAGTATTTCTTTTGATATCTATTTTTGAACCTGGTTTGTCTATCAAGGCTGGCAGCAGGTCGCCATATGTGGGCTTGCAAGATAGTCTCAAGATTAGAGAATATTGAGGATCCCATGTCCTAAGGAGGTACATCTGGCGGAACCCAGAAGGAGGATCTTCTCCATGGTGACTCCCTCCCTTTGAAACTCATTTCCAGAGGAGATTCAACTGGCTTCCACTTTGACACTCTTTTGAAAGGCCCTGAAGACCTGGTTCTTCATTAACTGAAGAAGCGTTGGAATTTGTTGTTGGAATGTATTCTTATGCAACAATTAGAGTAGTATTTAGGCAGTAGATGGCAGTGTTTACAAGTTTGGATCTATGGTATATACTCTATGCTTTTTTGTTGTTGTTGTTCTAAGTAGAGTTTCCTGTAACAGTTTTGTAGTTGAGAAGTAAAACACATGGTGACTGTACCTTTTCTTTGTTCTATGTGGTGCTTTATGTAAACCAGAATTTCTAACATGAAGCTTCTTGGATGAAAAGTGAAATGCTTTCAAAGAAAAAGAAAAACCAAGAAAGCCCAACTGCCTTTTGGAAAAGCACCTGTCAGCTTTGGAAGCCATACTAGGCCAGAATCTTCCATGCTTCCACTTCCTCATGTGTGGGAAAGTAGGAGAGGGGATTTAGTAGAGGGGTTGTCTTTAGACATAATAGCATTCTTCCTGTCGGTCAAGGTCAGGCCGATACTGCATCTGAAAAAGGAGTGGTCGGAGTGCTGTCTCGAGATGGGACGGTTGGTGATTGGAGCATGTAATCGACTGAGGAGTCAGGGGATGGTTTTGGGGGTTTTGATTTACTGAGGGAAAACCCGAACCTCTCAGATTCGGGTTTTCCCAGATGTGACAGTTTACCTATCCTAGTAAATAGAACTTTGAAAGATACTTGCTTCGGAGTTTTTACTTGGAGTTGGGTTTTTTTTTTTATCTGGAACACTGACAGCACCTCTGAGTTCTCCTGGAGTCTCTTCTGCTTGGAAAGACATTTTAACAGTAACAGTAACAGAGTTGGAAGAGACTTTGGAGGTCATCTAGTCCAACCCCCTGCTCACGCAGGAGACCTGTACTAGAGATTTGAACCGCCAAACTGCCAACCTTTCTGATCAACAAGCTAAGTGTCTTAGCCACTGAGCCACTAAGTCAATTTTTTTTTTGAAAGCCCTTTCTCATTCTTCAGCTTGGGATGAGAAAGCAGAGAACCAAATGGGGGTGGGGGGGGTGGGGGAATCCATCTGGTCCTCCTGAAAGCTTGAAAGATTTCCTGCTTGAGCAGGGGTATGACTAGAAGACCTCCAAAGTCCCTTCCGATGCTGTTATTCTGAAAGCAAATCACTCTGTCGGCTGCCATGCTACAATATATGTGTCAAGCCTGAATTTAATTGGGGTATGGGATTGTTTCTATCCTTGGGTACTCTGACATGAATTCAGTTTGACACAGTCTGGAGCTGAAGGGGAGGAGGATAGAGCCTCCAGCCAAACCAACATAGTTAGCCGATGAGTCAATCACATTCCAATGGCTAGCTGGCCAGAGTAGGAGAAGATCTTGCTTAGCTTCTTCTACAGAAAGATTACACTACTAACTAGAGCATACAAAACATTTGCTAGACCAATTCTCGATTACAGCTCATCTGTCTGGAACCCACACTGCACATCGGACATTAATACAATTGACCGTGTCCAGAAATATTTCCCAAGAAGAGTCCTCCACTCCTCTGATCGCAACAAAATACCTTATGCCACCAAACTTGAAATTCTGGGTTTAGAAAATTTAGAACTCCGCCGCCTTTGACATGACCTGAGCATAACTCATAAAATCTTCTGCTACAATGTCCTTCCTGTCGAAGACTACTTCAGCTTCAACCACAACAATACACGAGCACACAATAGATTCAAACGTAAAGTGAATCGCTCCAATCTTGATTGTAGAAAATATGACTTCAGTAACAGAATTGTTAATGCCTGGAATGTACTACCAGACTCTGTGGTCTCTTCCCAAAATCCCCAAAGCTTTGACCAAAGACTATCTACTGTTGACCTCACCCTATTCCTAAGAGGTCTATAAGGGGCGTGCATAAGAACACCAGCGTGCCTACCATTCCTGTCCTAATGTTCCCTTTGATTATATTCATTTTGTGTGTTTATTTCATGCTCATACTTATATATGCTGTTTAGTATGTGTTTGGCAAAATAAATAAATAAATAAATAAAAAATAAAGAGAAGTCGCCAAGCAACCAGTTCCCATCTTGGTTGGATAATGTGACAGTTTGTTTTGGAAACTGATACTTATATTGGGGTGAAAAGCCCGAGAACATCAGTACTGGCTTTCCACCAGTTTGTTCTGTCTCCTTCCCCACTTCGGAGCAACGAGCTGGCCTTCAGCCAGTGGATTCATAGCTCTTATCAGTCCTGGCAGAGAAATCGCAGCTGCCTGCTAAAGTTCAAACAAATGACTCAAGCAGCAAGACTTTAAGCTCTTTTTTAAACGGTTCAGCTAAACTTTGCTTCCCGTGGAGTGAGAGCAGTCCCAAAGCTCCTTATATATCCTGTGGGGTGGGGCTCCTGCCCCACCCTTCCTTTTGATGATGCCGCCTCTCTAATCTTCTGAAGTGTGGGTCAAACCAAACTTGATTATTATCAGCTGGGTCTGAAGGCGTAGCCTGGGAAAGGGAGGAATCAGGGGATGACGGCCTCATTACGTCCTCCGACTGGTCTGGTTCTGGCTCCTGGAGCCGAGCCAAAGGAATCGGTGCTCCCGAGGTAAGCCTTACCGGCCTTCCCCCTCACTCTCGGAGGCACTTTCGGGCATGGGGCCAGGTTCGGGGGCTGGAGTCAAAACACAGTTAGCGCCAAGATGGTGTATCTAAATAAATTTGTTCTTTGAGGAACTGGAATGCTTCAGAGTTCAATTTGTGATGGATGCATTACTTGGAACCTGACAATATGTCGACAACAGCAAGAATACCTTATGCAGAAAAATGGAAGGATTCTTTGATTCCCACAATGGACGAATGGCTGCAAAAGTTGATGGAGTGGGCAGAGATGACAAAACTGATTGCTTTGACCAAAAGAAAAAAAATACAATGTGTAGAGGTTAAAGGTCATAGTATCAGGTTGTGTGCAGCACACTGCTGCACCTCAAATGCCAGGCCTCACATGCCTGCATTATCTCATTCTGGCTCTGGTCTGCATTATCTCACCTTGCCTTCACCATCAGGATGTTGCGGAACACTGATCCTGGTTGGTATCTTAAGTGGGGAGCGAGAAGAATCTACCAATAAAAACGCTGTTGCTCGTTTGCCTTTTTCTGCTTGTAAAAACTGTATAAAAGGAATAAACACTGCGAAGGCAGTCAGACATCTTTCCACCTTGCAAATGACTGGACCCTGATTTCTACAACAATGGCTTTTGTTTCTACTTGGAAACCGCTGCTGGACTTTGTGCTTGAGGTGGGGGAAAAAAATGAAACTTTGATTTTGAGTTTTGCTGATTATATAGGTTTGTTGTTATAGAAATGGCTAGTATATATTATTATGCAAAAGTAAAAATTATGTTATGACCTTATTCTACTGCACCAAAAGGAGTTGGAAGTCAATGCTTTTCTCTTTCTTTTCCCCTTTCCCCTCCACTTCTTCCTCTTCTCTTCCTCCCTTATTTGCAGCTTATTTCCATGTTTGTTTTGTATCTCTGTATTTTATCCCAAAGATTTATTTTTTTCCCGGGAGGCAAAGAAAAAAAACAAGGAAGTCCAGTTGCCTACTGAAAAAAAGCACCTTTGGGGAAACCATAACCTGAATGATTGAGAATCTCTATAGACTCTGTATTTTATATTTTTGATAAACTAATAAAACTCTTTGCACCTATCAGATAGCATGCTACATAAACAGGAAGCGATTTAATAACAGAGCCATTTCCCTTTTATGCTTCTGCGCTGGGAGTTTCAGAATAGAATAGAATAGAATAGAATAGAATAGAATAGAATAGAATAGAATAGAATAGAATAGAATAGAATAGAATAGAATTCGTTATTGACCAAGTGTGATTGGACACACAAGGAATTTGTCTTCGGTGCATAAGCTCTCAGTGTACATAAAAAATACATTCATCAAGAATCGTAACATACAACTCTTAGTGATAGCCATAGGATACTAAATAAACAAGCAAATCATACAAGGAAACTAAATAAAACAATATAAATCGTAAAGATAGGAGCAACATGCTTATAGTCATAAGTGGGAGGAGATAGGTAATAGGAAGGCTGAGAAGAATAATAGTAATATGGTCTTAGTAAATAGTTTGACATTGTTGAGGGAATTCTTTGTTTAGCAGAGTGATGGCGTTCAGGAAAAAACTGTCTTTTTGTCTAGTTGTTCTGGTATAGCCAGTGGTGGGATTCAGCCAGTTCGCACCATTTCGGAAGAACCGATTGTTATGTTTCTGAGCAGTTTGGCAAACTGGTTGTTGGAAGAAATCATTAGGGCAGAGAACCGGTTGTTAAATTACTTGAATCCCATCACTGTGTATAGCGTCATTTTGAGGGTAGGATTTGAAAGAATTTATGTCCAAGATGTAAGGGGGTCTGTAGATATTTTCACAGCTCGTGCAAGATGCGAGGTTCTCAACGGAAGGCAGGTTGGTAGCCAGTGTTTTTTCTGCAGTTTTAATTATCCATTGCAAAATATAAATTAACATGTCAGGTTGGGTCAGAGTTTCTTACCTTTATTTTTATTTTATTTTTTTTAACGCCAGAGAGAGGACTTCAGAAGAAAGATGCTCAGGTTTATGCAAATCCCAGTGTTTACACCCCAGGAATACACCTGTGTTCGTTGCATCACAAACCCAACTTTCCCGCCCGAAGCCTGGGACGACATCCTTAAGCAAACTGAAGGTAAGAGTCATCTTCTAAAGCTCACCCATGGACCTGTCAGCACATGTCACTCAGGGCCAGTCACTTCCCTTGAGCATGGCTGGGAGGTGGCAATCCCTGAGCGTCTGTCTCATTGACTCTCCCGCCCAACGGAGAGTAACGCTGTTACTTTTAAGATTGGGACAAGATTAGCCAGGCCGGATCAAAAGGCAATGAACTCCGACGAATGTTAACTTAATTGGGAGTTGGTCCAAAAGGTGCTCCTTTCCCCGCCCCCCCCCCCAAAAAGCTGACCAAGACAGCGTTTAACGTGATTTTTTTTGTGTGCTCCATTTTAGGACCTTTTTGGCGGTGAAGCAAATCCCAGGAGTTGTTAAGTGAGGAACACCGTTGTTAAGGGAATCCGGCTTCCCCATTGACTTTGCTTATCCGACGGTCGCCAAAGGGGATCGCGTGACCAGGGTGGAAAATAGAATTAGAAAAATACTAGATAAGGTGCGGAGATGGATAGATTGACGTTACAAATAAAAGACAAGGAAGAATCCGAATATTTATTTTTTTTAACGTGGGATTTGTTTTTATCAGTGGTTAGATAAAATAGGTAGAAATTAGAAAGTAAAAGAACATAACATAACATAACATAACAACAGAGTTGGAAGGGACCTTGGAGGCCTTCTAGTCCAACCCCCTGCCCAGGCAGGAAACCCTACACCATCTCAGTCAGATGGTTATCCAACATTTTCTTAAAAATTTCCAGTGTTGGAGCATTCACAACTTCTGAAGGCAAGTCGTTCCACTTATTAATTGTTCTAACTGTCAGGAAATTTCTCCTTAGTTCTAAGTTGCTTCTTTCTTTGCTCAGTTTCCACCCATTGCTTCTTGTTCTACCCTCAGGTGCTTTGGAGAACAGCCCGACTCCCTCTTCTTTGTGGCAGCCCCTGAGATATTGGAACACAGCTATCATGTCTCCCCTAGTCCTTCTTTTTGTTAAACTAGACATACCCAGTTCCTGCAACCGTTCTTCATATGTTTTAGCCTCCAGTCCCCTAATCATCTTTGTTGCTCTTCTCTGCACTCTTTCTAGAGTCTCAACATCTTTTTTACATCGTGGGGACCAAAACTGGATGCAATATTCCAAGTGTGGCCTTACCAAGGCATTGTAAAGTGGTACTAACACTTCACGTGATCTTGATTCTATCCCTCTGTTTATGCAGCCCAGAACTGTGTTGGTTTTTTTAACAGCTGCTGCACACTGCTGGCTCATATCTAAATGGTTATCCACTAGGACTCCAAGATCCCTCTCACAGGTACTACTATTGAGCAAGGTACCACATATACGATATTGGTGCATTTTGTTTTTTTGGCCTAAATGTAGAACCTTACTTACTTACTATTGCTTATGTATAATTTAATGATGAAAGATTACTTCTACATATAAGTAAACATTATTATTATTATTATCATTATTATTAGTAGCAGTAGTACCGTGTTTCCCCAAAAATAAGACCCTGTCTTATATTTTTTGAACCCCGAAATAAGCGCTTGGCCTTATTTTTGGGGAGGTCTTATTATTTTGGGGTGCGTGGAGGAAACCAGAGGAAATAGCGGGGACCAGCTGCGCATGTGTTTACATATTTTCAGGGAGGACATATTTTCGGGGGGAGTTATTTTAGTGCATGCGCTCAAAAGCCCGATTGGGCTTATTATCAGAGGATGTCTTATTTTAGGGGAAACATGGTAGCAGTACTACTATTAGTGTTTTGATTCAGACAATACACTGTTCATTAAGCACTTATGTATATTAAAGGGGAAAAATGTATAAATTTTAAAAAATTAAAAAGATAATGAAAGCTGATGAACGTTAACTTAGTTGGGAGTTGTTCCCAAAGGTGCTTTTTTTGGAGAAAAAAAAAATGTGACCGAGACAGTTGTTAACATGAATTTTGCTCCATTTTAGGACCTTTTTGGCCACGGCGATGAAGTGAATTACGGCAGTTGTTAAGTGAGGAACACAGTTTTTAAGTGAATCTGGCTTCCCCGTTGACTTTGATTATTGGATGGTCGCGAAAGGGGATCACCGTGACCGCAGGACAGTGCAACTGTCATAAGTACATGCCAGTTGCCAAGCGTCCGAATTTTGATCACATGACCATGGGACGTTACAGCCGTCATAAATACATGCCAGTTGCTGAGAGCCTGAATTTAGGTCACATGACCCTGGGGATTCCACAACAGTCATAAGTGTGAAATATAAATCCCTTTTTTCAGTGCTGTTGAAAACTTCCGATGGTCACTAAATGAATGGATGTTGATCGTGGGCCATATGCAGAGTGTTTTAATTAGAAATAGGACATTGTCCTCGTTTAACAATGAGTGGGAACCTTCATTGTTGTAAATTTTATTTATTATGTCTTCTTCCAAGGGTACATCTTTGCACTTCCACTTTTGGGCAAATGTTAGTCTTGTTAGTATATGCAATTGGGTATAACACTTTTATCTTGTTTGTCATCCATCATACCGAATAAGAAAAATTCTGGTTTGACCTCAGTTTTGATTATTAACATTTCCTCTAACCAGCTTCTTATTCACTGCCAATTTTTTTTTATTTTTTTTTATGTTTTTGGCATTCCCACCACATATGGTAATATGTTCGCACAAACATTCTCTATTTTTTTTCCCCCTCTCTCTCAGTTCCCAAGTTTTCAGCAATTTCTTGGCAAGAAATTGAGCCATCCGTCAGTCAACTTCCCTCTGTTTACACCAAAGGGTGGAGTATGGCTGCCATATAAATGCCACCCCTTGGTCCTCGCCCACCTCCCACCTACCTGCTGTAGGGCAGATTAAAGAGCTGGCTCCCCTCCATGGCTTAGTACACCTACGCAGCGCATAATCCCAGCCTTCCTGGACACAGATGTTCAACCTGATTAAAGTACAGAGAGTGACATAAGTACATCGCCTACCTTTCAGGTCTGTGGAGACAAGGGACATACACGTTTTAAAAAAATCTTAAATACAAATTTAAGAAATAAATATATGCTTCCTTGAATTGTTGATAAAATAATAAAGGTGGGAGAGAGAGAGAGAGAGAGAGAGAGAGAGAGAGAGAGAGAGAGAGAGAGAGAGAGAGAGAGAGAGAGAGAGAGAGAATGTGTGGTAGCCTAGTGGTGAAGACCCTTGTATCCCACTCAGAGGGTTGAGAGTTCAGTCTTAGGTAGCAGCAGATATTTTTCTCCTAAGATGCAAAGAAAAAATATCTGCTATGAACTCAGCGTGGTGTCAGGAAGGGCATCCAGCTAGTAAATGCTCATCCATCTGACTCAGGAATTATAAGGTCATAAAAGGGAGCTTATAGATAGATGATATAGATGACAGATGATAGAAGATAGAAGATGATAGATAGATAGATAGATAGATAGATAGATAGATAGATAGATAGATAGATAGATAGATAGATGGATGGATGGATGGATAGATGGATAGATAGATAGAGATGATAGAGAGATTAGATAGATAGATGATAGATAGATAGATTTGAAAGATAGATAAATAGGATAGATAGATAGATAGATAGATAGATAGATAGATAGATAGATAGATAGATAGATAGATAGATAGATTTGATAGAGATAGATAGATAGATAGATAGATAGATAGATAGATAGATAGATAGATAGATAGATAGATAGATAGATAGATAGATAGATAGATAGATAGATAGATAGATAGATAGATAGATAGATAGATAGATTTGATAGCGATAGATAGAAGATAGATAGATAGATAGATAGATAGATAGATAGATAGATAGATAGATAGATAGATTTGATAGAGATAGATAGAAGATAGATAGATAGATAGATAGATAGATAGATAGATAGATAGATAGATTTGAGATAGATAGATAGATAGATAGATAGATAGATTTGATAGAGATAGATAGAAGATAGATAGATAGATAGATAGATAGATAGATAGATAGATAGATAGATAGATAGATAGATAGATTTGAGATAGATAGATAGATAGATAGATAGATAGATAGATAGATAGATAGATAGATGATAGATAGATAATAGATAGATAGATAGATAGATAGATAGATAGATAGATAGATAGATAGATAGATAGATTTGATAGCGATAGATAGAAGATAGATAGATAGATAGATAGATAGATAGATAGATAGATAGATAGATAGATTTGAGATAGATAGATAGATAGATAGATAGATAGATAGATAGATAGATAGATAGAGATAGATGATAGATAGATAATAGATAGATAGATAGATAGATAGATAGATAGATAGATAGATAGATAGATAGATAGATAGATAGATAGATAGATCTGATAGAGATAGATGATAGATAGATAGATAGATAGATAGATAGATAGATAGATAGATAGATAGATAGATAGATAGATAGATAGATAGATAGATAGATAGATAGATAGATAGATAGATAGATAGATTTGTGGAGAGATGAGAAGAGTTGGAATCCAGAAAGAAGGGGGATTAAATAAATGTCAGCTGACTGCAAAAGCTAGGAAGCGGCACGAAAAGAGCCACACCCAGGTGGTTTGGTCAAACAGAGAGACGGCGAGAGGATTGAATGTCAATACAAACGTGTGAAGGCAGAGTGACTGAGTGGAGAAGAAGGGGAAGACCGATAAAGGTGGAGGTGGGTGGGTGGCATTTCTGAGCCTCTCCAAAAGAAAGGCGAGAAGGTTAAAGAACAAAAGACAGCACACAACTGCAAGGGGCTAACGTGGTAGAATCAAGAATGATTTACAAGGAGAGAAAAACACAGAGATAATTTGTGGACTACAGTAGCTTTACCTGAATCTGCTTTTATTTTTTTTTTCCTTCCCTCTTAATTCCTTCAAGCTACGTATTTCTTATTCTGTTCCCTGCTCCTTCATGGTTTTTAATCCTGAAAAAAGATAGCATAATAAGTATGTATGTATGTATGTACATACTTTGCAAACTGTACCACGTTTTCCCCCCTAAGGTTTTACCCCACCTTGTAAGCTTGTTTATACAGGAGGTAAAATTCCAAAAATATTTTTGTTGGAAGGGTAACGGAAAGGGATTATTCCAAAGAATAAAGCCGAGGTGAATTTCTCCGTGGAATTTTCAAAATGTGAGGGCAAAGTTTCCAGGAATCTGTTCGTTTATGTGTATTTATTTTACAGGTCGTCCTCGTGTTATAACAGTTCGTTTCGGGACCGTTCAAAGTTGCATCACTGAAAAAAAGTGTCTTCATTTCATTTCATTTCATTTATTTCATTTATGGTCTTGTGACCATTTTTCACATTTATGACAGTTGCAGAGTCCCTGTTGTGTCTTGTCCGCTCTCACCGCAGCCGGGGTCTGCTTATCTGCTCCCGAACACAGAGGAATGTATGCCTCCCGGCCTCAGTTCTGGCTCCATGCCCAGACAAGCTGCAGAGGAGGGGGCACCTCCCGGTCCCAGCCCTGGCTCCATGCCCAAACAGGCTGCAGAGGAGGGAGCACCCCCCGGCTCCAGCCCTGGCTCCATGCCCAGGCAAACGGAGCAGCTAGACCCCTCCCCCTCCTCCACAGCATGTGAGCCTGAGGAAAGTTTACTTCCAACAACAGCTGATTGGAGTGACCCTCACATCAGAAGATTGGATAGGCGGAGGCAACAGAAGGAAGGGAGGGGCAGGCCTTAATGAGTGCTGAGTCATGGAGCCACACCCCATGGCCTATATAAAGGATCTGCTTTCTGGCAGTCTCTGAGTCAGGCAAAGTCGAACTTATCTTGCTGAAGTCACTTACTGGTCTCCTGCCTGCTCTGAGGACTTTGCTAGGACTTTGGGCAGAGCTGCAGAGGCAAGCCTGATTCGGATTTCCCTGACCCGGCCGTCAGCGGAGGAGTGGGACACGACAGTCCCGGGATCACGTGATCCCCTTTGGTGACCTTCTGACAAGCGAAGTCAAGGGGGAAGCTGTTGTGATCCGCCAGCAGCCCGCGGATCTGGCAATGGAGTCAGAGAGTGAGGAGGCTGGGGAGGACAATGGGCCAGTCCTGGAGTCAGGGGAAGGCCCGGATGAGGGCTCTGCATCGGAGGCAGAGATGGGGCCAGGGCCATCTGAGATATGAGCTGCCTCCGAGGATACGTCAACTTCCTGATCTCCGGACCTTTCGCCGCGAGCTAAAGACCTTTTTATTTCATCGTGCAGGGCTGGCTTAATGAAGTTTTCATTGGGGTTTTATTATAGTTTTCTATTCCTTCAGCCTTTAATTTAAGTAGTTTCTAAATGTTTTTTAACTTTCTGAGTTGTGCTTTTACCCTGGCTGTAAACCGTCCTGAGTCCTTCGGGAGAAGGGCGGTATATAAATTAAATAAATAAATAAAAATAAATAAATAAATATATTGCATAATGTATAGTCCTAAAGGAATTCAACCCTGATGGTTCTTTGGAAAGATAGAAGCATCTATGGATATACTGAAGCTGAAGTTCAAATAGTTTGGCCACCTAGTGAGAAGAGAGGGCTCCTCGAAAAAGACCCTGTGTCGGGCCTGGAAGCCATCTTGGGCATTGGATCATCAGCCCTGCCCCATTTAGTTCTGTGGGAAACTGGGAGGGGGGGTTGTAGGGAGCTGGGAAGATATATAGTCATAATAACATTCCTTTCTCCAAGAGTCAAGGTCACCCTGCCCTGCACCTGGAGCGTTGTGTCTGGGAGGCATCTCCAGTTGGGATGGTGCATTGATTGAACCATGTGATGGACATGTGGGTGCAGGGGAAGAGACTTGGACTTTCTTTTGGGTGGGGAAAACCTGGAAGCTTTCAGATTCGGGTTAATGTCAGGGTTCCAAGTAACACCTTCAACGAAAGAAGACTCTGGTGGCTCAACAGACTAACGCAGTCTGTTATTAACACAGCTGCTTGCAATTACTACAGGTTCAAGTCCCACCAGGCCCAAGGTTAACTCAGCCTTCCATCCTTTATAAGGTAGGTAAAATGAGGACCCAGATTGTTGGGGGCAATAAAAGTTGACTTTGTATATAATATACAAATGGATGAGACTATTGCTTAACACAATGTAAGCCGTCCTGAGTCTTCGGAGAAGGGCGGGATATAAATTAAAAAACAACAACACCAAACTCTGAGGTGAGGCATTCCTCAGCGTTCCCTTTTATTAGAGATGGCACAACTGATGTTGGGAAAGACTGAAGGCAAAAGGAGAAGAAGGACAGCAGAGGATGAGATGGTTAGATAGTGTCATCAACGTAATGAACATGAATTTGGTCGAACTCTGGGAAACTAGGAGGACAGGGGGACCTGTCCTATTATGGTCCATGGGGTCACAAAGACATGACTTAGCGACTGAACAAGAGAAATAGACTAGAATAACAGAGTTGGAAGGGACCTTGGAGGTCTTCTAGTCCAACCCCCTGCTTAGGCAGGAAACCGTACACCACTTCAGACAAATGACAACATCTTCTTAAAAACTTCCAGTGTTGGAGAATTCACAACTTCTGGAGGCAAGTTGTTCCACTGGTTAATTGTTCTAACTGTCAGGAAATTTCTCCTTAGTTCTACGTTGTTTCTCTCCTTGATGAGTTTCCATCCATTGCTTCTTGTTCTACCTCCAGGTGCTTTGGAGAATAGGTTGACTCCCTCTTCTTTGTGGCAGCCCCTGAGATATTGGAACACTGCTATCACGTCGCCCCAAAATACGTACAGAATATAAACTGAGTATGATTGTCAATGGAAGGAAGGATGGATGGAGAATCACATTAGCAGCAAGTGGGTGGACTCAGTTACAGTGGTGATGAATGCAGCATTGGAAGACTTGGAGGACCAAGTTGGGGCCAGATCCTCTAGAGAAAATCTTACCTACATGGGGTTGCTAAGAACCAACGCCAACTTAATGGCACATCGTCTATCAACTAGTTAATTATGGTTAAGCCTTTCTGGGTTTTTACTCTTTGGGACAAGGGTCTCCAACCTTGGTCCCTTTAAGATTTGTGAACTTCAACTCCCAGAATTCCTCAGCCAGAAAAGTGGCTGAGGAACTCTGGGAGTTGAAGTCCACAAGTCTTAAAGGGACCAAGGTTGGAGACCCCTGTCCTGCACAAACAGGAGACCTTATCCCAGAGGTATCCCACCTTGGCAACTTTAAGACCTGTGGACTTCAACTCCCAGAATTCTCAGCCAGAATTCTGACAGAATTCTGACAGTGAGAACAATCAACCAATGGAAGAGAAGTTGCCTTCAGAAGTTGTAGGAGCTTTCTCACTGGAGGCTTTCAAGAAGAGATTGGATTTCCATTTGTTAGAAATGGTCTCCTGCTTGTGGACTAGATCAGTGGTCTCCAACCTTGGCAACATTAAGACTTGTGGACTTCAACTCCCAGAATTCCTCAGACAGCAAAGCGGCTGAGGAACTCTGGGAGTTGAAGTCCACAAGTCTTAAAGGGACCAAGGTTGGAGACCCCTGCTTTGGGAGGTCCCATTTAGAACCACTTCTGTTATCATGGTTTCCATCAAAAATGGTTGCCTTCTGGGATTCAGTCTACTATCCAGGGTTCCCTAGTAATGGTTTTCTTCACTGGAATTTGTCAAGGCAAGAAAGATCCTCGCATGTCAGAAAGAACAGTCAGCCAAGATCAGTGGTGGGATTCAGCCGGTTCGGTTCAATTCAGGCGAACTAGTTGTTAAATTGCTGGCTGGCCCCGCCCATCCCCTCCCCTTCTATTTCTACTCCCAGGAGGCTGCAGGGAGGCCTACTAGGCTCAAAATGGGGCAGGGAGTAAGGTTCCATCCCCACCACCCCCCGTAGTCCATTTTTGCTCCCAGGAGGTTGCAGAGAGGCCTACTAGGCCCAAAACGGGGTGCAAGGGTGGCAGCACCCCCCCACACACACAGCCCATTGAGGGATGCAGAGGGCCGATTGTTGCCTGTCACACCCACCATGGCCACGCCCATCCAAACAGTCATTAGGGCAGAGAACCGTTTGTTAAATTATTTGAATCCCACCACTGCCCAAGATGGCCGAGTTGCCAAAAGGAAATCCACATTTGCTCTTGTCCTCTTCTCAGGTGCCCCTTGCTGATCTTTTAGGTTCTTCCTGATCGTCTGTCAACACTGTAGCTTCCCAACATGGCTCCTCTTCAGTGCTCCTCTCCTTTTCCAGATTTTGCAAAGTGATCTTTTGATTGAGCTACTTTTAAAAAGTTGGGGGAAGCAACAATGGAACGCCTTTGTAGCCATGTTCCAATATTTGAGGGACTGCCACAAAGAAGGGGGGGGGTCAACCTATTCTCTAGCGAAGGCAGGACAAGAAGCAACGGATGGAAACTGATCAAGGAGAGAAGCAACCTGGAATTAAGGAGAAATTTCCTGATGGAACAATCAACCGGTGGAACAACGGTTGCAGGAACTCGGTATGTCTAGTTTAATGAAAAGAAGGACTAGGGGAGACATGATAGCAGTCTTCCAATATCTCAGGGGCTGCCACAAAGAAGAGGGAGTCAAACTATTCTCCAAAGCACCTGAGCTTAGAGCAAGAAGCAATGAATGGAAACTAATCAAGGAGAGAAGCAGCTTAGAACTAAGGAGAAATTTCCCGACAGTGAGAACAATTAATCAGTGGAACAACTTGCCTTCAGAAGTTGTGAATGCTCCAACACTGGAAATTTTTAAGAAAATGTTGGATAACCCTTTTGTCTGAAATGGTGTAGGTTTTCCTGCCTGGGCAGGGGGTTGGACTAGAAGACCTCCAAGGTCCCTTCCAACTCTGTTATTACTATTAATTTGCCTCCAGAAGTAGTGGGTGCTCCGTCACTGGAGGTTTTATAAGAAGAGATTGGACAACCGTTTCTCTGAAATGATATAGGGTGATATAGAAGACCTCCAAGGTCTCTTCCAACCTTATTCGTTTTTTATTGTGTTACTCAACCGCTTCCTCTTCAAAGTAAAAGTAATGTCAGGATCTGGTCAAACAAGACTCAGACAAACTTGACAACATTGGGACTGAAATACCAAGACTAGACTGGTCTGCTCTGGGTTTTTGGTTTCTTCAACCCCTCCAATGTAGGTCATCTTTCAGCTTTTCAAAGCCAGGAACAAATAGTGCCTGTGTGAAGATCTGGAACTGTTCTTCTTTTGAAGAAGATGTTCTTCTACCAAACTCAATAACCCGTGAAAGTTCAATGACTTTGAAATATGTTCCAGATCCCTCTACAGAGATAAGCTGCTTTATATTTGAGGGTTCCCCCACACACACCCTGAAAATGTCACACATATATAAATACAGAGAGAGACTCCTAGGGACCAAGGTGGTTCTAGTTTTGAGCGCAAAAGCAGCGGTTTTATTAAACCTTTTCTTCTTCCTTTTTTTTCAGGGCATAGGAGGAGTAATTGTTCTACAAGTACTTAAAGTTGGTGTTGGAAGTAAGTCACTTGTGAGGCATGTTTCACAATAGCATGCCTATGAGGAAAAGAGAAGTCCGGCTTTCTTCCAGATATGTTACTAATGTTTTGTGCAGATGTTTTCTCCCCTTGTTCATTCATTTCGTTTCCTTTCCTTTCTTTTTCCTTCCTTTCCTCTCCTCTCCTTTCCTTTCCTTTCCTTCCCTTCCCTTCCCTTCTTTTCCTTTCCTTCCTTTCTTTCTCTTCTCTTCCCTTCCCTTCCCTTCCCTTTCCCTTCTTTTTCCTCCTTTCCTTTCCATTCCTTTCCATTTCCTTCTCTTCCCTTCCTTTCCCTTTCCCTTCCCCTTCCTTTCTCTTCCTTCCCTTTCATTTCCTTTTCCTTCCTTCCCTTCCTTTCCCTTTCCTTTCCTTCCATTCCCTTCCCTTCCCCTTCCCTTCCTTTCCTTTCCTTTCCCTTCCTTCCTTTCCATTTCCTTCTCTTCCCTTCCTTTTCCTTCCCTTTCCCTTCCTTTCTCTTCCTTCCCTTTCATTTCCTTTTCCTTCCCCTTTCCTTTCCTTCCATTCCCTTCCCTTCCCCTTCCTTTCCTTTCCTTCCTTTTCATTTCCTTTCCTTTCCCTTCCCTTCCTTTCTGTCCCCTTCCTTTCCTTTCCATTCCTCTCCCTTCTTTCCCTTCCCTTCCCTTCCCTTCCTTTCCCTTCCCTTCCCTTCCTTTCCCTTCCCTTTCCTTTCCCTCCTTTCCTTTCCTTTCCTTTCCTTTCCTTTCCTTTCCTTTTCTTTCCATTCTTTCCCTTCTCTTCCTTTCCTTTCCTTTCCTTTCCGTTCCTTCAGTTCCTTTCTGTTACTTTCCTTTCCTTCCCTTTCTCTAGTGGCTCATATCCACTAACTGTCTTGACCACAATAGAAAACTAACCGAATGGTTTCTCCTTACCTTTGTCTAGTATTGTGATGCCGATGAATTGTTTTAGATAATGTATTTATTGCTATCGTGCGCCATTATGTACGAAAGACCTGTCGGCTTCGCGATTTGAAATTTACATTGCCTTACACAATGTAAGCCGCCCTGAGTCTTCGGAGAAGGGCGGGATATAAATGTAAATAAAATAAAATAAAAAAATTTATGAATTTTAACCAGATGCATCTCCGTCTTGCTAAAATCATTAAGTTGCAATAAAGTGGGAAACAATACCTTTGTGGAACCACAGTCTATCCTAGAGATCTCCCAGTGGTCTCCCTTCCAATAATTCGCCCAGACTGACCCTGCTTAGCTTTTTTTAAAGGCAACCACATTTTTTAGGAACTACCACTTAAGTTTAGGTTGCAGGAAATGCAAACTGGACAATTTTTTTTTCTCTTAATTACTTTCCTCAGCCCTGCTGTAAAAATGCAAACCTTCCTATTTGAATCCCTTGGAGAAATAAGCAATTATTTCTCTTCCCTAGCAGTAAAAACCCTGGGCATGAATCTCGACGGTTCATTTTGTTCTGATTTTCTTCTTCCCTGCCTCATTTTTTGGGCCCATTAAACACTTTAGATGATTATATACTAGTTGAGGAACCACTCAGATGAACTTTGTCGCACCTGTCTCAGGTGTCAGGGATCCATGGAACACCCCCAATGAAATAAAGCTCTGAGGCTTGAGGTTCCTCAAAATTCCAATTTATTAGAGATGTCATGTTGGCACAGCTGGGAAAACCCGAAACTGAAAGCTTCCAGGTTTTCCACACCCAGCTGACAGTTCACAGCCCTGCTCCACACCCACAAGTTCGTCACATTGCCCAATCAACTCTTCACACTCAATTGGATACAATCTTCAGGCCGTCTCCATCAGACGCTGGATGTCCTTGAATATGGAATGTTGTTACGACTAACTTTCTACCGCTCCAACAACAACCCGCTCCCAACTTCCCATAGATCAGGGTCTCCAACCTTGGCAACTTTAAGACTTGTGGACTTCAACTCAAGACTTAAAGTTGCCAAGGTTGGAGACCCCTGCCATAGATAAGGAAAAAGCATGAACCCAAATCACCTGAGGGGCAAAGGGATTTTAAACACTCATGATTCGGCTTGAGAGCCTGGCCTGCCACTTTTTATGTCTTATTTTTCAGCCGGAATGGTGGAAAGATTTCAGTGTGTTTATTTGTTATTTAGGAAGAAAATTTATATGGCTGCCCAACTCACTCACAGTGACTCCTGGCGAGCTACAGAAATAAACCACGATACGGAACACGATAAACCCCCATCCCCCTGGTGACAATGATCAAACCAGCAGTTTGCCCCCCCCCCCCGCACGCGCGACTTCTGCTCATGCGCCCAGCCTTCTGTGCATGCGCTTTGCTCGAACGTATGCTTTCCACACATGCACCCGCCCTCAAAAATGTGACAATAGGATGTATTTACGCTGGGGCAGGTGGGGCACCCCACAATCTCGGCTACTGGTTCACCTGAACGGGTACGAACTGGCTGAATACCACCACTGGAGCCACCACAGAGAAGGTTGGTGTTGTGGTCCGCCAACAGCCTGTGGAGCTGACAATGGAGTCGGACAGTGATGAGGCTGAGGTGAGGCCAAGGCCATCAGGAAGTGAGGTGTGGATTCCAGAGACTGATAGTAGTGAGGCAGAGGAACAGGAGGAGCCTGTTCCTAATGCACGCCTGAGAAGAGCTGCCAGAAGGCAAGAGCAGCTCAAGCAGAGAGGACAACTCGGGAGTAGGGCCAAGAGATGATTGGCCCCTCCCATAAGGCTTAAAACAGACCAGCAACAGCATTTCAGCTTTGCCGGAAAACAACATTGTAGCTGCGTCTTCTGCTTTCGCTTCAGCTTCTTATACGTCTTTGTTTTTGTGGCTTCTGGACATTTGTCAGGAAGGGCCTTTGGCAGTTTGTCTAATTAGAATAACGTTTGTGGGATAACTGAGGAATTTGTGTTGGGAGGCATTTGTTTTACTTTGAGTTGAATGACACTGGGAATGAAGTAATTCCCAGTTGTTCGAATAAAGTTTGTTTTTCCACAGACTAAGTTTATTACTACCTACTTGGGCCTGGGTCACAACAGTTGGCCCTCTGAATGTTTAACTGAAGAGAAGGTTTTTCTCCCACTCGGAAGGTTGAGAGTTCAATCCTAGGTAGCTGCAGATGATTCTCTCCCGGGAGCAAAGAAAAAAATATCTGCTGCCAACTCCCGCGTGGCGTCAGGAAAGGCAGCCAGCCAGTAAATGCTCAGCTCCATTCAGTCGCGCCTTGACTCTCTCCCGAATTAAGGGATTACAGGATTGTAAAAAAAGGAGTTTAAGCTTCAGAAGGGACATGATAGCTGTCTTCGGATCTCTGAAGGGCTGACATCTGGTAGAGGCTTCGACCTTATTCTCACTTGCTCTGAAAAATTTCAACAATTTATATAAAATTAGGAACAGCATCTTGACAGTAAGAGCTGTCAATGAAGTGGAACAGGTTACAGCATGGAGTCATTTCTTCACTGGAGGCTTTCACAGAGAGGCTGAATAGTCGTGTAGCAAAGATGGTATATTAAATCCAACACGGGGTTAGATTCACTGACCACTGAGGTCCCTTCCAGGTCTATGATCCTACGGAAAAGGATCACATGAATAGTAATTGTTTGGATCCAGGATATGAATTTCTAACAAATTCCACTGGAACCAGCCATCCATTAAAGCAAGTATATTCCTATTTTACCCCCTTAAAACCAGTAGAAATGCATCAGGCTTAACATAACATAATAACAGAGTTGGAAGGGACCTTGGAGGTCTTCTAGTCCAACCCCCTGCTGAGGCAGGAAACCCTACACCATTTCAGACAAATGGCTATCCAACATTTTCTTACAAATTTCCAGTGTTGGAGCATTCACAACTTCTGCAGGCAAGTTGTTCCATTTATTGATTGTTCTAACTGTCAGGAAATTTCTCCTTTGTTCTAAGTTGCTTCTCTCCTTGATTAGTTTCCACCCATTGCTTCTTGTTCTACCCTCAGGTGCTTTAGAGAATAGTTTGACTCCCTCTTCTTTGTGGCAGCCCCTGAGATATTGGAAGACTGCTATCATGTCTCCCCTAGTCCTTCTTTTCATTAAACTAGACATACCGAGTTCCTGCAACCGTTCTTCATATGTTTTAGCCTCCAGTCCCCTAATCATCTTTGTTGCTCTTCTCTGCACTCTTTCTAGAGTCTCAACATCTTTTTTACATTGTGGCGACCAAAACTGGATGCAATATTCCAACTGTGGCCTTACTAAGGCCTTATAAAGTGGTATTAACACTTCACATGATCTTGATTCTATCCCTCTGTTTATGCAGCCCAGAACTGTGTTGGCTTTTTTGGCAGCTGCTGCACACAGCTGGCTCATATCTAAATGGTTGTCCACTAGGACTCCAAGATCCCTCTCACAGTTACTACTATTGAGCAAGGTACCACATATACGGTACCTGTGCATTTTGGTTTTTTGGCCTAAATGTAGAACCTTACTTTTTTCACTGTTGAACTTCATTTTTTTATTGAATTTCATTTTGTTTCTTAAGGTACAGTGAATTTTGCACCTCTATTATTTAGGCGCCCCTCATTTGCAAGCCTGGAAAGGAACGAGAAGATTGCGCCATGCCCAAAAGAACAATATTTTTTTTCTTTTGCATATTTAAAAGTGCCCCCGTGGACAGACCCAAACAGTTGACTCTGATTGGCAACCAACTTTAGCAACAAATCATGTTTTACAGCCACAGTTCCAAAGGCAATCTGGGTTTGCTTTCTACCTTCCACATTTTACTGAAACGTGTCTTAGCTTGTCTTGTTTGGTCCATCCCTCTTCCCTGTTTTATCCTAGCTTGGGTTGGAGTGGGGAGGGTCTACCCAGAGTTGTGATCCTTAGTAGCAGGGGTGGGTTTCACTTATTTTTACCACTGGTTCTTTTGTGACCCAGGCCCAAGTAAGTAGTAGGAAACTCAGTCCGTGAAAAAAACAAACAAACTTTATTTGAACAGCTGAGAATTACTTCATTCCCAGCGTCGTTCAATTCAAATTAAAACAAATGCCTCCCAACACGAATTCCTCAGTTCTATTGCAAACCTTGGTCCAATTAGGCAAACAGCCAAAGGCCTTTCTTGGCAAATGTTCAGAAGTCATGAAAATAAATGCAAGATATAGAACGAAGCAGAAGACGAAGCAAAAGATGAAGCTACCAACGTTGTTTTCCGGCAAAGCCCAAATGCCGTTACTGGTCTGTTTTAAGCCTTATGGGAGGGGCTAATCATCTCTTGGCCCTACTCCTGAGTTGTCCTTTTTGCTTGAGCTGCTCTTGCCTTCTGGCAGCTCTTCTCATGCGTAGGTTAGGAACAGGCTCCTCCTGTTCCCCTGCCTCACTACTATCAGTCTCTGGAGGCTCTGGAGTCCGCACCTCACTCCCCGATGGTCCTGGCCCCACCGCTGTCCGACTCCAATGCCAGCTGCGCAGGCTGCTGGTGGACCACAACAGGCTTGTCTCGTGCATGCAAGCTCACTTCACGCGTACATGCACTGTCCGCATGCCATCAGTTCTTTCTCCCGGCCTTCCGCATATGTGCTTTGCTCTCTCGCACGCCTTTCGCGCATGCACCCAGCCTCGAAAACTTGCCTAAATAGGACAGCTTGGAACTGGGGCAGGTGGGCAGGCCCATCCATCATCTCCATTACCGGTTTGGACGAAGCGGTCCGAACCGGCTGAATGCCACCTCTGCTTAGTAGCCAATTCCTGACAACCCCCCCACCCAATCTTCCTTAGATTTTCTTTTCACTGGGACAAGCAAACAGACTCGGCTAAGAAATGAAATGTAGTTGAGTGATAAAAGCCCTTTTAAGACGGGAGGTAACTGCTGAACCAATGGCATTTGTTCCAGGGACCTTCCCCGAGCCCTTCAAACAGAGCCTGGCATTTAAAAAAGAAAAAAAGAAAAAATAAAGAAGGAATTGAAGGCTCCCAAAATTAATAACTCCCCCGCAGGAAGAAGAGCCTAGTGGCTCTTCCAGCAGCTGGGTTTTTCCACCCATTTGCCCAGCCCTGTGAAAACACCTTGTGGGCAGCAGGCAACCTTCCTCCTTGTTATGTTATTAAATGCAGTCCTGTTTTGGATTCAGCCCAGAAACAGCTGCAGCGTCTTTAGGATTGCCAAAGTCTAGTCGTTCTTCAGCATGACATTCTTTCTTTTTCTTGCTTCCCCACCCCCTCTCCTTCCCTCTCTCTTCCTCCCTCCCTCCCTCTCTCTTTTCTCCCTCCCTCTCTCTCCCTCCCTCTCTCTCCCTCCCTCTCTCTTTTCTCCCTCCCTCTCTCTCTCCCTCCCTCTATCTCCTCTCTCTCTCTCCTCCCTCTTTTTCCTCCCTCAGTTCCACTCTTTTCTCCCTCCTCTCTCTCTCCCCTCTCTCTTTCTCCATCCTCTCTCTCCCTCCTCTCTCTTCCTCCCTCTCCCTCTCCCTCTCTCTCTCCCTCCCTATCTTTCTCCCTCCCTCTTTCTTCCTCCCTCACTCCCACTCTTTCTTCCTCCCTCACTCTCACTCTCTTTCTCCCTCCCTCTCTCTCTCTCCCTCCCTCTCTCTCTCCCTCCCTCCCTCTTTCTCCCTTCCTCTTTCTTCCTCCCTCACTCCCTCTCTCTTTCTCCCTCCCTCTCTCTTTCTCCCTCCCTCTCTCATCTAGCTGCTAGCTAGCTAGTCATCATGTATGTATGTAGCTAGCTAGCTAGCTAGCTATATATCGATCACTATCTATCTATCTTATCTCTTATCTATCTTATCTGTATCTATCATCTATCTATCTCTTTCTCTATCCCTCTATCTCTCTTGCCATCTCCCCCTCCCTCCCTCCCTCCTCTCCTTTTCTCTCTCTCTCCTCCCCTTTCCCCTCTCCTCTCCCTCCCTCTCCCTCTCCTCCCCTCCCTCCTCTCCCTTTTCCTCTTTCTCCCCTTTCCCCTCTCCCTGCCTCTCTCCCCCTCTCTCCCCCTTTCCACCTCCCTTTCTCCCTCCTTCTCCCTCCATCCCCCCCCCTCTCTCTCTGTGCAAGAACCTGATGTGCTTAACAGCCAGGGTAGGCTGCTGTTTCTCAACCTTGGCAACTATAAGACCTTTGGACTTCAACTCCCAGAAATTCCCAGGCAGCATTGAACACCTCTGCTTCAAAAAAAAATCTGGGTTGTATGATAAGACATATATCCCCAGTGGCCCGTTCCTAGTACAGGAAAATGGTTGCATTCAAGAAATAAAAAAGGCTAATTTTTTAAAAATAAAAATATTTTTAAAGACAGATCATCTGTTGTTACCTGTGTGTCCGCATCGCTTCATTAGTGGCCTGATTGCAGACTGAATAGAATAACAAACTTGAAAAGGGCCTTCTAGTCCAACCTCCTGCATCAGGGGTCTCCAACCTTGGTCCCTTTAAGACAGCGGTTCTCAACCTGTGGGTCGGGACCCCATTGGGGATCGAATGACAATTTGCCAGGGGTCACCTAAGACCATCGGAATTATGGGAAGTATACTTGCGAGTCGAAGAATCACGCTCCAATGGTTGACTCCACAAGCCAGCTGCAGGCTCTTCAAATCGCTAGCCAAATTTGGCTTCAGGCGCGATAAACTTAATAGGGGAGGAGTCTCCACTTTAATGCCTCCGTCCTCAAGGCAATCGCAAGCAGTTCAAATCGCTAGCCAATACGGCTTCAGGCGCGATAAATTCAAAACGAAAATAATTTTACGGTTGGGGGTCGCCACATCGTGGGGAATTGTATTAAAGGGGTCGCCACATCATGGGGAATTGTATTAAAGGGGTCGCAGCACTATAAAGGTTGAGAACCACTGCTTTAAGACTTGTGGCCTTGTGGACTTCAACTCCCAGAGTCCCTCAGCCAGCAAAGCAAAGTCCACAAGTCTTAAAGGGAACAAGGTTGGAGACCCCTGCACAAGTAGGAGACCTTATCCCAGAGGTATCCCACCTTGGCAACTTTAAGACCTGTGGACTTCAACTCCCAGAATTCTCAGCCAGAGGAATTGTTACTGTTGAACTTTGGTGTTGGAGAAGAGGTCTAAGAATAACATGGCTAACCAGGGTCACAAACAAATGGCTCATAGATTTTTTTAAAAATCTATCTAGGGTTCTCACACAAGACAAAATGACCAGGTTCAAATTTTCATCTTTAGACTGGATTCTGCAAAGACCCATGAACCTTTGAAAAACCCACAATCCTGGGAAAGCTAAAGAAAAAGAGAAAAAATGGGATGTCCCTCAAGGATTAAAGATATGACATGGGTACATGTTTGGAAGCTCTGAAGATCTGTTAGGAGACATCATCCTAGAGAAGATCTATCTATGTCAGTGTTTTTCAAACTTGGCAAACTTAAGATGAATAGACATCAACTTCCAGCATGCTGGCTAAGGGATTCTGGGAGATGAAGTTGCATCCATCTTAAAGCTGCCAAGGTTGAGAAACATGGCTGAAAGATAACGGAGAACATCTGTAGCTCAGCATTGAAATGAGGTGCTCCTCTGGGCTTCATTGTTTTCTTGCAGATGTTTCATTACCCAGAGTTGGTAGCAACATCAATGCTCAGCAGCACTGGTAGAAAGAGAATTGGCCACGTTCCCATTGATGGGAAGTCTTGGGTTGCTTGTGCACCCTGGATGTGCTGACAGTCATAATAATGTCATTTAAGCCTCCTTCTTTTAATTCAAGTGGGGAAGAAAACATAGACTGGGTGAAACCAGGCTTAATAGCAATAACTGTGAGAGGGATCTTGGAGTCTTAGTGGACAACCAGCTAAATATGAGCCAGCAGTGTGCAGCAGCAGCCAAAAAAGCCAATGCAATCCTAAATTGCATTAACGGAGGGATAAAATCCAGATCAAGTGAGATGTTTCATTGCCCAGATTAGATAACATTATCAAGGCTAGTCATGCTAGCCCTGATAATGTAACCTAGTTTGGGTAGTGAAACATCTGCAAGGAAACAATCAAGTTCAGAGAGCACAAAAGGACCCCTCAGTTATGAAGTTAGATTATCTCAGTGGGCCAGGATAGAACTTCCATATTCAAAGACAGTGTATCTCTTGGAGATAAATCACGATAGGAGAAGACTGAATGGCCTTCTTACTAAGCTTCTTGGGGTCCTCTTCATGTTCTCCAGAAGGTGGCTTGGGTCCTTCATAAATGTCGCAATTCCTTCTTTTAGAACTCTCTATCCACCGATGCTTTGCCAGCACAATGGAGAATCCATCACAACTTCAGTTATTCCAGAGAAATCATTGGATTTATATTTTTTTCCCCTGGATGTTCCTTGGATGTTCCATAGGACTTCCAGCTAAGGGTTAAGTTCTTCCAGACATCATTCAAAGATTCTAATCAAAAACCCGTTGACATCCATGTGGTTCTTCTCCAGCATCCAGTCCTAACGTTAAGGAAGGTAAGATATAGATATAGATATAGATAGATATAGATATAGATATAGATATAGATATATATTTGTTTTCTGAGGTTTTCGCGGGTGTATGATGTAGCACGACCACGAACATGAAACCAAACAACAACAATGCGGCTCACCAGCTCAAATCCCCCTGCAACTCAGACTAATCTGAGCACAACCAAGGCCCCACCCAATCAGTTCAAACCCCCACTAGCAGTTAAAAGGAAGAAACAGCTGCGATCACACATTGCTCCTAGAAGCACGAAGCTGAAGCCTGAAGATAACGAATGAGACTTCGTCGAAACGTCGCCAAGACACTTCCAATTTTACGCGGGAGAAAACCCAAATAACTAAAGACATACATACATACATACATACATACATACATACATACATACATACATATATATATATATATATATATATATATATATATATGTATTATTGGCCTTGGATATTTTGACAAGGAAGTGAGTCAAGAAAACACAGGTATTTGGAGCCTTGCCTCCCTACGAAAGCTGGGCACAAAAAACAAAATTGTGTGAAGAGATAAACAGCCTGGAAACCCAACAACCGTCACACTATGCCCTTCGTGACACGCTTTATAAAAGAGAACTGAAAAAGTGCCTTTGCCAAGGTAGCAACGAGAGACGCCATTTCTCCCATCACCGCAGCTGAGCGGATGCCTCCAGCAACAGACGCTGAGGTGGGTAGCCTGTAATTACAGCTGTAATTAATAAAGAATATTAATCATGAAGGGAGATGTAGCTACTTGCTAGCTACATTACGCATCATCTTCTAGAGAGCCTCCATGTGTAAATGCAGCTAAATCACACTCGTCTTTGGTTTTCCCAGTAGTTGCTACCAGCTAGATGAAGGTGGTTCCTTTGGTCTGGTTAACTTTGGATACCGCAGCTAAATCTAATATTATAAATGGCTAGTTAAGACTGCAGGAAAAAGACAATTGCAACCAGTCTGCCTGCCATTGAGTTGTTACAGAATATAGATTAACAGAGTTGGAAGGGACCTTGTAGGTCATCTAGTCCAGGGGTCTCCAACCTTGGCAACTTTAAGACTTGTGGACTTGAACTCCCAGAATTCCTCAGCCGCTTTGCTGGCTGAGGAATTCTGGGAGTTGAAGTCCACAAGTCTTAAAGTTGCCAAGGTTGGAGACCACTGATCTAGTCCACAAGCAGCAGACCATTTCTAACAAATGCAAATCCAATCTCTTCTTGAAAGCCTCCAGTGATAAAGCTCCCACAACTTCTGAAGGCAACTTCTGTTCCATTGGTTGATTGTTCTCACTGTCGGAAATTTTCTTCTTATTTCCAGGTTTCCAAGTCCACAAGTCTTAAAGTTGCCAAGGTTGGAGACCCCTGATCTAGTCCACAAGCAGGAGATCCTTTCTGACAAATGGAAATCCAATCTCTTCCAGTGATGAAGCTCCCACAACTTCTGAAGGCAACTTCTGTTCCATGGGTTGATTGTTCTCACTGTCAGAAAAATTATCCTTATTTTCAGGTTGAATCTCTCCTTGTTCAGTTTCCATCCATTATTCCTTATCTGGTCTTCAGGTGCCTTGGAAAATAACTTAACCCCTTTCTCTCTGTGACAGCCCCTCAAATATTGGAAGACTGTTATTATGTCTTCCCTGGTCCTTCTCTTGTCTAGACCAGGGGTCTGCAAACTTGGCTCTTTTAAGACTTGTGGACTTCAACTGGTTGAGGAACTCTGAGAGTTGAAGTCCACAAGTCTTAAAAGAGCCAAGTTTGCAGACCCTTGCCCTAGGCTAGCCATGCCCAGTTCCTGTAACCCTTCTTCATGTGTTTTAGTCTCCAGTCCCCTAACCATCCTGGTTGCTCTTCTCTGCACTTTTTCTCAACATCTTTTTTTATAGTGTGGTGACCAAAACTGAATGCAGTACTCTAGGTGTGGTCTTACTAGAGCTTTATAGAGTGGTATTAGCACCTCACTTGATCTTGATTGTATCCCTCTGTTAATGCAACTTAGGAATGCCCAGTTCCTGTAACCGTTCTTCATATGTGTTAGTCTCCAGTCCCCTAATCATCCTAGTTGCTCTTCTCTGCACTTTTTCTAGAGTCTAGAGTATAGACTGTAGAGTATATTGCACAAGCCACAAAGAGGGCTAAGAAAATCTGCTTGGTCTAAAAATTGGCAGCTCCAAATTTCAACCAGCAAATGCTCAGTCTTACATATAGGAAAAAAGAACCCTAAAACTAAATACATACTAGATGGACATTACCTTACAGATGACCCCCATCCCGTCAAAGACCTTGGAGTTTTCATGTCAAATGATCTAAGTGCCAAAGCCCACTGCAACTACATAGCAAAAAAAGCTATAAGAGTTGTAAACCTAATTTTGCGTAGCTTCTTTTCCAAAAACACCACACTACTAACCAGAGCATATAAAACATTTGCTAGACCAATTCTGGAATACAGCTCGCCAGTTTGGAACCCTCACCACATCTCTGACATCAATACAATTGAACGTGTCCAGAAATATTTTACAAGAGTTCTCCATTCCTCTGAAAACAATAAAATACCTTATCCCACCAGACTTGAAATCCTAGGCTTAGAAAACTTGGAACTCCGTCGCCTTCGACAAGACCTAAGTTTAACTCACAGAATCATCTATTGTAATGTCCTTCCTGTTGAAGACTACTTCAGCTTTAATTGCAATAATACTAGAGCAACTAATAGATTTAAACTTAATGTCAACCGCTTTAATCTAGATTGCAGAAAATATGACTTCTGTAACAGAATCATCAGTGCTTGGAACACTTTACCTGACTCTGTGGTCTCTTCCCATAATCCTAAAAGTTTTATCCAAAAACTGTCTACTATTGACCTCACCCCATTCCTAAGAGGACCATAAGGGGCGTGCATAAGCGCACAAACATGCCTACTGTTCCTTTCCTATTGTTTTTTTTCTTTTCTCCTTCCTATATATATGCTTATCCTATATATATATGTGAACCGCCCTGAGTCCTTCGGGAGATAGGGCGGTATACAAATTTGAATAATAAATAAATAAATAAATAAATAAAATAAATAAATGCTTATACCTCCTTATATTTACCCATATATGTGTTTATTTACTATATAATCTTTTTGTATGATACCTACATATATTGTTGTGACAAAATAAATAAAATAAAAAATAAAAATATCTATAGATTCCTCATATCCTGGACATAAATTAATTCAGCTCCTCTACTCAAGATGCCACTATAAGGCATTATATATCAAAAGAACTAGATACAGGGACACTTTTTCCCTTGTTCCATCACTCTGCTGAACACCTATAGTAGTGGCCAAAATTGTGGAAAACTTTTGGGAAAAGTGTATTTTTGAGGTTTGATGGCTAATAACACCACTTTTTGGGGGGGGCTTTCAAGATCATCCTATTCTACTGGTGGAATGGCTTGGGAATAGCCCAGACCTTCACCCAATTGAAAATCTGTGGAGCTGACTAAAGAAACTGGTTAGTCAGAAGCGACCCAGCAATAAAACCCAGTTAATATAAGCCATCCTTCAATTATAACAGCTGCAGAACTAAAAGACTTGGTTCACTCCATGGGAAGATGTTATAAGGCCTGTAATTCATACTAAAGTTTACCCAACTAAGTATTAACTGACATGATTATCATTTTTGTATATCTCGTTTTTTCTATGTGTTTGACTTTTCTTCTTTATACTGTAACTGCTATTCTAATAGCAAATCCTTCATAAAAGTTATTGCATTACATTCTTGATTAAATTATCTTTCCACTGATATATAATTTTATGATACTACTCTCCCCCCCCCAAAAAAAGGTGGTGTTATTAGCTAGTTTTAGAAAATACACTTTTCCCAAAAGGTTTCAACAATTTTGGCCACTACTATAACTCCCTTACTACTGTCTTAACACCTAAAGAATATCCACGCATGTAGTGAGGCTGTATCACTATTATCCTTCTCAACTTTCTCATCTTCTTATCTTGCCTACTACCTTCTCCTATGGGTATATGCACCAAGACAAATTCCTTGTGTGTCCAATCACACTTGGCCAATAAAAATTCTATTCTATTCTATTCTATTATGATTTATTATTTGCTGTTTGTATCTTATGATTTATCTATCATATGTATCTTATTATTTATCTATCTAGACCCGTTCCAGTCCGGTTTCCGGCCCGGCTACAGCACGGAGACGGCTTTGGTCGCGTTGGTGGATGATCTCTGGAGGGCCAGGGATAGGGGTTGTTCCTCTGTCCTGGTCCTATTAGACCTCTCAGCGGCTTTTGATACCATCGGCCATGGTATCCTGCTGCGCCGGTTGGAGGGATTGGGAGTGGGAGGCACCGTTTATCGGTGGTTCTCCTCCTATCTCTCCGACCGGTCGCAGACGGTGTTGACAGGGGGGCAGAGGTCGGCCCCGAGGCGCCTCACTTGTGGGGTGCCGCAGGGGTCGATTCTCTCGCCCCTTCTGTTCAACATCTATATGAAGCCGCTGGGTGAGATCATCAGTGGCTTCGGTGTGAGGTACCAGCTGTACACTGATGACACCCAGCTGTACTTTTCCACCCCAGGTCACCCCAATGAAGCTATCGAAGTGCTGTCCCGGTGTTTGGAAGCCGTACGGGTCTGGATGGGGAGAAACAAGCTCAAGCTTAATCCTTCCAAGACAGAGTGGCTGTGGATGCCGGCATCCCGGTACAGTCAGCTGAGTCCTCGGCTGACTGTTGGGGGCGAGTCACTGGCCCCGATGGAGAGGGTGCGCAATCTGGGTGTTCTCCTGGATGAACGGCTGTCTTTTGAAGACCATTTGACGGCCGTCTCCAGGAGAGCTTTCCACCAGGTTCGCCTGGTGCGCCAGTTGCGCCCCTTTCTAGACCGGGATGCCTTATTCACGGTCACTCACGCCCTCGTGACATCTCGCCTGGATTACTGCAATGCTCTCTACATGGGGCTCCCCTTGAGGGGCATCCGGAGGCTTCAGTTAGTCCAGAATGCGGCTGCGCGGGTGATAGAGGGAGCCCCTCGTGGCTCCCGTGTGACACCTATCCTGCGCAGTCTGCACTGGCTACCTGTGGCCTTCTGGGTGCGCTTCAAGGTGTTGGTGACAATTTTTAAAGCGCTCCATGGCATAGGGCCGGGCTATTTACGGGCAGTGCCGTCTGGCGACACCCAGGGGAAGGGCCTTCTCTGTGGGGGCTCCCACCCTCTGGAACGAACTCCCTCCAGGACTTCGTCAACTTCCGGACCTCCGAACCTTTCGTCGCGAGCTTAAAACACACTTATTTATCTGCGCGGGACTAGATTAGATTTTAAAGTAACTGGTTTTAAGGGTTTTTTACTATTTATACTGTTTTTTAATAATTTGGGCTATAGAATAAGTTTTTTAATTGTCGTTTTTTAATTGTATTTATATGTATTTTAACTGCCTGTGAACCGCCCTGAGTCCTTAGGGAGATAGGGCGGTATATAAATATGAAAAATAAATAAAAAATAAAATAAATTTATGATTGTATCTTAAGATTTATCACTTTGTCGGGAGTATGTACACTGAGAGCTTCTGCACCAGAGATAAATTCTTTGTCCAATCACACTTGGTCAATAAAGAATTCTATTCTGTTCTGTTTTCTGTTGGGAGGGAGGGAGGGAGGGAAAATAGGGAGGGAGGGTGAGAAAAGGAAGGAAGACATAGAATAACAGAGTTGGAAGGGACCTTGTAGGTCATCTAGTCCAACCCCCTGCTCAAGCAGGAGACCCTATATCATTTCTGACAAGTGGCTGTCCAGTCTCTTTTTGAACACCTCCAGCGATGAAGCTCCCACAACTTCTGAAGGCAAGCTGTGCCACTGGTTAATTGTTCTCACTGTCAGGAAATTTCTCCTTATTTTTAGGTTAAATCTCTCCTTGATCAGTTTCCATCCATTGCTCCTTGTCCTGCCTTCAGGTGCTTTGGAGAATAGGTTGTTCCCCTCTTCTCTGTGACAGTCCCTCAAATATTGGAAGACTGCTATCATGTCACCCCTGGTCCTTCTCTTCACTGGACAAGCCGTGCCCAGTTCTTGTAACTATTCTTCATATGTTCTAGTCTCAAGGCCCCTAATCATCTTTGTTACTCTTCTCTGCACTCTTTCAGGAAGGGAGAGAGGGAGGAGGGAAGGAAGGAAGGAAGGAAGGAAGGAAGGAAGGAAGGAAGGAAGGAAGGAAGGAAGGAAGGAAGGAAGGAAGGAGGGAAGGGAGGGAGGGAGGGAGAGAGAGAGAGAGGGAAGGAAGGAGAAAAGGAAGAAAGGAAGGAGGGAGGGAGGGAAGGGAGGAGGGAGGAAGGGAAGGGGGAAAGGAAGGAGGAAAGGAAGGAAGGAAGGAAGGAAGGAAGGAAGGAAGGAAGGAAGGAAGGAAGGAAGGAAGGAAGGAAGGAAGGAAGGAAGGAAGGAAGGAAGGAAGGAATCATCACTGAATTGAGCTCGGTATTTTTGCAATCCTGAAAAACAGAGAGAAGATAACTTTCTCCTTTTCCCACACATAAAAAAAATGAGAAACACAGAAGAAATACTGTCTAATTTACAAACAAAAGAAGAGAAATTTAACACACACAAACACACACTTTCCCTATCTTTTAACAACACCTGAGAGGGATCCAGTGCATTGCCATCTTCCTGGGGAAAGAATTGGACACGGGGAACTTCCCCCACCCTCAAAAGACCTGGACCTTTTCAATTGGCCTCACGTCATTTTTATTTTTTAACGTTCAGAGAATTCGGGCCTTCCTGTGAACGATGGCCTGCCGTCCTCTTCCCGATTGCCTTTAAGTAACTGTGATGAGGGAGGGGGGGGGGGATAGAGAGAGAGACTCAGTCCTCACATCCAGAAGAAAATGCCTTACAGGTACTTTCCAGCCTGGAGTTTGCACAACCACAGCGGCCCCCCACAAGTCTCAGCGTTGAAAGATCTACTGCCTCGGGCCATGAAGCGAAACCCTTGAAAGATGGATGGTTTTCATAAACGAGTGCAGAAGGAGGTCAGGCCAGGGGACGGCAAAGGTTAGGTGTGCAGCCGAGATAAGCCTCCATTCATCTCCTCCGCCCATCAGGTGAGAGACCGTCAGGGCCTGCCTTAAGCTGCCAACGGCCGTCCTTTGGCAGGAAACTCACAGGTGGCTTCAGCCAGGAAAAAGAAAAAAGAAGAAAAGGAGGACAAGAAGACGAAATACCTGAAGAACGGTTGCAGGAATTGGGTATGGCCAGGGGTGGGCTCCCAAAACAAAATTATTATTTTTTTAGCTTTTTAATATTCGATTATGACACAACGTGACAAACACGCAACATACAACATATAAATATGTCCTCTTTTTTAACCAAAGTTTCTTGGTGGTCTTCTTTCCGTTTTATACCTTCCCCCCCCCCATATCTCTATTACAGTTTTATTTTCTTCATTGTCCCTTTTTTTTTGTTACATTGTGTTTTCTAATAACCTTACTTTTGTACATTTCTATATATTCTGTTATATACGTATTTTACATTTCTAGATTCTTGTGTGTGTATATATATATTGTTTTCTGAGGTTTTCACGGGTGTTTGTATGTAGGTCTTTGGTTGTTCGGGTTTTCTCCCGTGTAAAATTAGAAGTGTCTTGGTGACGTTTCGACGAAGTCTCATTCGTCATCTTCAGGCTTCAGCTTCGTGCTTCTGGGAGCAATCAGTTCAAACCCCCACTAGCAGTTAAAAAGGAAGAAACAGCTGCAATCACACATTGCTCCCAGAAGCACGAAGCTGAAGCCTGAAGATGACGAATGAGACTTTGTCGAAACGTCGCCAAGACACTTCCAATTTTATATATATATATATTCTTCAAGATATATATATATATATATTCTTCAAGATATGTTGTTTTATCTATGACAATTGTTTGTGTATACTGTTGAGACAAAAAGAAATTTAAAAAAAAAAGTTGGAGACCCCTGCTGTAGACATTGCTCCTCGGGAGAACATTACTGAAATATTTAGCATGACTTATACTCCAATAGGCCCTACCATTTGTTTCAAATTATGGAATAATCTGTCTCTCCTTTTTCTTTAATTTCTTTTGTTAATTTCTCCATCTCGGCACATGCTAAAACTTTATCTATCAAACTTTTTAGCAAGGGGTTCTCTGCCGGATTGCTGGATGGGCGTGGCCATTGTGGGCGTGGCCTAGTTGGCCTTCTGCACCACAGTGGGGGGGGCGTTTTTGCCCTCCCCGGGCTCCGGTGGCTTTCCCCGAGCCTCCGCGCACACCTTGCATTTACCTGCGTCCAAAACAGACTGCGTGGGGACTGCTGGGAGGGGAGGGGAGGGGTGGGCAGGGCCAGCCAGGAATGGGATTTGGGGGTTCTCCAAACTGCACTAAATCTTTAGCTAGAGGTTCTCCCGAACCCCTGCGAACCCCCAGCAGTCCCCACCCCTGGGTATGGCCAGTCTAGAGAAAAGAAGGGCTAGTGGGTGGAGACAGGATAGTAGTATTCCAGTATTTGAGGAGCTGCTACACAAAGAAGGAATTCAGTTTATCTTCCAAACCGTTAGAAGGCTGGACAAGAAGCAACGGATGGAAACTAATCAAGGAGAAAGATGCAATTTGGAACTAAGGAGAAACGTCCTAACAGTGAGGACAATTAACCAGTGGAACGGCTTGCCTTCGGATGTTGTGGGGTGCTTCAGCACTGGAGGTTTTTAAGAAGAGACTGGACAGTCACTTGTCTGAAATGGTATAGGGTCTCCTGCCTGAGCAGGGGTTGGACTAGAAGATCTCCAAGGTCCCTTCCAACTCTGTTATTCTGTTGTTGTTGTTTGGTGGTTGTTGTATTTCTTTCCTTTCCTTTCTTTTCCTTTATTTTTCTCCTCCCTTCTTCCTTTCTTCCTTCCCTCCTTCCTTCCCTCCTGTCTTTCTTTCTGTCTCTCTCTCTCTTTCTCTCTTTGTTTCTTTCCCTTTCCTTCCCTCCCTTCCTCCTTCCTTCCTTTCTTTCTCTCTTCTCTTTCTTTCTTTTTCTTTCTTTTTCTTCCTTTCCTTCCCTTTGCTCCCTCCCTCCCTCCCTTTTCCTTTTGTCTTTCTTTCTTTCCTTCCTTCCCATCTTTCCTTTCTTTCTTCCTTCCTTTCTTCCTTCCTTCCTTCCTTCTCTTTCACTCCCTTTCTTTTTTTCCCCTCTCACCCAACCTCATCAATTTCTCACGGATTTCCACAGAACATTGCTTGAAAGACCCTGACCTCAAATTTTAGGCAAGAGGGGGGCCACGGCCAACACACGCACGGGAATTAGAGTATACGTTCCCAAGCAACGCCTCCTTCAAAATTGGGTCTCTCGTTTCCAAAGCGAAAGTGACGAAATTTGTAGCATGGGCTATGTTTGCAACGGGAACACCCATGCCAAATTAGTTGGTGTGATGCTGTAGGAAGAAGAAAGGTGTTTGTCAGGAATTACAATCAAAAATTAAATTGCTAGGCTTTAGTGAAAGATAAAAAGCAGTTGTTGGAACAAGTCCATTCGTAAATGCAGCTCCCACACCACTCATAATGACTCAAGATGAGCAGTAATGTGGCAGAATGGACAAATTAATATTTCTTTTGATCTTCTAGATTTCTCCATTCCTCCAAGATGCTCTGATTGGGACATTCTTTTTGAAGCATAACTAAAACTAATATTTCCTTCATGTTTAGGTTTAGGTTTATTAGATTTCTATACCGCCCTTCTCCCGAAGGACTCAGGGCGGTTCACAGACGGCATAAAAACAGCATGTCATTTTTGTCTCAAAGGTGCTTTTTTTTTCAAAAAAATTTTTCTTGGTTTCTGGATTTTCTTGGTTTTTCCTTGAAGATCAGAGGTGGGTTTCAGCAGGTTCTGACCAATTCTTGAGAACTGGTAGCGGAAATTTTGAGTCGTTCGGAGAACCGGTAAATACTGCCTCTGACTGGCCCCACCCCCATCTATTCTCTGCCTCCCAAGTCCTAGCAGATGGGGAGAAAATGGGGATTTTGCAGTATCCTTCCCCTGGAGCGGGGTGGGAATGGAGATTTTGCAGTGTCCTCCCCCTGCCACACCCACCAAGCCACGCCCACCAAGCCATGCCATGCCCACCAAGCCATACCCACAGAACCGGTAGTAAAAATTTTTGAAACCCACCACTGTTGAAGATGTTTCGCTTCCTATCCAAGAAGCTTCTTCAGTTCTGACTGAAAGGTGGAGGATGGAAGGATTTATATTCCTCGCAGTCCTCTGGTCATTAGTACTCTCTCTGGGAGTCGTTCAGGCCATTTGGCGGTTGGTCTGTGCCCTCAGAGTCACTTGAATAGTGCAAATGGGTGTGGAACCAAGAAGGCCTCAATAGCTGCAGTGATTCACTTAAAAATTGTGGCAAGCGAGGTTGTAAAATGAGGTAAAACTAACTTAATAATCGTCTCGCTGAGCCACACAAATTTTGAGCTCAGTTATGGTTGCAATTCGTGGACTGCTTGTACTCAGCGATGAAATCCAGTTACCTTTGCTACCGGTTCAGGAATGGGACCGTGCACCTCTTCTGTGCCTGCGCAGAGCCTTCTGCGCATGCGCAGAGGGTCAAAAATGAGACGTAATGATGTCCCGATGGGTGGACAGAGCCTCCCGCCCCAAGCGCTACCGGTTTGCGCGAGCCAGATAGATCCGGCTGGATTTCAACGCTGCCTGTACTCCACTTCACTTTGCCAATTTATACGGCTACCTAAGTCAGTTTTGGTTGGCTACCATAGGAATGTTATAGTTGCTGCTGCCGAGAACGCTAGCAGCTAATTTACTGCACCAATTTTGCCCTTTTTATTCATGTTGTAACATCGTGAAAATCTGTTAAGTAAAAAAATATATATATTGTGTCTCTGCTTAAATGCTTCACGCGGAACGTTTATATCATGAGACCATGTCCGTTTCATGCCCTGATAATTTATTTATTTTATTTATTTATTTATTTTGTCAAACCCAACAGTATATATACGGATAAGCATGAAATAACCATATGAATTAGATACAATCAAAGGGAACATTAGGACAGGAATAGTAGGCACATTGGTGCTCTTATGCACACCCCTTACAGACCTCTTAGGAATGGGGTGAGGTCAACAGTAGATAGTCTTTGGTTAAAGATTTTGGGATTTTGGGAAGAGACCACAGAGTCAGGTAGTGCATTCCAGACATTAACAACTCTGTTACTGAAGTCATATTTTCTACAATCAAGATTGGAGCAGTTCACATTAAGCTTAAATCTATTGTGTGCTCGTGTATTGTTGCAATTGAAGCTGAAGTAGTCTTCGACAGGAAGGACATTGTAGCAGATGATCTTATGAGTTATACTCAGGTCATGCCGAAGGCGGTGGAGTTCTAAATTTTCTAAATCCAGGATTTCAAGTCTGGTTGCATAAGGTATTTTGTTGTGATCAGAAGAGTAGAGAACTCTTCTTGTAAAATATTTCTGGACACGCTCAATTGTATTAATGTCTTAATTAATTGTATTAATTAATTAATTGATAACATTAGTTGTATTAATGTATCAATTAATGTTAATAATTAATTGTATTAATTAATAATCCTAGAATGGATCGGTGTCAATCTGAAAACGTGCTTTGTATTCCTCTTTTAAGAAATTGTAGCATTCTCCACATATTGTCAAAGACAGTTGGACAAAGCTTTATAAAAATGCATCTTTCAAATATATCTTAATTCCATAGAATGGAAGATAGCCTCATTGAGGCTCCCATTGCAGCCTCAATGGGAATAAATACCCTGTTTCACTAAAAGAAGACCCAACCGGAAAATAAAGCCTAGCACGGTTTTTCAGGATGCTCATAATATAAGCCCTACCCCAAAAATAAGCCCCAGGTAAGATTGTCAACCAGACGGAGGCATTTAGTACTGTATTTCCCCCAAAATAAGACCTGACCAGAAAATAAGCCCTAATGCGTCTTTTGGAGCAAAAATAAATATAAGACCTAGTCTTATCTTGGGGGAAACACAATATTTTAAAGCTGTACCTCATTACGTGAAGGATTACAATACATTTCAGAATGTCGATGTTTAATGAAAGGGAAGTGAGAACTTTTCTTTTTCTTTTTCTCTTCCCTTCCAATTTGTTTTTCATCAAGAAGAAATAACGCAAGCCAAAGATTTACCATGTAGCAGGGAAACAATTATTATTGTTAGCTTTAAAACGAAACAACAAAAATCGCCGCCTTTCCACTGTAAAGAAGAGAGTCTTAATTACCTCTTCTTTCCCAGCTCTCAGTACAGGTTATGTGGAAATTCCTTTTGGATCTGATAAAATGCAATTTTTTACCAGTCTGCTGTGACATGTCATTACTCCATAATCACTTGGCATTTATTTACTAATAAACCTCATTAAATCACTACATAATTAAACAGCAGTGACTTGGCACTGTATAAATTGCAGTCAATTTTAAAACTCTTCCAAATGCCATCCATGAAAAAGTAGTAGGATTTTCACTTTTCCTCACTCGGGATGCCTGAGGCCACTGGCAAACTGGATGAAAATGAGTTACATTTAAATCTGGACTTATAAGAATCAAGATAGAATGAGTACAGAAATTATTGTTATTTTCATTGTGCCACCGATCCATGGTTCAGAAGATAATTAGAACTGCAGAAAAAACAATGGCTACCAACCTGCCTTCCATTGAGGACCTGTATACTGCACGAATCAAGAAAAGGGCTGTGAAAATATTTGCAGATCCCTCACATCCTGGACATTAACTGTTTCAACTCCTACCTTCAAAACGACGCTATAGAGAACTGCACACCAGAACAACTAGACACAAGAACAGTTTTTTCCCGAAGGCCGTCACTCTGCTAAACAAATAATTCCCTCAACACTGTCAGACTATTTACTGAATCTGCACTACTATTAATCGTTTCATAGTTCCCATCACCAATCTCTTTCCACTTATGACTGTATGACTATAACTTGTTGCTGGCAATCCTTATGATTTATATTGATATATTGACCATCAATTATGTTGTAAATGTTGTACCTTGATGAAGGTATCTTTTCTTTTATGTACACTGAGAGCATATGCACCAAGACAAATTCCTTGTGTGTCCAATCACACTTGGCCAATAAAAATTCTATTTTATTCTATTCTATTCTATTCTATTCTATTCTATTCTATTCTCGACATACAACAATTCATTTAGTGACCGTTCAAACTTACAACAGCGCTGGGAAAAAATGACCTATGACCCGTTTTTCACGCTTATGGCTGTTGCAGCATCCCCATGGTCACATTATCAAAATGCAGAGGTTTGGCAACCGACTCACAGTTATGACGGTTGCCATGTCCCAGGGTCATGTGATCCCCTTTTGCCACCTTCTGACAAGCAAAGTCAACGGGGAAGTTAGATTCACTAAATAACCATGTTACTAGCTTAACAACTGCAGATGTCCACGTAACATCTGCGGCAAGGAAGGTCGTAAAATGGGTGAAAATTCACGTAATGACTGTCTCACCTAGCAACAGAAATTCTAGCCTCAGTTGTGGTCATCAGTCAAGGACTGCCTGTATAAGTCCAAATGCTATTTAGCTACTTAACACTTAGCTATGAATAATGAAATGTTGAGGCCACAGGGAGAAAAAAAATCCAGCTATTAGTTAGGAAACAGATTAACAGGGTTGGAAGGGACCTTGGAGGTCATCTAATCCAACCCTCTGCCCAAGTAGGAGACCCTACACCATTTCTGGCAGATGGCAGTCCTGTCTCTTCTTGAAAGCTTCCAGTGTTTTCTAGGTACCTTGTAGGTCATCTAGTCCAGGGGTCTCCAACCTTGGCAACTTTAAGACTTGTAGACTTCAACTCCCAGAATTCCTCAGCTGCTTTGCTGGCTGAGGAATTCTGGGAGTTGAAGTCCACAAGTCTTAAAGTTGCCAAGGTTGGAGACCACTGATCTAGTCCACAAGCAGGAGACCATTTCTAACAAATGCAAATCCAATCTCTTCTTGAAAGCCTCCAGTGATAAAGCTCCCACAACTTCTGAAGGCAACTTCTGCTCCGTTGGTTGATTGTTCTCACTGTCAGAAATTTTCTCCTTATTTCCAGGTTGAATTTCTCCTTGGTCAATTTCCATCCATTATTCCTTGTCTGGCCTTCGGGTGCTTTGGAGAATAGCTTGCCCCCACCCTCCCTCCTCTCTGTGGCAGCCCCTCAAATACTGGAAGATTGCTATCTTGTCTCCCCTGGTCCTTCTCTTCACTAGACTAGCCATGCCCGGGAAATTGAAAATGCCAGGACAATATTTCTCCCTGATCCATGCGTTTTGCACAAGGAAGAAAGAGATTTGGCCCTGCGTGTAACACACACAGTGCACAATGGCCCTTTGGGCATGCAAAGAGAAAACCTAGGAGCATCGTAGAGAAGGAGTGCAAATTGGTTCCTTTCGGGAGGCTGATGCTGGAATCAAAGGCAATCTGAGCGTATCTTGGAAGGAAGAAGCCAAATATATCATAGAAGGCCGTGGTGGAAAATGCCAGAAGCTCCCCAGGAAAGAGATTTAATTAAAATTTTGTTCTTTTTCTATTTGTTCTTTTTTTTCCCCCTGCATCAGGATCAGGAGTCCGTGTAAGGGAAAAGTGAATGTTGTGGTTAAAGGAGGAGGAGGAGGAGGAGGAGGAGGAGGAGGAGGAGGAGGAGGAGGAGGAGGAGGAGGAGGAGGAGGAAGAGAAGAAGAAGAAGAAGAAGAAGAAGAAGAAGAAGAAGAAGAAGAAGAAGAAGAAGAAGAAGAAGAAGAAGAAGAAGAAGAAGAAGAAGAAGAAGAAGAAGAATGTGGACCGGCTTCCAAAAGTTTATTTTATTTTTTATTTATTTTATTTGTCATAACAACATACATAAGCATAAGCATGAAGTATCTATACAACATGTAAGTATACATATGAGTATAAGCATGTGATAACTATATAAATGGTATATAATGAAAGGAAACAGTAGGACAGGAACGGTAGGCACGTTTGTGCTCTTATGCACGCCCCTTATAGACCTCTTAGGAATGGGGTGAGGTCAATAGTAGACAGTTTTTGGTTGAAGCTTTGGGGATTTTGGGAAGAGACCACAGAGTCAGGTAGTTTATTTCAAGCATTAACAACTCTGTTACTGAAGTCCTATTTTCTGCAATCAAGATTGGAGCGGTTAACATTAAGCTTAAATCTATTGTGTGCTCGTGTATTGTTGCAATTGAAGCTGAAGTAGTCTTCAACAGGAAGGACATTGCAATAGATGATTCTACGAGTTAAACTCAGGTCCTGTCGGAGGCGGTGGAGTTCTAAGTTTTTTAAACCCAGGATTTCAGGTCTGGTGGCATAAGGTATTTTGTTGTATTCAGAGGAGTGGAGGACTCTTCTTGTAAAATATTTCTGGACACGTTCAATTGTATTGATGTCTGAAATGTGGTATGGGTTCCAGACAGGCGAGCTATATACAAGAATTGGTCTAGTTTATGTTTTTAAGTTTATAAATTTAAGTTTTAAGTTTATGGATCCAGTTAGATTTCAAAAAAGTATGGAGATAATTTCAATGGGTTACTTTTTCTACTTTCAAACCTCTTTCTCTCTCTCTCTCTTTTTCTTCCTTCCTTTTTCCTTTGCTTCTTGCTTCGTTCCTTCCTTTTCCCTTTCTTCCTTTCTTTCTTTCTTTCCCTCTTTCCTTCTTTCTTTCCTCCCTCCCTCACTCTCTCCCTTCCTTCCTTCCTTCTTTTTCCTTTTGTATTTCCTTCCTTCCTTCCTTCCTCTTTCTGTCCTTCCTCCCATCCCTTCTTTTCTTTTTCTCTTTCTTTCCATCTTTCTTCTTTCTTTCCATCCTTCCTTTTCCTTTTCCTTTTGTGCTTGTTTATTTGTTTTTTCCTTCCTTCCTTCTTTCCTTCCTTCCTTCCTTCCTTCCTTCCTTCCTTCCTTCCCTCCCTCTTGCCTTTCTTTACAGATTCTACTCCATTCTATCCTGAATGAAAATGCATCCTCCGAAAATGTCTGTCTAAATACTATGCGTATATATTTAAATTGAAATGTGTGTTCGCTCTCAAAATGCATATTTAGATGCATTACTCATTCACAGTAAGTAAAGTGGCTTGAAGATTGCATTCATCCTACCTGCACAGGTGAACCAACCTGTTTGGTGGCTGGCATGCAAGATTTCTTTGGATTTTACCCTTCCTCAAATCTACTGATGCCAGCATGCATATTTTAGGATTAAAAAAAACAAACCAAAGTCTTCAGACTTTGTCTGAAGACAACCTACGAGTATCTTTTCAGGTATGATAGTCAGAAATGCTATTTAATCGCATTACAGCTAGTCCTCGCACTAATGACCATAACTGAGCCTGGCAATTACAATTATAAGCTGTGACCATAGTAGAGGCCATCAAATGACTATCCCAATTTTAAAATCTTTTTGCTGCAGTTGGATGGAAACTAACCAAGGTGAGAACTAATCTAGAACTAAGGAGATATTTCCTGATAGTGAGAAACTGTAACAGCATTGCTAAAAAAGCATTAAGAGTTGTTAACCTAATCTTGCGTAGCTTCTTCTCTGCTAATATTGAACTGTAAACTAGGGCATACAAAACTTTTGCCAGACCAATTCTTGAATACAACTCATCTGTCTGGAACCGAAACTGTATATCGGACATTAATATAATCGAACGAGTCCAGAGATATTTCACAAGAAGAGTCCTCCACTCCTCTGCTCGCAACAAAATACCTTATGCCACCAGACTCCAAAATTTGGGCTTAGACAACTTAGAACTTCGCCGTCTTCGGTCTGACCTAAGCATAGTACATAAAATCATCTGCTACAATGTCCTACCCACCAATGAATACTTCAGCTTCAACCAAAACACTACAGGAGCACACAATAGATACAAACTCACGGTAAACCGATCCAAACTCGACTGCAGAAAATACGACTTCAGTAACCGAATTGTCAACGCCTGAAATGCACTACCTGACTCTGTGGTTTCTTCCCTAAATCCCCAAAACTTTAACCTTAGACTGTCTACTGTAGACCTCACCCCATTCCTAAGAGGTCTGTAAGGGGCGTGCACAAGCGCACCAGCGTGCCTTCCGTCCCTGTCCTAATGTTTTCTTTTATTCGTATCCTTTTCATGTGTTTATAATTATGTTTACACTTGTATCTGTCATAAAATACATGCTTGACGAAATAAATAAAATAAAATAAATAAAAAATAAACAATTTAACAATTAACCAGTGGAACGACTTGCCTCCAGAAGTTTGTGGGAGCTTCATCACTGGAGGCTTTCGAGAAGAGACTGGACAGCCACTTGTCTGAAATGGAATAGCGTCTCCTGCTCAAGCAGGGGGTTGGACTAGAAGACCTCCAAGGTCCCTTCCAACTCTATTATTCTGTATTCCTACATCTTTTCTCAGGACTTCAAGGCAGCCACTGTACATTTCCTGGAAGAAGCCACAGCTGCTTCAAAACGAATCTCGGGAAGTTCATAAATACGAATCAGCTGCCAACATCTGAATTTTAATCATGTGACCACGGGGAGGTTGTTAAGTGTGAAAAACAGTCCTAAGGCACTTCTGCAGTGCCGTTGTAACTTGGAACGGTCACTAAGCAAATAGTTATAAGTCGAGGACTACCTGTAGACCGGTTTAATTAGAGATAGGACATTGTCTAGGCCAGGGG